>NC_064640.1:516397348-516708442 GCF_023864345.2 Schistocerca serialis cubense
AGGAAAGAGGAAGAATGAGTGAGACCTGAAAGGGAAAGAAGATCTCACACAGCTGGGACTGCACAGCTGCCACACTGTGTAGAGGTTACAGAACAACCTCCTCCCTACAGCATTCATTGGTTTAATGCTGTATTGATAACCATACCGGAAAATTTAATGTATGAAAGAAGAGGTCGAAATTTTTGATGACAGGAAAGAGGAAGAATGAGTGAGATCTGAAATGGGAAAGAAGATCTCACACAGCTGGGACTGCACAGCTGCCACACTGTGTAGAGGTTACAGAACCACCTCCTCCCTACAGCATTCATTAGCTTAATGCTGGTTTGATAGTCATAACGGAAAATTTTAGTATTTGGAAAGAAAAAGTCGATTTTTTTTTTTTTTTTTTTGGATAGGAAAGATGAAGAATGAGTGAGACCTGAAAGGGAAAGAAGATCTCACACAGCTGGGACTGCACAGCTGCCACACTACGTAGAGGTTACAGAACAACCTCCTCCCTACAGCATTCATTCATAACCTTTGACCACGCCACGTCGATCTGAAAATACCTTATGATGCCTTTTTAGAACCTGTCTCAGTTCTTCCTTCTGATTAGCTGAACTTTTATCGATTTCCTGCAATGTAGCATCTATTTTGTCCAAAATAATTGCTTCTTCTTCTTCTGTGTTCAGCTTACTTGTACTAAGATTAACACCTTCGTCCCAATACCTCCTATTTTTCAGAACTCGTATTGGCAGCTCCCAAGTTTCATTATCAGTTACCACATGTTTATCACTAAAAGGTACTATAATTACTCCGGTTATTGGCAAGACCATTCTTAACTGGCTTTTTTCAAAGTCAACAACACTCTGATATTTTGACAAGAAATCTATGCCAATTAAAACCTCAATACTGAGATTGTTTACAATTAAACATGGATGATCAATTAAATTACCATTAATGTTAAAGGGCAGCAAAGCTTCTTGCTTTATCGTTTTTGACACCTTGCCAGTAGCACCAATTATTCTTAGTCCTGATACCCTCATTACTGTAAGCTTGTCTTTACCAGGTAATGCATCAAAGAAGGACTGAGATATTGCACTCACCTCACTTCCACTGTCTAAGAGACAACGTACATTGATATCCAACATATTCACTATTATTATAGGGTGGCTTATTCTAGGTTGTACAGGTGGTTCCTCAAATTCATCTAGTAGTTCCTTTTGGATTTGTCTCCAACTAAAGTGATCGACATCTGTCTTCATTACATTTAGGTCACAGTGTGTAGGGGTTTCCTGAATTACATTTTCAGCTGCTTTTTCCAGTCCGTCTATTAATTTTAAATCGAAACACTGCACGACTTCATTACATTTAGTTTGCTGAACATAACCCAAATTACTATAGTCTGAGCGATTCTGCGCCTCCAGACCGGGCATAACATTAGTTACAGCTAAACCACTTTCACCATTATCGTCGGTTTCCTTCTCAAGTGACAACTGGTCACAGCTACTGGGTTCATCGACCCCCAACAGGCTACCCTCTACATTCTCACTTACCTCCTGTCCTAAATCTATTAGTACATTATCAACATCCTGCACAGGCACTTTAGATAAGAGCACATCAACCTCATCGTAAATATAAGCATGAATTTCTTCTGCTTCTTCACCTGTCAATTCAGTATTTTGTAGCTCGTCCCTATCGTTACACTGCTGCGCCTTCTCTTTCTCTTCCCACTTAGAAAGCGTCTCTAACACGGTATCTATCAAATACTGTAAGTGATCTAATATTTCTACTGTATTCTTAGATGCTACCGACTCTTCATCCACATGTTCAGTCTGAGTATTCTGATCTGTCTTACCAATTCCCGTAACTACTGGCTTAGGAAAAGTAACCGCCTGGTGAGCGCCAGTGTCCTCATAGACGGGAACTAGTTTTCCTGCCTCGGCCTACTACTGTTTCCTTTATTTTCATTATAGTTAACTGACATAGCATTGCTTTCCGTACTGTTGTTTACATGCATATTTCTGTTTGGAACAAAATTATTATCCCTTGGACGCCATTGTTGGTTCTGATAATTATTTCCCCAATTCCTACCTCCCTTAGGATGGCGAACACCTACTGTTCTGATGTTTACATTGCCATTTTGCTCGTTCCTAAAATTACTACTATTATTATTAGAATTTCTGTTATTACGTGATTGCTCCTCATTGGCCGCAACACGTTCTACACGTTCCAGATACTCAATGAAACGATCCAGATTGTCTCTAGGGGCAGATATAATTCTAGTTTGCCAATACCATGGCAGTTTGGCTTCAAGACCTAGTATAATCACTTCTGGTTTTAGCTTTTCCGCCAAATGTGACAAACGTGAAATCCATGACCTAGCAAACTCTTTAATTGATTCCTTGCCTGCATTGAAGCGTTTTCCACTCCAAAATTCTCTCAACACTTCATTTTGCTTATTGCTAGACCAATACTCATTAATGAAAGCTGTTTTAAACTCCGCTAATGTTCTACACTTCAACATAACATCAGCTGACCAACGCATGGCGTCACCTGCTAAATGGCTTCTAATAAATGAGATTTTCTCTCGTTCAGACCAAGTTGGTGGAATCACATCTTCAAAATCGTTCCAGAAATCTAGCGGGTGGATATTTTTATCTGGATCGAACCGCAAGAACTGCCGACACCCGATAAAAGCGGCGTTTGCAGCTACAACTTGTTGTATACTACCATTACCAGAAGTTACTGAAGCTACTTTACTCTCAATGTTAGCAATGTTAGTACTAATATTTTCTACTTTCATTTCAACATTTTCTACTCTTTGTACAATATGAGTAGTATCAGTTTTGATTGCATCTACATCTCCTTGACATATGTTTACTTTTATATTAACATCTTTAAATCTATCTGAGCACAGTTCAGATTCCGCCTCGATCTTTTCTGTTAACTTGTGCTCCAGCTTCGCATCTTCCATTTGGAAGTCCTTGCGAACCTCAGCAACTTCGGATTTTACTGTTTTATACATTTCAGAAAACTGTTGAGCAACCTTTTTCTTAATATCCTCATGGGTGTAATCAATTTTATAATTCAAACTGTCTAGATCCTCTTTCAACTTATTGCAACCAGCCTTGAAGGTATCGTTCATTACCTCCAATCGTTTATTAAAATTTATTTGGCTGGCCACAATTTCATTCTTTAATTCAGCTGTCATTCTAGCATTACTGGCTGACATTTTTGCATTACTGGCAGCTATTGCTTGTAATATAACATTTAGATCAACAGCCCTAGCATCTTTGGGTTGCTCACTAGCTGGCTTTTTATCACACTCAGGTGACGAAAAACTAGCTCCAACACCAGAATCATCAAAACTAAATGAAACTTCTGATTGATTAGTCATATCTAACTGCTCCTTCTTAAACTCTACCATCTCTGATGACTGTTTCATTTTTAATTCATCAGAGAAACTATCATCCAATAAATTTACAATTTCTACTTTCTGCTTTACTACAGGGGTCTCTATTATTGAATCATTGCCCCACTTTACACTACTGTCAGGAGACAATACTTCATATTTCACTTTAACATTACTACTTTCATGCATATTTACACTTAAACCGTTGTCTGGATTTACAGTTCCCTCAACAGACATAGGTTCTGATATAAGTTTAACCTCAGTTTCTTTTGGCGGTTCCATCGCCGACAGTCTTTTAGTGCAGGTTAGTAAAATTTTTAACAGCTTTTCACTTAACTTTGTTCCTTCTGCACGACGTATGGCGTTGCCGGCGCGGCGTACCAGGATTCCTGATGCGATGTGGCACGTTGAACTGCAGACGGCTCTCCGACGGCTGTTGTGTGTTTGCGTGGCCCGCAATTGCAGGCGCTGCGCCGGCTGCTCCAGCGGACGACTGCGGTGCGGCGAGACTGGCTTCTCGCGATGCCGGCAGCACCGCTAGACTCAGTGCCAGCTTCGTCAATCCAGATGTGTTGTTAATCCAATTGCATCGTCCACATGCACACGTAACACATTCACTGTTCTATACTCAGTTGCGTGTCGCATTTCACTTGCAAATCCGAATAGTTAAAAATCACTTTCACTTAGTTGATTTCCCGGCTGATGCACCATATGTGGGGCGGTGCTTAGTATTAATTGTTTAACTGTTGCATACATGTTTGTTTAAATGTAGAATGTGGAAACACTGCATTTCCCGGCCGATACACCATATGTGGGGCGGCGAATAAGTTGTAAAATTAATCTAATTGCTGTATAAATGCTTGCATGTTGAATCAGTTTCTGGCTTTTAGAATGTTGTTAATGCTGTCATTCGCCGTTCTCAACGCTGGCTCTCTATTTACTTTTTTAGCACCCAGAAAGTGATTTAACAAAACTTGAAGCCTGTAAATAGAGTTCCTAGTGCCCACTTCATCTGAGAATACCATTATAGCTGCAGCTTATAGCTCTGAGGAATTAGGAGATTGTCCGGGATTTCTAATCAAAACGGTTTCCCAAAATAGTTGAGTATATTCTGAAATTCACTGATAAAAAACACAAGTATCCCTACAACCTAACTAACAGAGCAGTTCAGAGTCTAATGCGCTGATGCAACTTTAAATGTCCGAATTAAATGTTAAAAGAATGCTCGCCATAATTTGATGAAAATATTTCATCAAACGCCATGCTAAATAATTGGTAGAATGTCTGTCCCACGACGGCACGTGAAAATACGACAATACGCAAACTGAAGTTAGATAATGAAAATCATCCCAGAATTAACTCTTCACTTGAAATGATTTCATGGTTCCACATATCTCTAGTAACTTAATACGGCACCCGAGGCTGTTTGTAGCAGTGATACCGATGCGACGTGACTCCCAACACAGATGGCGTGTTATTCAGCGTCTGGAGAGAACTGGGGCCTTGCTTCCTCGCGCAACGTTCTTATATATAAAGCCGCGGTGCGGACGGCTAAGGGAACGCCTGATCAAATCGGCTCTCCCGACTAGCCGCTGGGCTCGTAACGCATCACTTCAAGTTACATAATAATTTATAGCTTCTTTTGCTGATGGCCGATGAAGCTCTTAATTTAAACGTGCATTCAGCACGCAGGTAAGTATTGATAATAAAATTTTGACGTGGCTAAGTTAAATATTTTGGGCGAGAGAATTAATTAAATTACACTGCACGCAGTAGATGAGCTCTGAACTGGCCCTTTTGAGATCCGCTATCGCTATAATTTTATAGGTATTCAAAAGAAACTTTTCACATCTTCATAGTCATAGCGGACCTCCAACCTATTTAAATCTAAACATCCTAGCCTTATTTATTAGCCTACTTAATCTATCTTGCTTCCTTCAGTTTTGAGATGAAAACCAGAAAATCATGAATTTCCACGAAAATCTTAATTTGTGAAATCCAAAGTACTGTTTTTATTAAATCATTATGAAAGATGAATCTAAATATAAATTTTGAAGTCTCTAGCTCTTTTCTGTTGCGCCAATGATTTTTTTAGAAAAACGTCCAAATTTCGAAAATGGCTGAAGTTATCGAACTGATATTTAACACACATTAATTTAGTATTATTCCTGACATGCTAGAAAAGTTTTAGGTCATTTGCTTGATTTTTAAGGTATTGCGCAACATTTATGACGTCAGAGCTAGTTACAGCAGACTGGCTGGCACACAATGGAAACTGATGTGAATTTACTACAGCGTGAGTAGGCTGCTTCCCTACACATCCTTCAGAGTAAAACTGTTAGGAATTTTCTGATTACAGGAATAACATACGCAATCTCAGATTAGTAAAACGGTAGTTTTAGCGGCCTGACCCAACGAAGAAGCAGGTGAGCTCTAGTTTCATCATCACTTGAGAGATAGTAAATGCGTGGAGTTGGTGCAGAGTACGAGTTTGGACTTGGAGGGCAACAGTCGGTTTGTGGACAGATGAACCACGCCATGTTTGCGTTCGTTCTCGCCTGCGACCTCACCTTGCCTCACCTCCCGCAATGGATATAAGTTTTTCAGGGAACAGAGTGCGAAATTCGTACACGATGATAGGCGCATTGATTCATATTAGTTAATTAGTCAATTTACGGTGACCTCTCGGCCATGATTTTACAACTTGGTGATTTCTGTCTTTCTATTTCAATGTAATCATCACCACCAATCTAATTTCACGATTAGTAGTCAATTAACATTTCTTATCCGTCCGGTCTATTCTGAGAGAACTTTTAAGGTGTCTTCCCTACTGAAGATATATGACTATCAAATGTTCATACATGTATATTCACTCATTCTCCCGTGACGAGTATTTGATCATTATTTTTTCTGAGCAGTAATTTAAATCTGCCACCAAAAATATATGTGGTCTGTAACTCTTCCTTCATTCCATAACTGTTAGTCCCAATCACTACATAGTAATTAGTAACGTTCATCTGGGTCCGAAAGTGTAGTGCATGCGTCAGTTCCGAGCCTTTCCTTTCATTTCTTTGCGCACCAATCCCTTATATACACATGGAGTGTAGCGGGTGACTAGCACCTCGAGTGGGGATAGTCACAGTATACCAGTGGAAAATCAGACTAATTAGAGTCTTAACCTCAGAGGCGTCTTAGATCTTGTAGAGGTGGTAACTGTTAACAGTCACATGTGTGACCGGATCGCAGAGACCCACATATGTTTCAGAATGATTGCAAAAACTAAATAAACTACATATAAAGAAAGATACAATTACAAAAAGATCAAATAATAGTAGCTGATGAATTTTTTTCTAGAAAAATATACAGATTTCTACAGCATCACAAAGATTGACACGTTATTATAGTTCACCAGCAATTGTGAAACAGTTATTTCTAAGACTAACGTAGCTCAAAAGGATACGTTCTGACTTGTGGACTCTGGAGGACGTTAGTGCCATCAGCAATATCCGTAGGTAGCTATCCCTGAACAGCAACACGATTAAGCTGTAGATTAGCCATCACTCCATTAAGATGGATAAGCAACAGCCTAATCGTGCAGCTATTCAGATGTACAGGATTCTCATGTCAGATGAGTCACTGAGCATCTGGGCACTTACTTTCCGTCTGGAAATGAAAGAAATTTTAATAACTACACTACACAAAACATATAACAATCGATTTCTGCTTATTCCACTATGAGAAGTAGACGGTGACAGTGACAGTAGGGCACTCATACTGGGTTCTGTTTTTTAGTGATAGAATGACAATGTGATATACTTGCTATCTTTAGGGTTGGGACGAACTATAGCGACAATATTCCTGGGCACCTGTTGTATTACATGTTGATCTCCGACCGACGTTTGTTAATTCAATTTTATTACGTTTTACCAGCTTGAGTGGCTGGTATTTTCGAAGATACACTCTCCAGCTCGATACCAGCAGTGGAAGATACATCATTGACAATGTCAACCACTCTGTGCATCTTTTCAAACATCCACAATTCGGACGCAGCCCCAGAAACGTTGCGTCTATTAGAGGGATGGATCGTACATATCATGTCTACAATACCTGGTAGTTCGACATCATCACTTCAATTCTGGTGTGACTCCTCTACATGGAAAAGGACACTGGGTGCCGAATTTGTTGTAAAGGAAGAAGCTACTTGCGTTAATAAGCAGTGACATTGAAACTCAAGCATCTTAAGCAGAGTTAAATCGGGGGCTTAGATGTTGCTCTGAGAATTACATTTTACTTCAATACAGGATCCGAAGAAACGTCAGTGTTACCTCTGTACATATTTCAGATGGCTCTGTGTTATGTGGGTCATATTTGACAATCACTCTTGATTACCGAAGGTTGAAAAAGTTTCGTTTCCACATTTCTGGATGTGCTGTATGTTACCTCAGAGTCAGTGATAGTAGTAGTTTACATTTGACGGTTAACGTAGAAAACATTTTCAAAGACCTGCTCTGTGATCGTAATGGTGTGATCTTCACTAGTGGTTTGTGATTCTCTTATCCGTAAATTCATAATGAGATGATTACTTTGCTAAAGAATACGGGGGACAGAGAAAATGATTTTCAGTCCAGAAGAGGCATCTTTCACCATGCATGTGAAACGCATACTATGAAATATATACTATGTGGCGACTAATAATTAAAAACCAGTTGTATCCGTATTGGTGTTGTCTATATAACTTTGACCTGTTGGCTAGAGAGATCCTATGCGCTGTCAGATATATAACCTAACGTCACATATGTTCAGTATGGCACATGCACCCCATAGTCAAATGGAATGTTTGTTGTCTGCCTACACATATCACTGATACCTGTGTACGTAAAATGTTTTATATGGCTACGTAAGTCTTTTAATAAATGTTTATTGTATTTCTCATTCCTTAGTGATGACCTGCGGAATGAATTGACATTTTGTCCTCTTCACTGGAACTTAAACCAAACTAAAACATTTTGTCCCTTCTTTGTACGAGGAACATTTTATAAATAACACAGGCAAATTTTTTTACAATCACAGTTTTTAAATATCTCTTTACTCCATTTCTATGACTGAATCCCAACCTCGGAAGTTCTATTGTCCATCCAGCGCATCACTGTTGTTCATCTGTCGAATGGTTCTAGTTACAGTGGTAGAAAGGTCTTTTAGACAAAGATAACTTAATCCATGCATACGTTTTTCAACTTCGGGAACAAGCCGAAGTCTGGTAGACTTATTTCCGTGCTGTAGGGAGGATGTGGCAACTTTTCCCATCCGTATTCGCTCAGTTTATGAGCTACAACATTACAGATATGCGGACGAGCTTAGAGCAGATGAGGCCTGGTTTCGTGCATTTTTCTGCACGGGTTTTGAATGAAGTTACGATAATACGCTGGTGTGACACGTGTACCACATCGGACTCTGTCTGTCAAGATGATTCCTTGGTGTCCATAAGCAAGAATCATCATTTGCCTGAGGACTGATTGAGCACGTCGAAATTTTGTTGGGTGTGGAGAATCTGAATCTGTGCTCTTATCGGACTGTGATTTCAACCTCGGTTACAAGTCTCCAGACCACGTTTCATCAATAGCGACATTTCGAAACAAGAATCCTTGATCTTCAAGGTCGAATCGTTCTTTGAGCAAAGTTGCCCAGTTATGTGTTTATTCCTACCTTCTATTAGTCCAACTCCTTTCTCCCACTTTCTCTGTCCATTTCCACCATCCACACCTCTATATTCATCTCCCCCACCCCCTCTCCTGGTCTACCTATTCAATCTGCCTCTCAAGGTACACCTCCTCCCACTCTTCTGTTACCCAATCTCTTCCTTCCCTCTCTTTCTGCACATCTGCTCCTCTACCCTCTTCCTGCCCATCTACTATTTTCACCTCTGCCCATCTCCTCTTTCCCCCTTTGTCCATCTCCTCCTCCATATCTTTAATTCCATCTTCCCCTCCACCCTGCAACTGCCTAGCCAGGCGCGGTGGTCGAGCGGTTCTAGGCACTTCAGCCCACAACTGCGAGACTGCTACGGTCGCAACTTCGCATCCTGCCTTGCACATGAATGTGTGCTGTCCTTAGGTTAGTTAGGTTTAAGTAGTTCTAAGTTCTAGGGGACTGATGACCTCAAACGTTAAGTCCCATAGTGCTCAGAGCCATTTGAACCATTTTTTTGCAACTGATTATCTCCTCGTCCTCCCTCTCTTTGTCCATCACCTCCTTTCTCCAGTTTATCATCTCGGCTCCAATAGCTGTGTTTTCCAAATTTTCTTGAAATCGTTCTACGTGGTTTGTATGAGCTTTTCCCCTCGGCTTTGCTAGCGTATGCACATGTCAAATGCATTCCACATATATTCAACATATTTCACTAGTATCTGTACACATATTTCACCTGTATTGGTCCATCACAATATTATTGCTCTTGGGAGTGAGGTCGCTTTGTTCGGCTAATACCGAGTTTTTACCATGATATTTCGCGATGACACTTTGAATCAGTTTATAGTTTCTTGTAAACATTCACAGTGCGATGAGCTATCATTAATATACACCGAAATAGGTTAAATGGGTTCGTTTAATATTAGAGTCGTAGGCATATAATAAAAATGAGTTCGTGTGACGAGGAAGAAGAGGCTAAATTCTATTTTAAGGTTTATTAAAGAAGGTCTTGCGTATAGGAATTCAAAAAGTATATGCGAGGGAGTAATTCTGATCAGTCCTCGGGGACAGGACAATACCCGGTCACTTTGCTTGTATTAACCTCATTTGGATAGTAGGTAGTAAGCATGAGGGATTGGACAGCGTGTGTATGAATTAGAAAATAATGTAGCGGTTTATAAATTAAAAGGGGAGATTTACAGATTCAGCTGGAAAATCAGCTTTTCCATCTACACCGTCAGCAAGCATCACAGCCATTTCAACCATGCTTAGACATCTCTGAAGCAGCATCACGTGAAGGAAGTGGAAAGAAGAGATATGTTAGGACCATATGCTTGGGAATTGTGAACCATCTAATGGGAAAATTATTCCTAAACCTAATGCTCCGTCACCGATTTGCAGGATCGCAGATGAAGAATGGAGGATATGTGATTACTTATTGTACATATTAACACATTGCATTGTAGATTTTAACACATATTGTATTGTACATATTAACACAGAAGTATTAATTGTGTTAGAAAAAGTTCTATGCATGTATGGTCATAGGTTAAAAAAGTAACCCATGTATTTACGTGTGTATATGTCCACAAAAAAGTGACTTGTTTAAAACAGACATGTAAAAATAGTGTCTAAGATTTGAGGTGAAATATTCTTCCTTCATGGGAGAGGTAATGAACAAAGGATAAAAGGGATGCCAAAAACAAAAGATAAGTGTTGTAGGCATGAGTATTAGTACCAGCTTTGCAATTTAGGTTGAGACGTACAGTGGAAGTCCCTTCTGTCTGTCTATTAAGTTGTCACACGCACTGGGTAAACGCAGATTCCTCGCTTACTAATTGCGAATTGGAAGTAAAAAGGGACGCAGTCACACTTCCAAATTCAGTATTAGACGCCCCCAGATATCATCCAAGGTAGAGTTCCAGTGAGCCGAAGACTTCCAGTCGGAGAAGAGTTCCTTCCAGCCTCGGATAGGCAAACCTGCAAAAGAAACTATGTGAGTGAGCATTATATTCAATTAAGCTGGTACAATAACAAGAACTTCTAAAGTTTGCCATTACATACCTCAGAACTAAGGTTACTTCTTTCCATAGTACATTTTATTGCATGTACCTACCTCTGTATATTACTTTAATTGTGACGAGTACTTGAAACTAAGAGTTAGATAACAGCAACAGAATCTGTCACTTCTTTTACCCGTGGTTTTTAGCACCATACGTTACTCTGTGCACCTGAATCATAACAAAGTTACAGGAAGGGGTCGTCTTTTGTACTGGAAAATGACTCTTAAATCCATAAAGCCTGACGTTTGTTTTCCACTAAATAAAGTTATAAACTACTGTCTGGGCTCTTCTGCATGATTACTGCAAACACGTGAAGAAGCAACAAGAAGCACACCAGTAATCCAACGCATAGCCTAGTTTCTTTGCCATCATTACATCTACAGTCTTAGCCTAATATCGAAGCCACTCTGTATTGTCTCTAACGTCAGGCTCCTGAAAAATCTCAGCTTTACAATGTCGCTGTCTCATTTTTGTACATAGCTTATCGCGTACCAAGGGTCGGATGTCCTTAAATACCGTGCCACCTCAGATCTGAGTCTGAACCTCTAGGTAAGCATGTTGCGAACCACGTCGTGTTAAGATAACTCCCATATATTAAACTCTTCCTGGTGTGTTGCAGCATGTTCCATCTGTAGTGTCCGCTGTTAAAATTTGCCTCAGTACCTGGAAGTCCACGTCGGACCTTGTATCTAAGAGCACCTACACTCCTGGAAATGGAAAAAAGAACACATTGACACCGGTGTGTCAGACCCACCATACTTGCTCCGGACACTGCGAGAGGGCTGTACAAGCAATGATCACACGCACGGCACAACGGACACACCAGGAACCGCGGTGTTGGCCGTCGAATGGCGCTAGCTGCGCAGCATTTGTGCACCGCCGCCGTCAGTGTCAGCCAGTTTGCCGTGGCATACGGAGCTCCATCGCAGTCTTTAACACTGGTAGCATGCCGCGACAGCGTGGACGTGAACCGTATGTGCAGTTGACGGACTTTGAGCGAGGGCGTATAGTGGGCATGCGGGAGGCCGGGTGGACGTACCGCCGAATTGCTCAACACGTGGGGCGTGAGGTCTCCACAGTACATCGATGTTGTCGCCAGTGGTCGGCGAAAGGTGCACGTGCCCGTCGACCTGGGACCGGACCGCAGCGAAGCACGGATGCACGCCAAGACCGTAGGATCCTACGCAGTGCCGTAGGGGACCGCACCGCCACTTCCCAGCAAATTAGGGACACTGTTGCTCCTGGGGTATCGGCGAGGACCATTCGCAACCGTCTCCATGAAGCTGGGCTACGGTCCCGCACACCGTTAGGCCGTCTTCCGCTCACGCCCCAACATCGTGCAGCCCGCCTCCAGTGTGTCGCGACAGGCGTGAATGGAGGGACGAATGGAGACTTGTCGTCTTCAGCGATGAGAGTCGCTTCTGCCTTGGTGCCAATGATGGTCGTATGCGTGTTTGGCGCCGTGCAGGTGAGCGCCACAATCAGGACTGCATACGACCGAGGCACACAGGGCCAACACCCGGCATCATGGTGTGGGGAGCGATCTCCTACACTGGCCGTACACCACTGGTGATCGTCGAGGGGACTCTGAATAGTGCACGGTACATCCAAACCGTCTTCGAACCCATCGTGCTACCATTCCTAGACCGGCAAGGGAACTTGCTGTTCCAACAGGACAATGCACGTCCGCATGTATCCCGTGCCACCCAACGTGCTCTAGAAGGTGTAAGGCAACTACCCTGGCCAGCAAGATCTCCGGATCTGTCCCCCATTGAGCATGTTTGGGACTGGATGAAGCGTCGTCTCACGCGGTCTGCACGTCCAGCACGAACGCTGGTCCAACTGAGGCGCCAGGTGGAAATGGCATGGCAAGCCGTTCCACAGGACTACATCCAGCATCTCTACGATCGTCTCCATGGGAGAATAGCAGCCTGCATTGCTGCGAAAGGTGGATATACACTGTACTAGTGCCGACATTGTGCATGCTCTGTTGCCTGTGTCTATGTGCCTTTGGTTCTGTCAGTGTGATCATGTGATGTATCTGACCCCAGGAATGTGTCAATAAAGTTTCCCCTTCCTGGGACAATGAATTCACGGTGTTCTTATTTCAATTTCCAGGAGTGTATAACCAACAAACTCGGTTTTTTCCTTCTATTGTAGTGAACAATGGCCGACTTTATAGTCGAATGGTTACTGTCGTTGTCTTCGATGCAGGTTGCAACAAGTTAGATTCCCAGGGCCTCCTGAGTCTTTGTAGCACGTGAGGAGATACCTGACGAGGTCTATTTAGCCCCAGTGACACCTAATTAAGAGATGCTTGAATAAAGAAGCAAAAGCATCATGAGGATTCATGTGCTGATAGTACAGGCTGCAGTGATTGGTGACATGATAATTAGGCGTTCCACGACGATAAATTGGTTCTCGTACTGCCGTGTTGGCAATTCACACAGACAGAGCAGGCCAAAGGCTTAATCTTCGGGTTTACATTTACATATTACCAATAAACAGTCGAAGTTACCAAATAGTGGTAACACCTATAGGTAGCGACAGATATGTGTGAGGAATCACTGCAGCACTCTGGTGGGTGAAAATTTTTGTGAGTGAGTAAGTGATATATAAACCAAGTCGCGCTAAATGCAAATGACTAAAGGCTTAACATGTCTACACATTTACGTGTAAGCTTCAGGGTCAGTGTGACTGGGTACAGACACAGTTCAGTATGTTGGCAATGAGGGTGGGGGGAGAGGGAAGAAATACCTCATTTTGGTCACACTGTCGGTGATATCAGCGATAACTTTATGCTCCTCTATAAGAAATGTTGTGTTTCAGTGAGGCCCTAGGGATCTGAGACCGAGATCTCCCAACTAGTTCGGAGCAGCGGTGGACTGGGAATCCATCTTGAACACTGTAGTCTGACAACTGTATTAAGACATTCCGACTTGGTTTTGTCTGGAGGTCACGTTAGCGATGGTTAGCACCACCGCAATTTGTTAAAGATGCTTAAAAGTGTGATTATTTAGGAAAATGGCTTTCTGAGAGCGACAGAAGTGATTTATGGCGTTGACGTCTGGGAACGCCTCTCAGAATATTTTGCCGAAAGTTTTCTCATAGCCCAGTTGAACACTTGAAACATTTGTGTTTTAATTAGTTATTTATTTATAAAATTGAATGAATTAGTCTATTGTAAAAATAATTTAATTGAAGTCCCCTCTTGTTCACATCCGCAGAAGCCGTTCACTGAATCTGTATACAGCTTTGGCATCGTCGTTGACACAGTTGCGAATTTTAGAACTACAGTAGTTGTCGTTATAACTATTGATCGACACAAATATATCCGGAGCCCAGAAAGGTACGTCTGCATCACAATGACTAGCGGAAACTTGCTAAATTACAATTAAAAAAATACTTGAAATTATTATAGATAATGAGGTGTTTTTTTAGAAGTACGATCAGGTTTCCAAGGCATCACAACGAATAATACGTTATTATACTTTAACTGCAATTTTGAAACAGTTATTTGTGAGTTTTATATAAGTAGACCATACCTCTAACAGATACGTTCTGAATTGTGGACGCTGGACGATGTTAGTGGTGCCAGAGATATCCATAGCAAGTTATCCATGAAGAAGAGTAAGAGTAAATTGAGGTGTAGATATTACTCCAAGATGGGCAAACAACAGCCAAATTGTGCTGCAGTGTAAGAGGTCAAGATTCAAATATCCCACTAGTCATTCAGCATCTGTTAACTTACTCTACGTCTGGAAAAGAGAAATGTCTGATAACTTCACTATACAAATCAACAAATAATTTGTGATTTCTGGTTATCCCTGCACGGGTCGTAGACGGCGACAGTATAGTGTCATTGGAACTCCCTTCCAGACTTGGTCGTATGCTTTAGTGAGACAGTGACAGTTGCTACTCTGAGGGTTGGAACGAAACATAACGACAAAATTCCTATACACCAAGTTATTTTGACTAATGTGACCTCTTACTGACGTATTTGTTGTTGGATTTCGTTTCAGAATACTGGCTGACGTCTGTTAATTTTCTTTCCTGACGATTTTTCAGCTTGAGTGGCTGGTGTTTACGAATATTGACTCCCAGTTCGACGCCAGAATCGGAGGTTGAATCATTGATAATGCCAGCCACTCATGTTCTATAAATCTCAGAAAAATCACTAAAGAAATGTCGCCGAAGGGCTCGAGGCGGAAACCAACAGACAGTATGTCAAAACTGCGGCCCTACGTCTTCTTGCCAGACTGAACACGGCGCGCCGCGCGCCGCTCACAGCGAGGCGAGGGACACCACTTTTGTACCCCCCGCTAGCATGCCACACGCTAACAATCTCTTCTCTCGGTAGCCGTTCTCCGGTGGATACACGCCACCATAGGATGCGGAATTCACATGGCCTCGCTACAAGAGACTCTGGTTGGCCGGCGCATCTTTTTAAGCAGTCGCAGTTGAGAGCCAGCCACAGGTACAGTGAATCTATAGACTTATTAACATTGGTGTGAAGACTGCGGTGAGGACAATACATCGTCATAGCAGTACACTGGTGAACATTTGTAACACCCACAGACTTATGTCAGTGAATCGTCATTCAAGACTATATTATGCTGTTAAGAACATTACAATCAATTCCATACAACTCAGCACCAGAGAAGGACCTACAACATCAAAGTGATAATACAGGCACAACACGGGAAGATAACAAACACATGGCAGAAACAATGAAGTTGGTCTTTCTAAGTTATTTCACCGCAGACGATCGGAACACGGTCTCTCCTTTCAGTTATCGTACTATTGTCCAAGTGGCAGACATTAACACAACAGACAGCGGAAGAGGAAAGAAACAGCAGCTTAGTAGCGGAAATACATCAGGATCAGATGAGATTCATACAAGATTCTACAAAGATTATGTGAAAGAGCTTGCTACTATTCAAGCAGTAGTTCATCGCAGATCCCTGGAGCACCGAGGGGTAACTAGTGCCTGGAAGTTTGCGGAGATCATTCTCATTCTACGGTCCGTAGAAAAGATGCACATAATTGAATGCCTACATTGCTGACGTCAAACTGTTGTAAAATTATGGAATAAGTTTTATGCTAAAGAATTATGACTTTACTGGAGAACGAAAATCTGATCTATAAAAATTAACATGGATTCCTCAATCAGACAAGTTGCGAAAGTCGGCTCGCTCTGTTTCCCCAAGAGATTCACAGAGCTGCAGACAGCGGAGCTCGGATTGATGTTCCTTGATTTCGGGAAGACAACTGACAACGGCCTGCTCCGCTGTTTATTGAAAAAAATACGAACTTACCGAGCAAAGGACCAGATTTTCAACTGGATTCAGTACTTCCATGCACATAGAACTCACCACGTCGTTCTTAACGGCAGAAAACCGAAAGGTGTAATTCTAATTTCTGGAGTGCCCACATGGTGAGTGATAGGACCGTTACTGAAACTTCCTGGCAGATTAAAACTGTGTGCCCGACCGAGACTCGAACTCGGGCTAAGCCATGTCTCCGCAGTATCCTTTCTTTCAGGAGTGCTAGTTCTGCAAGGTTCGTAGGAGAGCTTCTGTAAAGCTTGGAACGTAGGAGACGAGATACTGGCAGAAGTAATGCTGTGAGGACCGGGCGTGAGTCGTGCTTCGGTAGCTCAGATGGTAGAGCAAATGCCCGAGAAAGGCAAACGTCCCGAGTTCGAGTCTCGGTCGGGCCTACAGTTTTAATCTACCAGGAAGTTTCATATGAGCGCACACTCCGCTGCAGAGTGAAAATCTCATTCAGGACCGTTACCGTTCACTAAATATATAACTGACTTAGTAGGAAGCATGGCAGGCTCACTGGGATCTTTCTCAGATGATGTGGTTATATATAAGAAAGTAGCCACACCAGAAGACAGTATCTGTTTGCATAATTACCTACAAAGAACTGAAGAATGTTGCCGGCTCTGGGAGTTGACTCTGATAGTAAATAACTGTAAGATATTGCGCATACAGTGGAAAAGAAATCCGCTACTGTTCAACTACACTATGTATGACAAACTGTTGGAAACAGTATCTACCGTAAAATTTCTAGGCCTATGTATCCAGTGTGACCGGAAGTGGAATGACCACATTAAACAAATGGTAACAAAAGCCAATGCCACACTGAGATTCATAGGAAGAATCTTAAGGAAATGTAGCTCATGCAAGAAGAAAGTGGCTTACAATACGTTTGTTGGGCCGATTTTTCAGTATTATTCAGCAATCTAAGACTTTCACTAGGTAGGTCAGATAGAGAATACAGAGACGATCCTACGAAAAGCGGCGCGGTTCGTCACGGGATCGTTTAGTCGGTACGAGAGCGGTAAAAACATGCTCACCATAACCCAGTGGCAAACGTCTCAGAAGAGGGATGTGCATCACCGGAGAGGTTTACTATTGAAATATGTAGGTGTACTTTCCGGGAAGACATCACAACATATTACTTCCTCCCACATATATCTCGCGAAATGACCATTACGACAATATTCGAGAAATTGGAGCTAATGCTGAGACTTACCGACTATCAGTCTTCTCAAGCGCCACTCTCGAGTGGAATAGAGAGGTGGGGGTTAGTTAGTGGTACCAAAAGTACCCTCCGCTACACATGGTTGGGTGACTTCTGGTGTATGACGTAGATGTTGAACAAAAAAAGCAACCACCACGTCTCGTAAAAAAAATAAATAGACGCTATGCAACAGCCGGGTTATAGAGTTATAGTGGAGCAGAGAAACACACACGCAATTCCAACAACCGTCGAGAAGAATAGAGGAGATTCTATACAGAGGTCACCACAGGGAAATTGGAAGCACGCTACGAACGGTGTGTCGTCGATAAGATCTTCAAGCGCATCAATGACCGTGGGATAAGGTGAGGCTACTGAAATGTTTCGATTTTGAAGAAGCAGGACAGTACAATGCCGATATTAGGATAGTAAATACGAAGACTCAGATAAGGGAAAAGAAAGAACATCATGAGTATTTAGACGACCGTGCCGTAAAGCTGTATTGAGTACGCTGTAAGTGCAGGAATAATTTCTAACATATATACGATGTGCACAGGAAAGTAAGGGAACCAGAAGTTTCATAGTAGGTTGTGCCGGTCATGTTAGCGTAATAGAGGAATCTGCATTCAAGAATACTTTATATTGTCTATGTCAAAGTAGAAGAGAAGATACAATGGATGAGTGGAATCTTCAAGTTTGCTGCCATTAAAGACTTGGAATTCCATGGCTGCCCTGCTCTTCATCGACTGAAGAAGAAGATGAAGAAGAAGAATAACAAGTGTGAGATTGGTGTTGCTGTGTCTGCTTATGAAAATGTAAAATTATTCTTAATTTGCACGAAAAGTAAATGATTTTGCATCTCACATACTATACACTTCATTTTCTTTCACACTTTGTTAATATGTATTCTTCCCAGATGCCACGACTGTGAACCTCCATAAGCCTAGGAGATATAATTTTAGACATGTCTACTATACGTCTTTGGAAGCAGACATGGTCACTTGCTACCTACTCCCACAATGAAACACGTGTTGCATGATAGCCATAGAGCGCCTGCCTGTGTGGCCGAGCGGTTCTAGGCGCTACAGTCTGGAACCGCGCGACCGCTACGGTCGCAGGTTCGAATCCTGCCTCGGGCATGGATGTGTGTGATGTCCTTAGGTTAGTTAGGTTTCATTGGTTCTAAGTTCTAGGGGACTGATGACCTCAGCAGTTAAGTCCCATAGTGCTCAGAGCTATTTGAACCGTTTTTGATAGCCACAGTGCCATGCAAACATTACACACATTTCATTACTCTCCGTCGTAAACTTCACTTCCTTAATAACACTCATCTTCAAAACTAATAGAGACTATTACTTACCTTCTACACATACTTTATTTATACAAATGTGATAGGTTTTTTGAAAAGAACGTCAAAGACATGTGGTAAAGGATTTCTTAGTTTATTCGATTCTTACAGATGCCGTTTGCTTCTTGATATTCAGTTTAGTTCTTGAGATACGATCCGGTTCTTTTAGACACATATACAGATGCTTGTCAATGTTCGGTGATACAATTTGATTGTTGAGCTACAATCACCAATTAAATTATTTTTTATATGTTCTGTGAAACAGGTACACTTTGATACACAAATCTGTTCTTTTAGGCATAGATGCATGTTAGTGTTCAATAGTACAATTTGGTTATGTCTATAGATTCGCTCCTAAGGTACAGTTCACACACAGAATATTTCCCATGTGCTACAGTTTGGTTCTTTTAGGAAACAGGTACTTCCACTATTTACAATGAGACTGAACTGTAAAGCACAGGCTTTTTTTATTCCTTACGTTATAGCTAATAATAACTGCAGCCTACAGTAGAAGCAGTTTCTAGCAACGTAATAATTTTTCTTTTTACAAAGGAGTATGTATTCAGGAGGATACTACTAGGGCTATCCGGAAAGTAAGTTCCGATCAGTCGCGAAATGGAAACCACTCTGAAAATCATATGAACTTCGCACAGAAGTGTTCGACAGTGTCTCTAGTAGACCCTACGCCCGTCGATGGCATCACGTCACTCTTTTCAGTTCTGAGCGCACAGTGAGCACGGAAAGATGCCTAGAAAATACTGTCTTCCTCAAAGTACGAGGGCCTGGTGAGATATGTTGCCTGAAGCTATGCAGCCCACATAACGTAGTGTGACATGCTTTTCGTTCTTGAAAACAATTCTCAACCGCGTGCACAGACAATGTGCACTGACGAGCCAAAGAAACTCGTAGAACTGCCTCATGTCATGCAGCGACCCCACAAGCACGCAGAAGAGCCGCAACGCGACGTGGCATAGACTCGACTAATGTCTGAAATAGTGTTGGAGAGAATTGACACCATGAATCATGCAGGGCTGTCCACAAATCCGGAAGACTACGAGGAGGTGGAGAGCTCTTCTCCACAGGACGTTGCAAGGCATCTCAATTTCGCTCAATAATGTTCATTTCTGCGTAGTTTTGGGGCCAGCGGGTGTGTTCAAACTCAGAAGAGTGTTCCTGGAGTCACTCTGTAGCAATTCAGGACATGTGGGGTGTCGCATAGTGCTGCTGGAATTGCCCAGGTCCGTCGGAATGTACAATGCGATGAATGGATACAGGTGATCAGACAGAATGATTACGTACGTATCACCTGGCAGAGTCGTATCTCGAAGTATCGGTGGTCCCGTATCATTGCAACTGCACACGCTCCACAACATTACAGTCCCTCCACCGGCTTCGACAGTCCCCAGCTAATATGCAGAGTTCAAGGATTCATGAGGAGTTCTCCATATCCGTACACGTCCATCTGCTCGATAAAATTTGAAACGGGGTCCTCCGACCAGGCAACATGTTTCCTGTCACCAGCAGGCTAATGTCGGTGTTGAAGGGCCCAGGTGAGGAGCAACACTTTGTATTGTGCCGTTATCAAATGTACAAGCGTGGGCCTTCCGCATTGAAAGCCCATATCGGTGATGTTTCGTTGACTGATTCTCGCTGACACTTGTTGATGGAACAGCATTGAAATCTGCAGCTATGTGCGGAAGGTTTGCACTTCCGTCACGTTGGACAATTCTCTTCAGTTATCGTTGTTCCCGTTCTTGTACGATCTTTTTCCGTTCGCAGCAATGTCGGAGATTTGATGTTTTACCGAATTCCTGATATCCACGATACATTCGTGAAATGGTCGTATGGGAAAATCTCCAGTTAATCGCTACCTTGGTTCTTCTGTGTCCTATCGTTGTGCGCTGACTACGTTAATACTTACTTCAATATTGATTTCTTGCCATTGTAGTGTCAGTAACCGATCTAAAAACTGCGCCAGACACTTGTTGTCTTTCGTTGCCGACCGCAGTCCCATATTCTGCCCGTTTACATAGGCCTATCTCTGTATTTGAATACCAGTATCTTTGCAGCTTCAATGTAGATGCTCTTGTCGCGTTTTCGATAGGAGATGTTTGATCCCCCACAAGACAGCTCGTATCTGGCTCACTCTAAGTTTCACTTATAGTGACATGAACCACTGGTTGTGTAGACAACATTTAAGTACAGACAACGAGCTGAAGACCAGCTTAGAGATTTGGAAGAAAGTACTGGCGGCTTCCTTCTATGACGAGAGTACAGGAATGTTGGTAAAAGGCTATAACAAATGTCTAAGTGGGAGAATCTACAATGTAGATAAGCAGCTGCAGTTGTAGCTAACTGTCACAAATAAAACATTTTTTGATTTTCACAGTGGTTTCCATTTCGCAGTCGACCGGATCTTACTTTCAGCATACCCCCTGTATTATAACAGCAGCATTGGGTGTATCCAAAATATCTACAAGTTGCATTGGAATGGGAAAAGAAATACTAAAAAAGTAATCGGACTGGAATGCGAGTAGCAGGTGGAACATAAAATCTAGATCGTTTGCACGTGTACCTGGTATACATTTTTTATATGATATGCTGTCAGAAACTTTACAAAATTAAAACAACTTGCAGTTACAATTTTTTATAGACTTTTATATAATTATATGGTAAAATATAGACACAGAAAAACTACACTGAAGCGCCAAAGGAACATATATAGGAATGCATATTCAAATACAAATATATATAATCAAGCAGAGTACGCCGCTACGGTCGGCAACGCCTATATAAGATAACAAGTGTTTGGCGCAGTTGTTGGATCGGTTACTCCTGCTACGATCGCAGCTTATCAGGATTTAAGTAAGTCCGAACCTGGTGTTATAGACGGCGCACGAGCGATGGGATACAGCATCTCCGAGGTAGCGATGAAGTGGGGATTTTCCGGTACGACCATTTCACGAGTGTACTGTGAATATTAGAAATCCAGTAAAACATTAAATCTCCTACATCGCTGCGGCCGGAAAAAGATCCTGCAAGGAAGGGATCAACGACGATTGAAGAGAATCGTTCAACGTGACGGAAGTGCAACCCTACCATAAATTGCTGCAGATTTCAATGGTCGGGTATCAACAAATGTCGGCGGGCGTACCATTCTACGAAAAATTATCAATGTGGGTTTTCGGGATCGAGGGCCCACTCGTGTACCCTTGGTGAATGCACGATACAAAACCTTACGCTTCGCCTGGGGCCGTCAACACGAAATTGGACTGTTGATGACTGGAGAGTTGTATCGAGAGGACGGACGTGTACGGGTATGGAGACAACCTCATGAATCCATGGACCCTGCCTGTCAGCAGGGTTCTGTTCAAGCTGGTGGAGGGTCTGTAGTGGTGTGGAACGTGTGCAGTCGGAGTGATACGGGACCCTTGATACTTCTAGATACGACTCTGTCAAGTGACACGTACGTAAACATCCTGTCAGATCATCTGTATCCACTCCGCCAAACTCTTCAATCATGAACATTAATGAGCATATCTGGGATGCCTTGCAACGAGCTGTTCAGAAGAGATATACACCCTCTAGTACTCTTACGGATTTATGGACAGCCCTGCAGGATTCATGGTGTTATTTCTTTCCAGCACTATTCAGACATTAGTAGAGTCCATTTCACGTTGTGTTGCGCCGCTTCTGCGTGCTTGCGGGGTCCCTAGGCAATATTCGGCACGTGTACCAGTTTCTTCAGGTCTTCAGTGTATATCTACAAGACACACATGGTGTGCAGTCGAAGTTATGCATTCATGGTGTGCATGAAAAAGAAATCTTTCCACAGGGTGGTGTACAAAAAAAGAGAAACTATTTACACTACAGTACACATGGTGTCCAATCCAGTACTATTTACACATTATGATAAACAGGCCATACTGTGCTAATAAGGAGTGTACACCATTTGTTTATTACATAGTTTTTAGAGCTTCTAACAGGTGTGAACTATTTTCAATTATCTGTGTAGTTACCCGTTTACTTTTGTAATTTATTTTAAGAACAGTGTAGCGTACAGTACTGCCATTGCTATCGACACTTGTATCAATCCTCGTATCATACAGGCTTTTATTTGGTTTGTTTAGAACAGCTCAGTGTCAGTTAGACCGTTAGTGACAGAGGAGCTCGAGCTCCTGCTGCTAATAATGCGAGTACACTGTTCGTTTATTACATTTTTATATGAGTTTCAAACAGGAGTGACTTCAGTAATGGATAGGAACTGTGATTGCTGTGTACAGATGCGAGTTTAGTTGGCGACCTTAAGCTCACAGCTCCAGGCTGTGCTTTCTTCGTCACACAGCTTGAGGCTGCTGCCAAGTGGCATCACTGTTGGGGGTCGGACGTGGGGATGCGAGGGACTTCGAACACGTCCCACATGTCCCCCGATCGCTCCACTGCTGTGGCCGGCCCAGGTGCTGCCTGCACTGAGGTTGACCCCTCACCTATGGGCGAGTGGGAGATCATTCCGATGTCAGGCAGGCAAAGAAAGACTTTCCGAGGGGCAGATCTTAGTGCATCCGGGTCGTTTGGTGAACAGGTTCCGGGCGTTATCTGTGGCTAAGAAAGTCTCTAACCTGGATACAGTTGTCCACCCTGTTCCCGAGGATGCTACTCGGCCCACAAGATCTGGGCATTTGCAGAGGTTGGGTTTGCTGGTAGCTGGAAGCTCCAACGTTAGGCGCATAGTGGGGCCTCTTAGGAATAAGGCTGCCATCCAGGGCAAGGAAGCAAGTGTGCACTCCGTGGACATACTGCGGGGAGTCAGCCCGAATGTGGAAAGGGTGCTTCCGGATGCCATGAAGAGTACAGGGTGACGCCAACTGCAGGTGGTGGCCCATATCGGTACCAATGACGTTTGTCGCTTCGGATCAGGGGGTTTTCTCTCTGGTTTTGCTTGCGAGATTAAGGAGGAGCTCACCATCTGCAGCATTGTCGACAGAACCGACTGTGGTCCTTTGGTGCAGAACCAAGTGGAGAGTCTGAATCAGAGGCTCAGGCGCTTCAGTGACCGTGTAGGCTGCAGATTCCTTGACTTGCACCATCGGGTGGTTGGTTTCCGGGTTCCGCTTAATAGGTCAGGAGCTCACTACACACAGGAAGCCGCTACATGGGTAGCGGCGGCTGTGTGGAAGGGTCTGGGCGGGTTTTTAGGTTATAGGGTCTCAGGAAATCACGGAAAGGGCGTCCGTCCAAAAAATAGCAGGTGAAACACAGCTAGGTAGTAGAAATGGTCGGTATTGTAGTTGTGAATTGTCGTAGCTGCAGAGCTCCAAGCCCTTATAGAAAGCACTGAAAAAAAAATGTTTAAATGGCTCTGAGCACTATGAGACGTAACATCTGAGGTCATAGTCCCCAAGAACTTAGAATTACTTGAACCTAACTAACCTAAGGGCATCACAGTCATCCATGCCCGAGGCAGGATTCGAACCTGCGACCGTAGGAAAGCTGGCTAAAGCCGGAAATAAGTTCTGCCAAAATTTTTTCAAATGACCTAACAGTGTTCAAAAAGGATAGATTAAATACTGTTGGTGGTGGAGTATTTATTGCTGTCAGAAGTAGTTTACCTTGTAGTAAATTGTATGGGTAGAGGTTATACTTGACAATCGGACTAAACTATTAACTGGACAGTTTTACCGACCTCTAAACTCAGAAGATATAGTTGTTTAACAGTTCAAAGAAAACTTGAATCTCATTTCAAATAGGTACCCCACTAATGCAATTCAAGTCGGTGGTGACTTCAATCTACCCTCGATATGCTGGAAACATTATATTTTTAAAGCCGGTGGCAGGCATAAAACGTCATCCGAAATTGTACTGAACGCTTTCTCAGAAGATTATTTTGAATAATTTCTTCATGAGTCCACTTGAAGCGTAAATGTTTGCGAAAGCATACTTGACTCTAAGCAACAAATAATCCACGACAGATAGGGAGTGTCATGACGAATACATGGATTTGCGACCAGAAGGCAGCTGCTGCTAGGCTGAATACCATAACACCCACAACAAGCAAAAAGAGACTCGAAGTACATCTATTTCAAAAAGCTGATAAAAATGCTCTTAACGCCTTTTTAAGAGACAGTCTCCACTCCTTCCGATCTGATCATGTAAGCGTAGAAAAGATGTGGGATGATTTCAAAGAGATAATATCGTCGACAAATGAGAGATAAATTAATAAGTAATGGTACTGATCCCCTATGGTACACAAAACATGTCAGATCGCTGTTACGGAAGCAACGAAAAAGCATGCCAAATTTAAAAGAACGCAAAATCCCGAAGATTGGCAACGTTTTGCAGATTTTCGAAATATGTCGCGTACTTCAATGCGAGATGCTATTAATAATTTCCACAACAAAATTCTGTCTCGGAATCTGCCAGAAAACCCAAAGAGATTCTGATCATACATAAAGCACACCAGTGGCAAGATGCAATCAATACCTTCACTGCGCGATAACAATGATGAAATCATTGATGACAGTTCCATTAAAGCAGAGTTATTAAACACGGATTTTCGGAACTCCTTCACCAAAGAAGACGAAGTATATATTCCTGAATTCCAGTCAAGAACAACTGCCAAGATGAGAAACATTGAAGTATATATCCTCGGTGCAGCAAAGCTGCTTAAATCACTTGATAAAGGCAACGCCTCCGGTCCAGACTGTTTACTAGTGAGATTCCTTTCAGAGTATTCTGACAAAATAGCTCCATATTTATCAATTGTATACAACCGCTCACTCACAGAAAGTTCGGTACCTAAATACTGGAAAATTGCTCAAGTTACACGAATACCCAAAAAGTGAAATAGGAGTATTTCGATGAATTACAGTCCCATATCACTAACGTCGATTTGCATTACGGTTTTGGAACATATACTGTGTTCGAACATTATGAAGTACCTCGAAGAAAACGATTTATTGACACATGGTCAGTACGGATTCAGGAAACATCGCTCTTGTGGAACACAACTAGCACTTTATACTCATGAAGTAATGAGTGCTATCGACAGGGGATGTCAAATTGATTACACATTTTTAGATTTCGAGAAGATTTTCGACACCGTTCCTCACAAATGTCTTCTAACCAAACTGCGTGCCTATGGAATGTCGCCTCAATTGTGCGACTAAATTAGTGATTTCCTGTCAGAAAGGTCACAGTTCGTAGTAATAAAGTCATCGTGTAAAACAGAAATAATATCCGGCGTTCACCAAGGAAGTGCTATAGGCAATCTGTTGTTCCTGATCTGTAGTAACGAAATAGGAGAGACAATATGAGTATCGCTGTTAGATTATTTGCAGATGGTGCTATCCTTTATCGTCTCGTGAAGTCCTCAGATGACCAAAACGAATTGCAAAATGATGTAGATACGATATCTGTGTGGTGCGAAAAGTGGCAATTGACCCTGAGTGAAGAAAAATGTGATTTTATTCACATGAGTGCTGAAACAAATTTCGATTACCTGGTAAGTCACACAAATCTGAAGGCTTTAAATTCAAGGCCGGCCGGAGTGACCATGCGGTTCTAGGCGCTACAGTCTGGAGCCGAGCGACCGCTACGGTCGCAGGTTCGAATCCTGCCTCGGGCATGGTTGTGTGTGATGTCCTTAGGTTAGTTAGGTGTAATTAGATCTAAGTTCTAGTTGACTGATGACCTCAGAAGTTAAGTCGTATAGTGGTCAGAGCCATTGAACCATCTTTTTTTTTTTTTAAATTCAATCAAATACTTAGGCATTACAATTACAAATAACCTAAATTAGGTTGATCACGTAAATAATGTTGTGGGTAGAGCAAACAAAAGACTGCGGTTCATTGGTAGAACATTTAGAAGATGCAATAGGTCTATTAAAGAGACTGCTTACATCACACTTATCCGTCCTATTCTGGAGTACTGCTGTGCAGTGTGGAATCCGCATAAGGTGGGACTGATGGGTGACATCGAAAAAGTTTAAATAAGGGCTGATCGTTTTGTATTATCGAGAAATAGGGGAGATAGTGCCACAGGCATGATACGTGAATTGGAGTGGGAATCATTAAAACAAAGGCGTTTTTCGTTGCGATGGGATCTTGCCATGAAATTTCAATAACCAGTTTTTTCCTCTGATTGCGAAAACATTCTTTTGGCACCCACCTAAGTAGGGAGATATGATCATCGCGATAAAATACGAGAAATCAGGGCTCGCACAGGAAAATTTGAGTGCTCGATTTTCCCGCGCGCCGTTCGATAGTGGAACGGTAGAGAGACAGCTTGAAGGTGGTTAATTGAACCCTCTTCCAGGCACTTCATTGTGAATAGCAGAGCAAACACGTAGACTTAGCTTCCACACGCAATCATTCCTTTCACACCCTGGTTCACTCTCTATCATTTCCTCCACCCACGTCATGAACTGAATAGTCCGAGTATGTATGGGTTCCAACCACATCCTCATAAATGATACCCTTATCGTCATGAGGCGACAGGCCGTTTTTTGACTGCAGCACAGTGTACATCTCATGTCCTCATGACTGAGTACTAGTTTGCTGCACCATGTGTCGCGGCTGTGGCGGAGCACCACAGACACCACCCCCCAACCACTCCTCTAATGTTACCCAACTCCCACCACCACCCCGAAAATGGCAGGAAGCGGTGCTCTCTGTCCAGCTGCCTGCGAGGAATGTTAGGTTAGTGTACTTTATTCAGTTTTGGTGAGAAATGGTAATTCTGTGCTGGGGAGGAAGGCAGGATATTTAATTCATTTACTTATAGTTCAACTGATCTATCTCCAGTAACCTACCATGAAGATTAGTGCGTGATCGCCTTAAAGGGAACAGACCGACTGAGCTACTTCGCTCTACATCCACCAGAGGACACTGTTGGCTTCCCCCCTTCCCCCCTTCCCCCCTTCCCCCCCCCCCCTCTTCTATGACATTACCCGTCCCACAACAAAACCTGGCCCCTGCAACGAGGGGAAAATGGTCAGTCACTGGCCAGTTGCCAGATAAGTAGATTAGGTTAGTGTAGTTTCCTTACTATTATTTTTGGCGGGAAACTGACAACTGGACCTTCTTATATACATGTTTCTCACACACTTTAGGAGGAACATGATGCACAGAAGTACACACAGGTAAGTATTAATGTCTTGGTAGCGATGAAAATTGTAGGACGTGATGCTTCTGCAATGAAGTATTGCTGTAGCTCTTTTGGCGGTTGCAGGCCTCCATATGATTGGAAATAGTAGAAATCGTTTTTTTTTTTTCCTTAACGTACACCATTCAGTGGGTTCTGAGTCCCCCAGAAACATCTAAATTCACAGTTACACAGTCTCTGGATTTCCACATTGTCTTTGGGCATGTATCCCGCATAATCAGACGGTTCAAATGGCTCTGAGCATTATGCGACTTAACTTCTGAGGTCATCAGTCGCCTAGAACTTAGAACTAACTAACCTAAGGACATCACACACATCCATGCCCGAGGCAGGATTCGAACCTGCGACCGTAGCGGTCGCTCGGCTCCAGACAGTAGCGCCTAGAACTGCACGGCAACTCCGGCCGTCTCCCGCATAATCAAACCCTGGAATATTGGAATGCTGAAATTTCCCCTAACAGCCTTGAGCAGATTTGTATTTGTAAGTGGTCTATCATGTAGATTATGTAACATGTTCTTTTTTATTTATGAAGAGGTCTAGTCCTTTCTTGAATGGTTTCAGGTATAGTCCTTTTCCGATGGCTGCTTCTTCCATGATGCGATCATGTCTTCCTGCTCCCTCTAACTGCTTCTGAGAGTTCTGGGCGTTTTTGACTGTTCACCCAATTAATGCTGACCTCCAGCCAGTGAATCAATAGCTGAGAGACCTGCTAGGGCAGGAATGAGAAAGGACCAAATTCCACCTCACGTCTTGGTTATCGGTAGAGCCCGGAGATCTTTCACTGTTCCTTTATCCTTCAGAGCGCTTTTAGCCTCATACATCGCTGCCAGGATATACACTCCTGGAAATGGAAAAAAGGACACATTGACACCGGTGTGTCAGACCCACCATACTTGCTCCGGACACTGCGAGAGGGCTGTACAAGCAATGATCACACGCACGGCACAGCGGACACACCAGGAACCGCGGTGTTGGCCGTCGAATGGCGCTAGCTGCGCAGCATTTGTGCACCGCCACCGTCAGTGTCAGCCAGTTTGCCGTGGCATATGGAGCTCCATCGCAGTCTTTAACACTGGTAGCATGCCGCGACAGCGTGGACGTGAACCGTATGTGCAGTTGACGGACTTTGAGCGAGGGCGTATAGTGGGCATGCGGGAGGCAGGGTGGACGTACCGCCGAATTGCTCAACACGTGGGGCGTGAGGTCTCCACAGTACATCGATGTTGTCGCCAGTGGTCGGCGGAAGGTGCACGTGCCCGTCGACCTGGGACCGGACCGCAGCGACGCACGGATGCACGCCAAGACCGTAGGATCCTACGCAGTGCCGTAGGGGACCGCACCGCCACTTCCCAGCAAATTAGGGACACTGTTGCTCCTGGGGTATCGGCGAGGACCATTCGCAACCGTCTCCATGAAGCTGGGCTATGGTCCCGCACACCGTTAGGCCGTCTTCCGCTCACGCCCCAACATCGTGCAGCCCGCCTCCAGTGGTGTCGCGACAGGCGTGAATGGAGGGACGAATGGAGACGTGTCGTCTTCAGCGATGAGAGTCGCTTGTGCCTTGGTGCCAATGATGGTCGTATGCGTGTTTGGCGCCGTGCAGGTGAGCGCCACAATCAGGACTGCATACGACCGAGGCACACAGGGCCAACACCCGGCATCATGGTGTGGGGAGCGATCTCTTACACTGGCCGTACACCACTGGTGATCGTCGAGGGGACACTGAATAGTGCACGGTACATCCAAACCGTCATCGAACCCATCGTTCTACCATTCCTAGACCGGCAAGGGAACTTGCTGTTCCAACAGGACAATGCACGTCCGCATGTATCCCGTGCCACCCAACGTGCTCTAGAAGGTGTAAGTCAACTACCCTGGCCAGCAAGATCTCCGGATCTGTCCCCCATTGAGCATGTTTGGGACTGGATGAAGCGTCGTCTCACGCGGTCTGCACGTCCAGCACGAACGCTGGTCCAACTGAGGCGCCAGGTGGAAATGGCATGGCAAGCCGTTCCACAGGACTACATCCAGCATCTCTACGATCGTCTCCATGGGAGAATAGCAGCCTTCATTGCTGCGAAAGGTGGATATACACTGTACTAGTGCCGACATTGTGCATGCTCTGTTGCCTGTGTCTATGTGCCTTTGGTTCTGTCAGTGTGATCATGTGATGTATCTGACCCCAGGAATGTGTCAATAAAGTTTCCCCTTCCTGGGACAATGAATTCACGGTGTTCTTATTTCAATTTCCAGGAGTGTAGTTTTTTAAACAGTCCTGTCCTGTTGTCTTCTTTTTCTTCAGGGCACAATGTGCGACATTCATAATTTTCTTGAAATTGACACCGAAGCCCAACTTAATTTTACCATACATGGTTTTATCAACTACAAATGCCGCAATGCACTATTCAATACCGATATCCTTTCTTGCACGTATTGTCTTGGTTTTATCAGCTATTCGATATGCATTATGGTATCCTTGAAGATCTTGACGTTTTGCATACGCAGTGTCATGTTCCAAACACGCCTCGTAAAGCAGGTTAATGTGCTTATCACCACTAACCAATCGTTTTTGTAGCTTTGTACCAAGTCCACAGTAGTTATTCCTCGACATGCGCAATTGAACTGGAAGTTTTTCGAGAATACCAGACCTTCTATAATGTGTTTTCAACCATGCATGTTAGGCGATGCTGATTGTGCTCTGTGCACCCAGTTGTGTAGAAAATCGCCAGCATCAATCCAGTTGTTTTATAGTGCAGGAAAACCAATACATTTAACTAGTTGTCTGTCTTTATGAAGAACACCTGTGGTTCTAGATCTTTTGCAGTTCCTCAGTGTAAGAGCATCCAAAAATTTTGGTGCCACTGCTACTCTTGAAGATGTAAGTTCTAGTATTTGTTCTCTGCACATCGGAAACTGTACATAGCTCTCTAGACCAGTTGGGTAGGTATGACTTCTCAAATGCTTAGCTCTGTTGACCAGTTGGGTAGGTATGACTTATCAAATGCTGTCTTGTGTTTTGAGATACTTACCAACTCACCTACATTAAATTTCTGCTTATGTGGATCCAGCGTTTTAATACGATAGTATACCATGTCTATGAGGCCATTATTACAAACATCGATTGGTCTCATTTTTATTGTACTATATTTGGTTTTATTATACTCTGCAATTATTTCTGCGAGGATGTCTGTCCATTTGTATCAACCACAGAAATTAAAATGCATGACCTTTTATTATTCTGTTCAGATGTTCCACCACACTCGCCTTCAGGTGGGTGAATATTGAGTATTTATGTATTCCTTACTTCCGCATCAGTTCCTTTTAAAACCTATTGTTAAACTCTCCACTGTGGTCAGTTTGAAGGTTGTCAGGACATCGATTACTCCCTGTGTACAACAAATATTCAAACACCTGTGAAACATTCCTGTCTGGTTTTGTTTGAAGAGGTAATGCCGAGGTGAATATAGAGTATGTGAATGACCATTAAGATGTATTTGAACCCATTATTTGCATTTGAATACTCTCTCATATCTACAAGATCAGCCTGCATAAGTCATCCAGATCTTTAAACATAACATGCCTATGATTTGAGTGCTGGTTTGTGCAGTTCGATAACTGCTATCTACATTCTTATTCGATGATACCTTTGTCTCTGAGCTCCGAAATTAATGACTCAAACTCGTTCGAATGAGTGGTATTACCGACAGCAGCTGATGCCATGCACACTCGCAGTCGATCTATTAGCTCCCTGGTATTGTCGTAGTATACATACTGTTGGGGTCGATTGGCGGATTTTATGCTGGATGTCAATACTATCACCAGACCTATATCGAGCATCTAATATAGGTTTTATAATGGTTCTGTATATCAACTTCATCTGTTTCACACTTTCCTGTGAAAGTCGGCATTTGCAGTATTTCACCGTAAATCTACAGTTCTTTGGGTGAATAATTTACAAGTGTTGCTGGATTTAGGAAAATGATATTCACTACACCATCTGTTCTTTGAAATTCCCTATCACCTATCTGTACTGTTGTTTCCTTTAAAGTTACAGGCTGCGTGTGAAACATGTATGGTTCTTCACCACTGACATCGAATATTTTGTCTATCCTGTTATCGCTGTGGCGGTTAATGACATCAGCAGCCATGTTGTCATTGTGTAATTTCGCTATGAGTTCATCGAAAGATTCAATAACTGGTTTAAAGGTTCCTCACAGTGTTTGCTCTCGATCCAAATGTCCCAAAATTAACAGTCGTAGTTTTTCTCAAACAGCCTTACACGCCACAATGACCTTATGATTAGGAGACATTGTGCTTTATACTAAGCAGCTCCTTCGCAGGATGTGCCTTGTATACACTCTGCCTAATTCTGTCAACCTTTATATGTAAGTCATCTGCTTTCTGTTCAATTCCGTCAGCCTTTACAATTAAGCATTCTACATTCTTTTCAAGTGGCAAAACCATAGCATTGGTTGATAAGTCTCCGAGAGGCTGAAAGTTTCCTTCTATGTATAGACGATTTCTCTGTTTATACACACCTATCCCCTCAGTTTAGAAGAGGCTGACATGCATTTGGACTTGTTCATGGTGTAATGTACACTTATGTTTACACCTCTTTCATAGCTATAAACACAGAAACTCCTGGAAGTTTCATTTGTACCTCCCATGTTTCAGTTTTCTTCTTTTATCAAGAACAAGAAATTTGTTCTGAGTGTGATTCCAGCAGTCGCCACATACATTTACAAAGTCATTGAATAATATATCAGTTGGTACACGCGATGATAAAAGTGTTTTAAATCCAAATTGTCTTGGTTTAAGACCATAATGAGGTTTACATTTTCCCTTAATAACTGTTTTGAGGGAATAACTTTGACTGAAAAAAAAACAAAAAAAAAAAAAAAAACGTTAACACCCATACGACGACCAAAACAGAAATATCGTAGAATGTTATTCTGGATTCCATAGCTGCAGCAGCAAATATGGACACCATGTTGGGCTTTGCTTTTTCTGGTGGAGGGATATTTCACTGCTTTCACTGAATGTCACATACGTTACACTATCAACAAACTGTAGTATTTTTTGCAACAACTGGTACTTGGAGTGGAATACAGTTTTTGAGAACACGCATATAGGCTCAAATCGGACTTCGTTAGCGTGTGTTAACAGCAACATGAGCACACTTGTCTTTCCGCAGCTGGATGGGCCTACAATTATCGCTCGTACACAGAAGAGCCAAAGAAACTGGTACACCTGCATAATATCTTGTAGAGCACGCACAAGTGCCCCAAAACGACTTGGCATGGTCTCGACTAATGTCTGAAACAGTGCTCGTTGGAACTCACAATATGAATCCCGTAGGTCTGTCCATAAATCCATAAGAGTACGAGGGGGTGGAGGACTCTTCTGAACATCACGTTGCAAGGTCTCTGAGATATGCTCAATAATGTTCAAGTCTGGGGTGTATGATGGCCAGCGGAAGTGTTTAAACTTAGAAGAGTGTTCTTGGAGCCTTATAGACTGAGTGATTTTTCGATACTTGTTCCAGATTTCAATTATAGATGATGACGTTTTCCGGTAAGGTATTATTAACGACGTGAATTTTTTGCCAACGGGCAGAAATCAAACGGGTTTTTCGTTACGCTGTTGATGATATTAGTGATAACTTTATAGGCCTTTATAAGCAATATTGCCTTATAGTAACGCCCAGGGGTTTTGTGACCGAGACATCCTAGCTTGTAAAAAGTGATGATAATTCGGAAGGCCGCCTTAAGGACGGTAGTCTGGCGAATGTACCAAGACGTAGAAACTTGGATAGGCCAGGTGCGCACATTAGTGACGGTTACCACTACTATAATGTGGTACAGCTGCTTAAAAGTGAAATCATTTAGAAAATCGACATTCTGAAAACTATTCATAAGGGATTATTCTCAATTGATTTTGCGGGAACGTTTCTGATCTCCCTTTTAACACTTGAAACAATGTATTTTAATCATGTATTTGTTTGTAAAAAATTATGATGTATTCCACTGTAAGAATAATGTAATTGTAGACCCTTACTGTCTACAAACAGCAGAAGTCTTTCACTGCTTTTTGTGTATTGCATTGTGCATCGTCAAAATTATGAATCTGTAACTAAACTTGCCAAACATACCTGTATCAATGTTGTAGCTGTTAATCGACACAGATGGATGGAGACCAGAAAGCAACACCTTTAATCAGGATTACTGCAAGTAGCTTATTAAACTGAAAACGAGTACAGATGTAATTACGAAAAACTTGAAACGATTATTGGCTATGAACTATTATCTAGAAGTCTAAAAATAGGTCCAAAGCGTCACAACGAATAATACGTTATTATACTTCACCCGCAGCTGTGAAACAGTAAGTTATAAAATTAATGTGGCTAGATAATGCCTCAAAAGGATACGGTTCGACTTGCAGGCACTGTGCGACGTTGAGCTGCATCCATACGAAGCTATCCCTGAACAGCAACACAATTAAACTGCTGCTTGACCATTACTCCAACAAAATGGATAAACAACAGCCTAATCGGGCTGCAGTCCAAGAGTTCAGGACTGAGCTGTCACATTAGTCATTCAATATCTGGTCACTTGCTTTCTGTCTGGAAAAGAAAAGTGTTTTATGCCTCCAGTACACAAAACAAGATAAACGTGTCACTTTTGCTATCCCAGCATGGGTTGCATATGTTGGTGATATAGTGTCAGCGGCGCTCTCCTCCAAACTGGGTCGCGTTTCTCAGCATCTCATGACAGTGTGATATACTTGCTATCCTGAGGGTCGCAACGAACTTTACCTACAAAATTCTCGAGTAGTAAGTTACTGAGGCTTTCATGGTCACCTACTGATGTATTGCCAATTGGATTTCGTCGTAGTATCTTCGGCTGACGTACGTTAATTGACTCTTCTGAAGTTCACCAGCGTGAGTAGCTGTCTTTTCGAATATTCACTTTTTACTTCAACGCCACCAGTCGAGGCTGAATCGTTTACAAAGCTAGCCACTCATACTCGATAAACGACAGAAGGTCCTGAAACGGAAAGGAATAGCCAACCCGTCAAAACTGCGATACCAATTTGATAAATACAAGGAATGGAAGGTGACAGGATTACAACAGTTGCGACGTCAAGAGGAGAGCGTTTGAAACTACAAAATCAGTAAGTGAGCGAAATCCTATTTTCATTCACTCAGTGACCATACTGTCACCGAAACGGAAGATAACAGAGATATGACAGAAATACTAAAGTTGGTCTTTCGAAATTGTTTCCCCGCGGAAGATCGGAACACAGTTCTTACTTTCAGTTATCGTAAGGTTCTCCAAATTGCAGATATTGATATAACACAACGCAGAGTAGAAAATCAATTACAATGTCTTAGTAGTATACCCAGGTCTCCGACGTGGCGTCAACTCAAAAGACCTGCACCAGGCGAACGGTCTACCCGACGGGAGGCCCTAGTCACACGACACTATTATATTATTATAGTAGTATGCGAAAGATCTTACTACCCTGCTAGCAGCAATTAACCGCAGATTACTGGAGCAACGAAGGGTTACTAGCGACTGGATAATTTTCAAGCAGTATCATAGGACAGATGCACACAATTATAGGTATATATGGTTGACACAGTCTGTTGTAATACTATGGAACGTGTTATGTGCTTAAGAATTATGACGTTTCTGGAGAAACTCTCCTTTATAAAAATAAACATTGGTTCCTAAAACAAAGAACTTTCGAAACTTAGCTCGATCTATTCCTTCACGAGATCCACAGAGTTGTAAACAATTGCGCTCAGGTTGACGCCATTTTCCTTGACTTGGACTAGATTCTCGACCTCCTTGCAGGCACAACTCACCATGTCGCTCTCAAGTGAACAAAATCGACAGATGTAATGTTAATTTCTGGAATACGGAAACGATTTGTTTACAGTTTATATAAATGATCTGGCAGAAAGTGTAGGAATCTCTTCAAGATTGTTCGCAGTGATGCGGTTGTCTAAACAAAGTAGCAACGCTAGAAGACAGGATGGATTGGCAAAATGACCTGCATAGCATTGATGAGTAGTGAAACCTGTGACAGTTGACCTTGATTCACTGCTGTACAACTACGCTATTGATGACAGATTACTGAAAACAATATCTTCCGTTATATATCTAGGTGTAACTATCCAGAGAGAGCTTAAGAGAATGACCACATAAAACAGACACATAAAAATGACAAAGCACATGCAAGGTAAGGAAAGTAAATGCCAGGCTAAGATTCATGGGAATAATATTAAGGAAACGTATCTGACTGAAGAAAGGAGTGGCCTACAAGGTGTTTGTTCAACAAAGAATTCAGTATTGTTCATCAGACTGAGATCTTTATCAGGTAGGCCTGGTGGAAGAGATCCAACGAAGAGAGGCGCGTTGCGTCACAGCATCAGTTAGTCAGTGCGACAGCGTTAAAGAGATTTTCAACAAACGCCAGTAGCACATGAAACAAGAGAGGCGTTGTGCACCACGGGGTTGTTTACCACTGAACATCTAGAGAGTACTTTCTGGGAACAGTCAAACAGCATATTGTTTATTTCCACATACACTGAAAAGGAAAAGGAACTGCTATAGGCACGCGTATTCAAATACAGAGATATGTAAACAGACAGAATACGGCCCCTGCGATCGGCAACACCTACATACACACATCAAAAAAAGTTTTGCATCTCTCCGGTTCCCAGAACTGTTGAAGACAGACGTTGACTGTGGATATTCTATCACAGACACAGTCCCTTTTACTGTTCAGAGATGTCACTAAACCCATCCAAAGATGAAAACAACCATGCATGAGCAGCGCCTATTAGACGGAGGGGGTCCGACAGCCAATCAGTTCCAGTCATTCCACCAGGAAGGAGGTAGAGGGCTCGTGTTGTCTGTGGTTCAACAATGTCTAGACGGTCAGTACCGTGGTTCGATCGCATCTGCATGGTTACTTTGTACCAGGAAGGGCTCTCAAAAAGGCAAGTGTCCAGGTGTCTCGGAGTGAACCAAAGCGGTGTTGTTTGTACATGGACGAGATACAGAGAGACAGGAAATGTCAATGACATTCCTGGCTCAGGCGGCCCAAAGGCTACTAATGCAGTGGATGACCACTACCTACAGGATATGGCTCAGAGGAACCCTGACGGCAACGTCACCATGTTGATTAATGCTTATCGAACAGCCACAGGATATCGTGTTATGACTCAAACTGTGCGCAATAGTCTGCATGATGCACAACTTCACTCCTCATATCCATGGCGAGATTCATCTTTGCAACCATGACACCATACAGAGCAGTACAGATAGGCTCAACAACATACCAAATGGACCGCCAAGGATTGACATCACGTTCTCTTCACCGATGAGTATCGCATATGCCTTTCACCAAGACAATCATCGGAAACGTATTTGGAGGCAACCCGGTCATGCTGAACGCCTTACCCACATTGTCCAGAGTGTGCAGCAAGGTGGAGGTTCCCTGCTGTTTTGGGGTGGCATTATGTGGGGCCGAAGTACGCCGCTGGTGGTCATGGATGACGCCGTAATGGCTGTATGATATGTGAATGCCATCCTTCGACTCATAGTGCAACCATACCGGCAGCACATTGGCGAGGCGTTCGTGTTCATGGACGACAATTCGCGCCCGAATCTTGCACATCTTGTGTTGAGTGTTTCTCCGAAGGGTGGAGGAATGTTGAGTGTTACTTAAGTAAATAAATTAGTGAAATCAAAGTGAACTAGAAATTAGAATATAAATGGAAAACTTGGTTTAGTTTAGAGAGTTACATACTGGCATTCAGCGGGCAGAACAGAAGAAACAATGACCGTGAAGTCAGCAGTTCCACATAAGCGGGCGCTGTCGATTCAGCCGTCAGGGCATCGCCCGACCGGCTCACGTGTTTCTAAGTTGTCGCATGAGCAAAGGCCCTCGCCTACATTCCAAGAGCCAATGACCGACGTTAAGAAGATTCTTCGAGAAGCCTTTCAACGTGACGGAAGAGGCAATGACCGGCTCACGTGTTTCTCAGTCGTCACATGCGATCAGAGGCCCCCGCCTACATTCCAAGAGCCAATGACCGAGGTCAAGAAGATTCTTCGAGAAGCTTTTCAACGTGACAGAAGAGGCAATGGCCGTGAAGTCGTTCACCTCCAGTGAACTGAAGTGAATAAATACGCGAGACGCGGTGGGCCCGACGGAGGAAGACGGTTGAAGACAGATGAAGACAGACGGAGACGAAGATGAGAGACGAAGGAAGAAAAGAAGAGTAGCAGTAGTTTTCAGTCAGTTTCGGTGCTGAAGACCGTCATGCAAGAAGAGACTGCATCATGCACAGACGCACCAAGTCCGCCGCTGTAATGGAATAGCAAGCAGCAGCCGCGGCGCCAGAAGACAGAAGTTAAAAGGTATTGGAAGTCTGGTTTTTACATACCCGGGTGACTCGTGAGGACGGGAAGGAGACGGCCTCACCTCAGCAGTCACCTGTGAGCTGGGATAAAGACCTGACAGCCGAAGACTGGCAAGCTGGAGTCCGTGGTTCGAGTCCGCTACACTGGCCTTCTCCCGCCGCACCGCTCCGCTGGCCGACGCAGAACACACGCGGCCGCTTAGAGACGAGAAACACTGGGACGCCGCACCCAAGGTATCATCCGATGCACGATTTCGCTCGCAATAATTAAACGGGCCACCTCGCGCTGCGCGTCTCCCGTCAGCTGGGCGAGACGGCGACACGAGATTCACACCGCTACGCGTAATCAGACGCCGCCGCCGCCGCCGCCGCCGCTGCCGCAGCAGAAGATTCACAAACGACACAGCTGCCGCTCTCCGAACCAGAACATCCCCTAAGATACAGTTGTACAAATCTTCAATAAAAGTTATCTTACGTAAAAATGATGTTTCATTCGACCTCATACCCGAGCCAAGGAAAAACCCACCCTGCCCACATGTTGTTAAGAGAGAAAAGTTAATTTATTTAATATTTTCACCCTGACAGAATGCTTTAGAATGCTCATCCTGACAATTGACAGCATCAAAAGAGAAAACCCAGTTGCATTGAGTGACAGAAGTGTCACATTTAGTAACACAACCGTTACATTTGATGTCAGAAGCCGTAGCAGTTGTTACAATTGGTGTCAGAGAAAAAATCCTTGGCTCAATATGAGGTGTGAATGACAGTCACTAAAGGTCCACAGTTAGTATTTTTTAATGTGTGAAGGGATAGAGGTTTGCATAGCAGTCGTAATATTTTCTTTATTTGGAAGTGTATTTTCTCTCATGATTTTAAGAGTTTGTCGGAAATATTTAAACATCTTTTAAATTCAGTATAGGAAGATTGTGTAACTAACAGTTTGTAAAATGATGACACGAAATCATACAAAGTCAGAATTAGCACCACAAGCGGTTTCTACTGGTGAAGCTATTCAGAGGTTAGTTAATCAAATAGCACAGCTTAAAAATGATAATAATGCATTATTTAAGCAGTTGTGTGAGGTTAGGCAAACCAGTTCAATCCCTCCCACCCTAGATTCCTCAGCAGCAGCCTTAGTAACTCCTTTTTCAGGTAAACCTGGCGAGGACATAACAGCCTTTTTTGATGATTTAGTAGCAGCTGCAAAGTTAGGATCATGGTCAGATGAACAGCTCTTACAAATGACAAAGTTAAGATTGACAGGAGAGGCTAAAGCACACGTCTTATACCATGAAGAATTACGGAATGCTCCAACATTTGAGGAATTGAAGAAAGGATTGCTTAAACGTTTTCAAAAACAGAACAGCTGTAGATTTTATAGGGAACAGTTAAACGCTATCACTCAGAGGCAAAACGAGTCGTTAGAAAGCTTTGTAGATAGGATTAGAAAAGTTAATATTAACACCTATCAGTTGACAACTAGTGATGAAGCAAATAAAGTTATTTTACAAGAGGCAGAAGATAGAGCTCTGGATACATTTTTACGTGGCTTACCTCCTGAAACGTCCCGTCGTGTCAGGGCAGAGTTTCCTAAAAATTTAGCAGAAGCTGTATCTGTGGCGACAGCTTTTGAAGAAATTAACATTGCAACCAGATACAAGGAGAAGCGAAATATATTTTCAGCAGGAATACGATGTTTTAGGTGCGATCGACACGGACATATAGCAAAAAACTGCAGACAACCTCAATGCACTAATTGTCAAAGAATAGGTCACACATTCAAGGAATGCAGGTCTAAGAAAGTTTTTGGAAATAGAAATCAGTTAAACTCAAACGGGAATGTCGGAGCCGCCGCCAGGCGTTCCCAATAAAATTTCATGCCATTAAGGCGAATGTGAAGGCGGAATGCTGGTTATCTGCTACCATACAGGATAAAGAGGCAAGGATACTGGTGGATACAGGCGCAAACGTATCAATAGTAAGTAATGAATGTATTGGAGAAAAGAAATATGACCCTCCAAGGTATAGATTGAGTGGAGTAGGAGGAGGTACAGTTAAGTCATTAGGATGTACATCATTGATTTTCTATATTCACGGTGTACAATTTCAGGAAGATGTAGAAGTGGTAACAAAGGTAACTGACGGGTACGACGCGATCCTAGGGTTGGATTTCCTGAATAAACATCACGCTAAAATCGACCTCAGACAGCAAACTGTAGAACTTAGCGGAATAGTGTTTCAGCTAGGTGACACCGCTGCAAAGGGCCCTCTGCCGCAAGATTTCCCTAACCGGAAGGCGAAATCAACTATACTGCGTGCAACGTCCTTGAAGGTTGATTCGCGGGATCAGATACCATCTGGCTCAGGAAAACTTCTCTGGATGACCGTTGACCACGAAGTACCTACAGATACAGTGTGTCTAATAGAGCCTTTAGAGGAAAATGAGGAATTAGATGTATCACATTGTTTTGTACGTAGGAGTGTTGTACGGGTTCAAGACGTTGAGGGAGAAAGAAAAGTACCGGTACATATTGACAATTTCGGAGTGGAGGACAAAGAGTTGCATAAGGGAATATTAGTAGCTACAGTCAGTACTTTTGAAGAAGAAGATTTCATTTGGTCAGATATTAATGATGGTCAGAAACCAGACGCCTACAAAACCCGCATTGCGCCAGAAGATTGAGCATTTGAAAGGAAAGGATAGAGACACGATAGAAGCAGTTTTAGTTGAGTTCCAAGATTTATTTAATGCAGAAGGTCCACTGCCAGCAACAGATATCACACAGCATAGGATCCCAACAGGAAATAGCCCCCCAGTTTATAGGAAGCCTTATAGAGTTCCGCATCACTTACAGCCAGTACTGGATGAATTTTTGGAACAGCATCTAAAAGATGGAATTATAGAATATTCTGATTCTCCTTATAATTCAAATATCGTAATTATTCCAAAGAAGTCTCCCGACGGTACGAAACGATATAGATTTTGTTGTGACTACAGACACCTTAACAAACAAACTATCTCAGATGTTTATCCTCTTCCAAACATTACAGATATCATTGACAGTTTGGGTAACAGTAAATACTTTTCAACAATCGATTTACGTAGCGGATATCATCAATTGGAAGTTGCACCTGAAGATAGGCATAAAACAGCATTTTCTACCCCTGGAGGCCACTGGCAATTTAAAAGAATGCCTTTCGGTTTGAAAAATGCACCAGCAACTTTTCAAAGACTACTCGATGGAGTATTGCGAGGACTCAAAACTCAGCAATGTTGTGTATATCTAGACGATATTATTGTATTCTCCAGAGACATTAATGAACATGCTGTGCGTCTGCGTAATGTTTTTCAGAGACTTAGAAAAGCTAAATTAACATTAAATATGGAAAAATGTAGTTTTGCATTGACAGAGGTTACATACCTAGGGCATGTCATTAGTGAAAAAGGAATTAAAACAGATCCTCGATTAATTTCGGCAGTTAAGGACTTCCCAACACCACAACGCGTTAAGGAAGTACAAAGTTTCATTGGTCTCGCATCGTATTACCGAAAATATGTTCAAAATTTTGCTGAAATTGCCCGACCCTTAACCCAATTATTGAAAAAGGGTGCAAAATTTCATTGGTCTGAAGATTGTGAATCTGCATTTCAAACCCTTAAAGATAAGTTAACACACAGTCCTGTATTAGCCTACCCAGATTATAATAAAGAATTTATTTTATCCTGTGACGCAAGTGGTCATTCAGTAGGAGTTGTTTTGAGTCAGAATATTAATGGCGCGGAACACCCCATAGCCTACGCTTCGAGACAACTAACAACGGCAGAAAGAAATTATTCCACAACGGAGAAAGAATTGTTAAGTGTTATTTATGGTATCAAATACTTTAAATGCTACTTGTATGGTAGAAAATTCAAGGTCATTACAGACCACGCAGCTTTAAAATGGTTGCTTGGATTAAAGGATCCATCTAGTCGTCTTACCCGTTGGGCCCTATGTCTTTCCGAAATGGATTTCGAAGTTATCCATAAACCAGGCAAAAAACACACGAATGCAGATTGCCTAAGTCGGAAAATAGCACTTTTGGAAGCAACAGGCCGAGATACTGAGGACTGGAAAAAGGCACAAGATGAGGATACAGAATGTAAAAAATACGCAACTCAAAAACAATTTTGCTTTGAAGATGGTGTATTATGCCGTAAAACAAATCTTGGACCGCGAATTGTTGTTCCCCAACACCTTAGACAAGAAATAATGGCAGAGGCCCACGATCATATCCTTGCAGGACACGGAGGACAGCGGACAACCGAAAGACGAGTAGCAGAGCGATTTTGGTGGCAAACCAGAAAGCAGGATGTTGCGCAGTGCGTTCGTAATTGCATTGCGTGCGCACAACGAGCTGAACTTTCTCGTTCAAAAATACCCTTACAGAGGCTCCCCGAGGCTTCATGTCCATTTCAAATCTGCGGAGTCGATCTCTACGGGCCATTTCATAAAACACCTGCTGGTAATAAGTATGTTCTTACAATTATCGATCACTTTTCACGCTATCTAGCTATGGTGAGTCTCCCAGATCAGCAAGCAAATACAGTTGCCCAAGCTTTAGTTAACAACTGGATACTTAAATTTGGCGTACCTGAAGCTATTATCACAGATCAGGGATCTAATTTTATGTCTGAATTAATGAAACAGCTATGCCACTTATTAAAAATACGCAAATTACGCACAACTCCGTTACACCCTCAGTGCAACGGGCGCACAGAAAGAGTTCATCGGACAATTGGCAAGATGCTTAGTTATTATATTAACGAACAACATTCTAATTGGGATACGTATTTACCAATAATCGTGTCGGTATACAACGCCAAAACGCATGAAGCAACTGGCATGTCACCTTATGAAGTGGTCTATGGGAAAAAAATGCCGTCCCCTTTTGATGTAATCAGGCAGAAAAACGGAAAAGTCGGAGAAACAGTAAGAGATTTCAGTCGAATGATGAAGGAGGTATGGAAAAAGGTTCAAAAATCTAATACAAAGGCTTTGGAACGACAGGAAAGATTAGGTAATACCCAAGCTAAATATCCAAATTACAAAATCGGTCAGTGGGTTATGCTTTCAACTCGTTACATAGCAAAAGGAAAAACGAAGAAATTTGTAACAAACTACAGAGGTCCTTATCAAATTATTGAGATCACATCACCAGTCAACGTTAAATTGCAACTGCCCACCCGAACTACCATTGTCCATGCAAGTCGTTTAAAACCTTTTAAGGGCGCTCCAGATGTAATTCCTTCAACAATAGTGTCTGCTTTTCCGAAGGGTAGAGGAAGTTCCCGTAAAGGAAAAAGAGTGGCCACGCCAGCACAACATACAGACATGGCACCATGCAATCTTCGACCAAGAGTGCGAATGTCCTAGTTGAATCTTAGTAGACTGTGGATAATATACAAATGTAAATAATTAATAAATGATAATGGTTTATTTTTTAAGAAAAAAAAAATTGAACGTAGAAACATGTAGATCTTGTAGTTAACAATGTATTCCTTCTGTTCTTTGTTTTTGTTTTTACTAGGTTTGTAGGTTCATAACCATGTTGTTTGCTTTTTCCAGAAAACGCCATGCAAGCATTTCCTACACAAAACCTGTCCTACCTCAATGACTCCCTTGACAGTTCCATTCTGAAGTCATTAGATATGTTCATAAACTCACAGCAAGGCAAAATTGAAGCCAATGTTATGATGCAACATGTCTTAAAATTAAAAGGTGAACACAAAACTAAAATTATAATGCTAGGCACGGGTATATCTGGAACCTTTGTGTTGGTGTTTCTGCTTTGTACAGTTTCCTTTTATTTAAGACGAAAAAATAAGCCAAATCATAATATGACACTTGATCAAATCCCTGTTAACTGGATACCACACTCTTAACTGGTGTACTTCAGCAGTTACTTTTGAGCATTAGTGTATTAATTTTGTTTATTGTACTTCATTCTTTATTAAACGGTCTCTTGTTAACATAAACAATACTGTAGAATATATATTCTTGCATTAGTATAGGGTACATTAAACAGCTGTTGCCCTGTAATTTTCTAAGTGCAAAACCTATTTTTTGTTTATTCATTGTCATCAAGATTTGTTACACTTATTACAACCATTTATGTAAGAACTATGTGATTCATGACCGTACAGTGTTTTTGTAAAGTGATAAAGTATTTTCCACATACTTAATGTGAAGCGTGTGTAATCTTCTAACTCGAGAGTTTTCAGTGTTTGTGCTTTTGCCGTGTGAAGAGTGGAGGAATGTTGAGTGGTAAATTCGAGGGCGAATTTCTCCGAAGGGTGGAGGAATGTTGAGTGTTACTTAAGTAAATAAATTAGTGAAATCAAAGTGAACTAGAAATTAGAATATAAATGGAAAACTTGGTTTAGTTTAGAGAGTTACATACTGGCATTCAGCGGGCAGAACAGAAGAAACAATGACCGTGAAGTCAGCAGTTCCACATAAGCGGGCGCTGTCGATTCAGCCGTCAGGGCATCGCCCGACCGGCTCACGTGTTTCTAAGTTGTCGCATGAGCAAAGGCCCTCGCCTACATTCCAAGAGCCAATGACCGACGTTAAGAAGATTCTTCGAGAAGCCTTTCAACGTGACGGAAGAGGCAATGACCGGCTCACGTGTTTCTCAGTCGTCACATGCGATCAGAGGCCCCCGCCTACATTCCAAGAGCCAATGACCGAGGTCAAGAAGATTCTTCGAGAAGCTTTTCAACGTGACAGAAGAGGCAATGGCCGTGAAGTCGTTCACCTCCAGTGAACTGAAGTGAATAAATACGCGAGACGCGGTGGGCCCGACGGAGGAAGACGGTTGAAGACAGATGAAGACAGACGGAGACGAAGATGAGAGACGAAGGAAGAAAAGAAGAGTAGCAGTAGTTTTCAGTCAGTTTCGGTGCTGAAGACCGTCATGCAAGAAGAGACTGCATCATGCACAGACGCACCAAGTCCGCCGCTGTAATGGAATAGCAAGCAGCAGCCGCGGCGCCAGAAGACAGAAGTTAAAAGGTATTGGAAGTCTGGTTTTTACATACCCGGGTGACTCGTGAGGACGGGAAGGAGACGGCCTCACCTCAGCAGTCACCTGTGAGCTGGGATAAAGACCTGACAGCCGAAGACTGGCAAGCTGGAGTCCGTGGTTCGAGTCCGCTACACTGGCCTTCTCCCGCCGCACCGCTCCGCTGGCCGACGCAGAACACACGCGGCCGCTTAGAGACGAGAAACACTGGGACGCCGCACCCAAGGTATCATCCGATGCACGATTTCGCTCGCAATAATTAAACGGGCCACCTCGCGCTGCGCGTCTCCCGTCAGCTGGGCGAGACGGCGACACGAGATTCACACCGCTACGCGTAATCAGACGCCGCCGCCGCCGCCGCCGCCGCTGCCGCAGCAGAAGATTCACAAACGACACAGCTGCCGCTCTCCGAACCAGAACATCCCCTAAGATACAGTTGTACAAATCTTCAATAAAAGTTATCTTATGTAAAAATGATGTTTCATTCGACCTCATACCCGAGCCAAGGAAGAACCCACCCCGCCCACATGTTGTTAAGAGAGAAAAGTTAATTTATTTAATATTTTCACCCTGACAGAATGCTTTAGAATGCTCATCCTGACAATTGACAGCATCAAAAGAGAAAACCCAGTTGCATTGAGTGACAGAAGTGTCACATTTAGTAACACAACCGTTACATTTGATGTCAGAAGCCGTTCAAGTTGTTACACTTGTGAATGACTTCCTTCAGGATAACGACATCACTCGACTAGAGTGGCCAGCATGTTTTCCAGACATGAGCTCTATCGAGCATGCCTGGGATGGATTGAAAAGGGTTGTTTATGTATTACAGGGACCCACCAATCACTCGGAGGGATGTACGCCGAATCGCCGTTGTGGAGTGGGACAATCTGGACCAAAAGTGTCTTGATGAACTTGTGCCTGCCGCGGTGGCCGAGCGATTCAAAGTGCTTCAGGCAGGAACGGCGCGACTGCTACGGTCGCAGGTTCGAATCCTGTCTCGGACATGGATGTGTGTGATGTCCTTAGGTTAGTTAGGTTTAAGTAGTTCTAAGTTCTAGGGGACTGATGCCCTCAGATGTTCAGTCCCATAGTGCTCAGAGCCATTTGAACCCTTTGATGAACGTGTAGACAGTACGCCACGACGAATACAAGCATGCATCAATGCAAGAGGACGTACTACTGGCTAGTAGAGGTACCAGAGTGTACAGCAATCTAGACCACCACCTCAGAAGGTCTCGCTGTATGGTGGTACCACATGCAATGTGTAGTTTTCATGAGCAATGAAAAGGGCGAAAATGATGTTTGTGTTGATCTCTATTCCAGTCTTCTGTATAGGTTCCGGAACTCTCGGAACCGAGGTGATGCAAAACTTTTTTGATGTGTGTAAGACAACTGTATGGCGTTGTTGCTAGATCGCTTACTCCTGCTACAATGGCAGGTTATCAAGATTCAAGTGAGTTAGAACGTGGTGTTTTAATCGGCGCACGAGGAGTCGGGCACAGCATCTCCGGTTTGGCGATGAAGGTGGGATTTTCCCGTGCGACCATTTCACGAGTGTACCGTGTATATCTGGAATCTCTGACACCGCTGCGGCCGGAAAAAGAAACTGCAAGAACGGGATCACTGACGACTGAGAAGATCCTTCAATGTGACAGAGGCGCAACCCTTCTGCAAACTTCTGCAGATTTCAATGCTAAGCCATCAATAAGTGTCAGTGGGCAAACCATCCAACAGAAGATCATCAATATGGGCTTCCGTGTACCCTTGATGACTGCACGACACAAAGCTTTAAGGCTTGCCTGGACCTGTTAACATCGACATTGGTTTGTTGATCAGTTGAAACATGTAGCTTGGTCGGTCGAGTCTCGTTTCAAATTCTATCGCGCCGATGGGCGTCTAGAGCTAGATACACAACCTGATGAGTACATGAACCCTACATGTCAGCAGTGGACTGTTTAAGCTGGTGGAGGCTCTGTAATGCTGTGGGCGTGTGCAGTTGTAGTGGTATGGGTCCCTTGATACGTCTAGATACGATTCTGACAGGTGACATGTTCCTAAGCATCCTGTCTGATCGCCTCGCCTGCATTCATTCATGTCCATTATGCATTCCGATGGACTTGGGCAATTCCAGCAGGACAATGTGACACCCCGAACGTCCAGAACTGCTACAGAGTGTCTCCAGGAACATTCTTCTGAGTTTAAACACTTCCATTGGCCATCAAACTCCCCAGACATGAACAATATTGAACATATCTGGGATGCCTTGCAACCTGCTGTTCAGAAGAGGTCTCCATCTCCTCGTAGTCTTCCGGATTTGTGGACAGCCCTGCATGATTCATGGTGTCAGTTCCCTCCAACGCTACTTCAGACATTAGTGGAGTCAATGCCACGTCGTGTTGCGGCACTTCTGCGTGCTCGCGGGGGCAGGTGTACCAGGTTCTTTGGCTCTTCAGTGTTCATCTCGCCAAATTACTGGGACAAGAGAGTTCTAGAAATTAGAACTAATACAGACGCCTATCGAATATCAATCTTCCGACGCGCCATTCACGAGTGGAAGAGGGAAATAGTTACTATTCGCCATACACTGTTAGATGGCCTGTGGTGTATGATGTAGATGTTGAACACAAGAAGCATCCATCACCTTTTGTAAAGAAAAGTTAGCTGAACCAATCGCCCCAGAGATTACGGCTTTAGGTTTGAGAGTTCAGACCACCAGGCAAGGAATTGCACTGTAGACAGAGAGGTCAGGAAAATAGATCCAGTACAGAGGATATGATGTGGAGTAGAGAAATGAACACCCCAAGCTGTACCGCCGTCTAGTAGTATAGGTGAATCTCAATGTAGAGGTCATCACCTGGGAATTGGTGTGTCGTCGATGCCATCTTCCAGGGCTTCCAAGGCCGTATGATAAGATGAGACCCATGAAATTTTGCTATTGTAAAAAAATCAGGACGGTGACTGCCGATGCTAGGCTAGAAAATACGAAGATTCCGAAACCGGGAAAAGAAAGAATGGTACGAGTATGCAGTCGACCGTGCCGCAAAGTTGTACTCAGTTGGCTACAAATGCAGGAATGGTTTCAAAAAAAAAATAGGGTGCTTCCAGGAAAGCGCAGGAACCACGAGATTCGTAATATACAGTGATGCTCAGGTGAACATGGAAAGGACATCAGCATTGAAGAATACAATGATCAGTAACGTCGAGGAAAGAATAAAACCTAAATAAATCACTAACCAAATAACAGAGAAGGTCGGAGCTGCGATGTTAAAGTTGAGGACAGATGATGATGTGTGTATGTAACGTAAGTTCATATAGTGATGATGCTGTAATTTACTGTCAAGTAAAATCATCAGACAATCAATTACAGTTACAAAATGATCGGAACCGCGCGACCGCTACGGTCGCAGGTTCGAATACTGCCTCGGGCATGGATGTTTGTGATGTCCTGAGGTTAGTTAGGTTTAAGTAGCTCTAAGTTCTAGGGGACTGATGACCTTAGAAGTTAAGTCCCATAGTGCTCAGAGCCATTACAAAATGATCTAGAGAGAATTTCTGTATGGTGCGAAAAGTGGCAATTGGCAACAAAGAAAAGTGCGACGTCATCCACATGGGTACTAAAAGAAATCCGATAAATTTTGGGTATACGATACATCACACAGATCTAAGGGCTGTCAATTCGACTAAATACGTTGGAAATACAATTACGAGCAACTTAAATTGGAAAGACCACATAGATAATATTGTGGGTAAGGGGAAACAAAGACTGCGTTTTGTTGGCAGAACACTTAGAAGGGGCGACAAACCCACTACATTACATTTGTCCCTCCTCTGCTAGAATATTGCTGCGTGGTGTGGGATTGACGGAGGACATCGAGAAAGTGCAAAGAAGGGCAGCTCGTTTCGTGTTATCGCGCAATAGGGGTGAGAGTGTCACTGATATGATACCCGAGTTGGGGTGGCAGTCACTGAAACAAAGGCGATTTTCCTTGCGGCGATAACTATTCACGTAATTTCAATCACCATCTTTCTCTTCCGAATTCGTAAATATTTTGTTGACACCCACCTACGTAGGGAGAAATGATCATAATAATAAAATAAGAGAAATCAGAGCTCGAACGGAAAGATTTAGATGTTCCTTTTCCCCACGCGCCATTCGAGAGTGGAATGGTAGAGAAGTAGTATGAAAATGGTTTGATGAAACCTCTGCCAGCCACTTAAGTGTGAATTGCACAGTAACCATGTAGATGTAGATGTAGTAGAGGACGAGTTGCATGTCCCGTATGAAGGAATCTTAGGCAGAGACTTCTACGAAAGTTCAGGAGTAATCATAGATTATTCATCGAAGATACTACGGGTCAAGGGTAGGCCAGTACGTTCACTGACAGGGTAGGTGGGGAATCGTGGAATTTTGTGGACCGGAAGAGAGCCACGCAGACAGGAGCAGTCTTCTATAAAATGGATATTAGGCACCCGAGAGAAACGGATCTTGAAGACAAATGCGACAACAGTGATATCAGCAGGAGTCTAGGTAGAGTCGGACACAGAAATTTAGGAAATTTGTGTTAAGTTCCTATGTGACCAAACAGTTGAGTTAAGCGATCCCTAACTACTTAATCAAACTTAAACTAACCTGCGCTAACGACAACACACGCACACACACATGCCCGAGGGAGGATTTGAACACTCGACGGGGAGAGCCGCGTGAACCGTGGCAAGGTGCCTGAGACTGGGCGTCTAAAGCGCACGGCATTCGGACACAGAGAGATAAGACAGATCTTTGGAGTGGGGAGCCAGAAGAAATAGAAAGTGATACGGCGCTGCATCTGACGGAACAAGGAACAAAGATAGGCAGCAATCGAAAGAAAAGAGAGTTTGTGTGACGTTGTACGAATAGGTCCTCGAGAAGAAAAGATTTTTTAAGGATTAAATGGCAGAACACAGATCTGACGAAGCAAGGAGAGGCAGCAATTACAAACGGGAGTATATCTGACTACAGCATTTGTAACCAAGCATGGAGGCACTTGTCATGAGTATTTTCAATAGTGCAAAAGAAGTTATACTGGATTGTCCCAAAGTGAACGCAGAAGCAGTACGCATCACTGGAGAAGGCGAGGAACGCCGCATACGTAGTATACTCTCACTAGATGGAGAGAAGAGGTCACGAATTACCAGATTACTGGAAGTAATTAGAGTGGATCACTAAAGCAACGACGAAAATACATCGGTTATTGAACTGTGTATTGGATATCATGATGTATTTCACCTGCATGGAGATAGATTAATATACACTGAGACGGTGAAGCATGAAATTAGGTTGAAACTGGAGGAGAAACGCAATCTGATAAATATCAGGCCGTACCAACCACCAAAGGTGCAAAAGGCATTCCTCCAAAACAAGAAATATGCAATGTTAAGGGAATATATTATTACACCGAGCACAAGTGGGTTGAGTTCCCCGTTAGTGATGACTCCGAAAAAGATGGACGCTTCATTGAAGTGAAACCGGAAAACAGTTGCGGACTGTCGGAGGTCGAATGTCGACTATATTAACACGGTTTTTCCGTTTCCCAATACTGATGTGATTTTAAGTAGCTTAGGAAAAGTCAAATACTTCTCCACCTTATAATGTACGAGAAAGGGCTACCACCAGGTATTGTTGGATGAGAATTATAGAGAGAAAGCAGCCCTCCCTAATCCAGAAGGGGTTTACGGATACAGAAGATACCGGATGGGAATAACAGATGGTGGTGCCACTTTTCGGAAATTGATGAACAAAGTACCACCTAGACTTCACGGATTTTTAGATGATGTACTCGTGCTCAGAGCTACGTTAGAAGAGCATTATGCCAGACTTGGAGAAATGACTGAGAGGTTCCGATAGCACAGTTAAAAATTGGAGATTCGCTATTGTGACGAACTATGGCAGGAGGTAACTTACGTACGGCACATAGTTATGACAGAAGAATTAAAACCTAACCCACAGTAGGTGGCCGCTATAAAAGAGTATCCAATACACATTACCATGTAGCAGTTAAAGGTCTTTCTAGGGAGAATGCCATTTTACAGTCATTTTCAAGTATTTCAGTCGGATAGAGGAACCATTACATGAATTAGTGAGGAAAGGAGAAAACTATGAATAGTCAAATCAGCAGGAAACACCTTTCGAGAAATTAAAAGAGAAAATAATTATCCCCCCGCTCTTACAATATCTTGATTTTACGAAACAGTCCATAATCACAAAATGCGCTACACGTAATCGACTGGTGAATTAGAACGTCATGGAGAATCAGGACAGGATTTACCAGCAGTCTTTGCATGCAGAACGACGAATCGCGCCAGGAGATCATATAGTTCAACTGAACGAAAGTTCTTAGCGATAGTGTGGGTAGTGAAGCACTACCGACCTGACATATACAGAAGAAGGTTCGTTGTATTTTACTGATCACAGACCCGTAAAATAGTTGGTGCGTGTTAGCTGTCTATCGTCAAGATTAATGAAATTCAGAAATAAACTGGCAGAATACGACTTTGAAGTAATATACAAGAAGAGATCGCAAATAACAGTCGCAGATCGATTGTTACGCATAAAAGAAGATTCATCTGCAGTTATTAGCAATGTGGAAGAGCTCAGTGCGGAAGAAAAAAAAAAACAAAAGTAACCGGTGGTTGTTAGACAACACGCCTCTTTTCGTTGGATCTATTTTATCATACCTACCTGGTAAAGAACTCAGACTCATGAACAATACTGAAGACTTGGTCTACCAAACACCAAGTAAGCCACTCCTTTCTTGAGTTAGATACATTTCCATAACATTTTTCCCATGAATCTCAGCCTCGTATGTGCTCTACCTTGTCTTCTTGTGTTTTATATGGTCATTCTCTTCAGCTTGCTCTGGAAAGTTACGTCTAGATATATAACAGTAGATACTTCAGTAAGAAGTATTACTATCGCACTCAAAACCCCATGGAACTCAACGCAGTAAACAACGTATCTTTAAACGCTGAACCTGTGAGGAGAGGGTGGTCAAATAAGTCAAGATCCTCTTTGGAGGTGGCTAAGGACTGATGGACTAAATGACCAAATGTTGTACTCCAATTAACAAACAAGAATTTCATAACAGTACGTGTGAACAAATTAAAGTGGTTAATTTAACTTTACACATGTGAGAATGTGATAAAACAGTATAAATTCTTTCTTAATACTGAATGAAAGGGTTAACTAATAGGAATTCAAAAGGTGTTTGTGAGGGAGACATTTTGATCGGTCCTGGGAGACATGACAACACCCGGTCACTGGCAGTGTTAGCAAACTGGAGGGATATGACAGCGAATGCATGGATTAGAAAATAATTAGTGATACTTTAAGGAATAGCAGAGACTAAGAGATACAATTGGAAAACCCGAATTTCCTGCTATGTGTTATTAAATACCACCACCCTCGCAGTCATAGGAGTGATGCTTGGACAACTCAGATGCTGCATCAAGTGTGAAAAGTGGAAAGAAGTGAAGTGTTACGACCCTCTGCGTGTGATGGTGATGCAGCTCATGGGAAAATCTTACAAGAAGTGGCCCCCCTTCCCCTCTCCATTAAGAGGAATTATTCCCAACCGCAGTACTTCGTCAGCATATATAAAGGTTCCCAAATGAAGGATGGAGAAAATCTGATTACTTATTTACATATGTTTGTTATAGATGTGTTAATTAAATCAACAGAAAACTTTTTATGCGTATGTAGGTAAGTTAAAATAAAAGGGTAGCCCACGTATTTATTTGAGTACATGTAGTCATTAAATTAACTTGTATAAAACTAGCGGTAAAATAAGTGTCTAAGATTTTAGGACAGTTTTTCTTCCTGTATGGGAAACGTAATGAACGAATCATAAAGGGTAGTCAGAAAGAAACGATGAATCTTCTAGGTATAAATATTAGCAGTAACCATTGTAACCTAGGTAGAAACCAACAGTGGAAGTCTGTTTCGACAGTCCATTAAAAGGTCCCATTCATTGGGCAATCGCAGACTTCACGTACACTAATGGTGAATGCGAGGGAAAAAGTGACGCAGTCACGTACCATATGCAAGCAAACAACCACAAATTCCTTATATAGAGTTCCTGGTAGGTCGATCAAAGTATAGTTCCAGCGAGCAGAAAAGTTCCAGAGAGAGAAGAGTTCAGCCAGCCTCGGATAACAAAGCCAGCAGCAGAAACTAAGTGACTGAGAATTGCATTCAGTTAAACCTCTACACTAGGGAGGACTTGCAAAACTTGGCCTCACTTCCCTTTAATACGATACTGTGTATACCTGAATCTTAACAAAGTTGTAGGCCGGGATGGCCATTTGTTCTGGTAACTCACTCGAGCATCTACTAAGCCTTCCGTATGTTCTCCACTTACTGAAATTATAAACAAGTGTATGTGCTCTTTTGCATGTTCATATCAAATACGTGAAGAAACAATAAACAAGCAGAGCAGTAAGCCAACCCAGAGTCTCATTGTCTTTTATCACCATATACACGCCCTTAGCCTAACATGGAAGCCATTGTGTATTGTCCCCAACCACAGAGATCTCAAAAATCTGTCACTGTCTCACTGTTATACGCAGCTGGTAGTGTACCAAGGTACAGACGACCTTAAATATTGAGCCTCCACTGAGATGAGCGTAAGCCTCTAGGTCACTATTTTGTGACCCACATCGGGCTACGACAATTGCTATACTTTATATTCTTGATGGTCTGTAGCAACTTGTGAGTCGATTTCGTTTCGTTAAAACGTTTGTTCGTGGGAAGTCGCCTGCACTGATCTATAGCACTGTAGGTGTTTGAGTTATGTGATACAAACTGCCAGGAATCGCGAGTGAGTTAGTACACAAGAGATACCACATCAGATGGGACAATATGGAATTATTACCAAAATACCGAGGGCTTTCAAAAATGTAAGTTGGCTTGAATTCACAATCAAACTACATCCCAGCTTCGGTTACATTAGAGTATAGGATGAAATCTGTGATGACTATCGCGATTTAAACCTGTTGAGACCTCTTCGTCGGGGAATATTCTTTTACATCATCTGGAAGCAAAAACGAACCTAATTGAAACCTCGGCATGGAGTACGCTACACACATTTGCAAGTAAATTAACTGTCTTACCTGTGGAGCCCGTGCAGTGTCTTGTGGTGACCGTCATGTCTATATGAAAAGCTTTTTCTAAAGCCAAATGATCGAGCCTCAATATTGTAATAGTACAAGTAACTGCGACTCTGGTCATGCAGCCAACTAAGTCTTTAACACACCACATAACTGATTTATCGTATTTTATGCAATACATTATGTTCTTTGTCTGTAAGACATTGGCAACCATAATACGACAGGAAATTTATGTTGCCTGTACAGATTGTGACAGAACGTTACGGAAGAACTTTGACGGTACCAGTGGATGGTATGAGGAACAAATCGAAGATAGGGGCACATCTCCAGAACACTGTAGAGCAAAGGTGCCTAAGACATACACTCCTGGAAATTGAAATAAGAACACCGTGAATTCATTGTCCCAGGAAGGGGAAACTTTATTGACACATTCCTGGGGTCAGATACATCACATGATCACACTGACAGAACCACAGGCACATAGACACAGGCAACAGAGCATGCACAATGGCGGCACTAGTACAGTGTATATCCACCTTTCGCAGCAATGCAGGCTGCTATTCTCCCATGGAGACGATCGTAGAGATGCTGGATGTAGTCCTGTGGAACGGCTTGCCATGCCATTTCCACCTGGCGCCTCAGTTGGACCAGCGTTCGTGCTGGACGTGCAGACCGCGTGAGACGACGCTTCATCCAGTCCCAAACATGGTCAATGGGGGACAGATCCGGAGATCTTGCTGGCCAGGGTAGTTGACGTTCACCTTCTAGAGCACGTTGGGTGGCACGGGATACATGCGGACGTGTATTGTCCTGTTGGAACAGCAAGTTCCCTTGCCGGTCTAGGAATGGTAGAACGAAGGGTTCGATGACGGTTTGGATGTACCGTGCACTATTCAGTGTCCCCTCGACGATCCCCAGTGGTGTACGGCTAGTGTAGGAGATCGCTCCCCACACCATGATGCCGGGTGTTGGCCCTGTGTGCCTCGGTCGTATGCAGTCCCGATTGTGGCGCTCACCTGCACGGCGCCAAACACGCATACGACCATCATTGGCACCAAGGCACAAGCGACTCTCATCGCTGAAGACGACACGTCTCCATTCGTCCCTCCATTCACGCCTGTCGCGACACCACTGGAGGCGGGCTGCACGATGTTGGGGCGTGAGCGGAAGACGGCCTAACGGTGTGCGGGACCGTAGCCCAGCTTCATGGAGACGGTTGCGAATGGTCCTCGCCGATACCCCAGGAGCAACAGTGTCCCTAATTTGCTGGGAAGTGGCGGTGCGGTCCCCTACGGCACTGCGTAGGATCCTACGGTCTGGGCGTGCGTCCGTGCGTCGCTGCGGTCCGGTCCCTGGTCGACGGGCACGTGCACCTTCCGCCGACCACTGGCGACAACATCGATGTACTGTGGAGACCTCACGCCCCACGTGTTGAGCAATTCGGCGGTACGTCCACCCGGCCTCCCGCATGCCCACTATACGCCCTCGCTCAAAGTCCGTCAACTGCACATACGGTTCACGTCCACGCTGTCGCGGCATGCTACCAGTGTTAAAGACTGCGATGGAGCTCCGTATGCCACGGCAAACTGGCTGACACTGACGGCGGCGGTGCACAAATGCTGCGCAGCTAGCGCCATTCGACGGGCAACACCGCGGTTCCTGGTGTGTCCGCTGTGCCGTGCGTGTGATCATTGCTTGTACAGCCCTCTCGCAGTGTCCGGAGCAAGTATGGTGGGTCTGACACACCGGTGTCGATGTGTTCTTTTTTCCATTTCCAGGAGTGTATATTCGCGACCTGTGCCATAGCGCTCAGTCTGGCTGACATATTTCCCCCTACCCCCATCCAATTGTGTGAGCGTAATGAAGGAGAAGCGCGAATGAGTCACAGTTAAATGGCAATGCAGTCGCAGAGCGTACGACTTGGTTTTATAATTCACATTTCCCCGGCCTACAACTCTGTTAAGATTCAGGTATACACAGTAACGTATTAAAGGGAAGTGAGGCCAAGTTTTGCAAGTCCTCCCTAGTGTAGAGGTTTAACTGAATGCAATTCTCAGTCACTTAGTTTCTGCTGCTGGCTTTGTTATCCGAGGCTGGCTGAACTCTTCTCTCTCTGGAACTTTTCTGCTCGCTGGAACTATACTTTGATCGACCTACCAGGAACTCTATATAAGGAATTTGTGGTTGTTTGCTTGCATATGGTACGTGACTGCGTCACTTTTTCCCTCGCATTCACCATTAGTGTACGTGAAGTCTGCGATTCCCCAATGAATGGGACCTTTTAATGGACTGTCGAAACAGACTTCCACTGTTGGTTTCTACCTAGGTTACAATGGTTACTGCTAAGTTTTTTGGCAAGTTGAAGGCATATAGTTTTCTTCTGATACAAACTGCCTGCATACGGACAGATAGTGTCATCGATCTTCTCACTCAGTTTGCCACGTAATCATAACTTACTTAATTTGACAATCGAAAGATACATCTTTCATATGCATACAGTATATTGGTGTAAATCTTGTAACACTTTTACAACGTCCTTATGGAGACGTGGAAACTACCTGAGGAAAGTAATGAAGATGTCGCTAATGCGACTGCTTATCGAGAATTCTCATTCCTCTCTTCTGTCATTCCCATTGATTTTAAGAAGATAGGCCACTAGACTGCAAAGAGCCCCTGGACCTGTGAACGCCCAAGTCACGAAGAAATAGCGGAGGGTAAATAGTGCTGTCACCACGAACCCACAGAACTGAATACAGTTGTGCCGGCAAAAAACGACACACCGCAGAACTAAATAAATTTTCGGGCTGTACCGGGTACTTTCTGGAAGGAGCGAGCAGATCCGAGAAAGAGCGGGCTTATACCACCGGGGTTCCACACACGCTACACGCCTAAAGTTAGGAACGCTGTGGCTGGTCTGCTATAGAGCATTGAAGATGCAAGCGTCAACGCTTGCTACTAGGTCACCACTTGGGCAACAAACGTGTTTGTACGCTAGCGGACAGTGAGTTTAACATCTCACTATTCAGAAAGCTACATCGCATCTAACGCGTCTGTGCCTGCCACAAGTACACTATAGAGACCACTAAGTGCAATGGCGGTATAAACGCCATCTTACGAACCCACCGTTGCTACCAACTCGAAGCAGTATCGCTGGATGGCTTTCCCGGACATGGGTTCCTACGCTCAGTTTGTTTCTGAATAGACTCTCTACAACCCACCAATGTCTGTAGCTATCGCTTTGTACACTTTGTTCACAGCAACGTAGCTAAAAATAGACAACAAAATGGGTGACCATGAACAAAATTAATTGTCTATGACAGATTACGTATATGAGAATACACAAAGGACAAGAATAACACAACTGAATAGTAATTCTGCATATACCGAAGTAATATGAAGAGAAACTAATACTTCGAAACGATGTGGCGTGAAATGAAAGATACACTGGATTTGTTCATGGGAAATCGGTCCCAATCACGCTGTTTATGCCAGCCCACAAATGATCAACAAGCTGCTGATGAACAATAACCAATAACTCACTTATGTTCCGTAGGAAACAAGTAAGTACTCGCCATTCTTCGAAGCAGCCATACACATTTCTCGTCACATGAGGCGTCAAACTGTTAAGCCACCCCTTTTTAATGTTCACTGTTCAAATTTTCCTCAGTACCAAGATGCAGCAGCTTCGATTTGTCGGTTGCCATGTTAGCAATGGTTATTACCAGCAGTATGTGTTACAGTTGCTTAAAAGATTAATTACTTTCAGAAGACACTTACTGAAAGCAACCGATATGATTCATGTAAAGTATGTCATTATGAATGCCCCTCGAAATATTTCTCGGGAACGTTTCTAATATCCCAGTTGAACACCTGAAACATTAGTCTTTTAGTCATTTATTTATATATTTATAAAGAAAGATGAATTATTCCACTGCAAAAATCACGTAATCCGTAACACCTACTGTTGGCAAACTGCAGAAAACCTTCACTGAATTTGTATGTAGCCTTCTGCATCGTCGTTGGCAAAACTACGGATGTTTTCATTACACTTCTCATACTCAGTTTTGGTAATGTTGCAAGTGTTAATCGACACGCAGTTGGACAAGCCCACAAAACAACATCTGTTTTAGAATGACTATAGGAAACTTACTAAACTAAAATCAAAGAAATGCTTGAAATAATATAGATTATGAAGCGCTTTTAGAAGTACATACAAGTTTCCCAAACATCACATCAAATAACCAGTTGCACACTTGAACCGCAAGCATGAGAAAGTAGTTTGGAAGATTAAGGTACCTACATCATGCCTCAGAAGGATACGCTCTGATCTGCGGGCGTTGTACAACTTTGAGTTTCATCAGCGGTATCCATATAAAGTTTTCACTGAACAGCAGCGCAATTAAGCTGCTGTCTTGCCATTACTCCAACAAGATGGGTAAACAACAGCCTAATCGTGCTGCAGTCCAAGAGTCGACGATTCAGATGTCACCTCAGTCATTCAGCATCTGGGCACTCACTTTCTGTCTGTAAAAGAGAAATGTTTGATAACTCCATTCTACAAAACGATATGTGCCTACAACTTGTGATTTATACTCACCCCAGCATGGGTCGAAGACGTTGGTAGTATAGTGTCACTGAAGTTACCCTCCTAACTGGGTCGTATTTTTCAGTAACACTGTGACAATATGATACACTTACTATCCTGAGAATTGGAACGAACTATAACGACAAAATTCCTGTAAAATAACTGTTTTTTACGAAATTATTGAGTCTTTCCGACATCTATTGATGTACAACAGGCAATACGCCAAAAATCAGCTGCAGTTCAGATCTAGGCCCAGGTAGGGTGAATTTAAAGACTTATTAACATTGGTTTGGAAACATGAAGTGAAGACAACACATTGTCGTGGCACGACAGAGTGAAACATTAGTAACTGTCAGAGACTTATATGATACATTCAAGACTTTTTGCTCTATCAAGAACATAAATATCAGCTGCATGTTATTCACCTCCAAGAAAGAATCTACAGAACTCAGAGTCATGTACAGCTCGATTACTAAGTTAATAATGTAAAAAGCTTTCTAAAATGTTACCTTCTTGTGGATGTCCGATCGTATTTATTGGCCACCTCAACTACCAATAAGAAAAAAATTTCTAAAATTGATATAGGATGTTAGGATATATAGTTCAATGTAGCGAGCCCATACCGTTGAGTAGCTCGATAACGTGTGAAACGAGGCACACCTGTTAAACTTAGTGTATTTGTGCGAAACTGACATACGATAAAAATAAATAACTCAACTACAAACTACTCGTATGTTATAACACCTGTTGCAGACTGTGTACAGAAACAGACATCCGAAACTTATATAACATATTACAGTAGTCACCATCTCACAAAACCGTTACAGATATGTAACAATACTGCTCAATGCTATCCAGTTATTCTTAAGTCACACGTTTAACATACTGACGAATATGGTTATGAATGGCTGTACTGACACGTATACTCAATTATTGCTTACAATTCCACCGCCTGGCGACAATCCAAGACATAATTCAGTCCTGATGTTCACTGGAGTTTCAGTACCTACACTCTACACTCTCTTCGAGGTCCAGTCATATTATTGTGACCACTGCCTATTGTCGAAAATTGTGGAAAGCAATGCAGTCGTTGTCGTAATGAGAAAATGGAGCGATTTATCTATCTTCCAAATGGGCATGATGATTGGCTTTAATGCCAAGGGTGGAAGCATTTCCGAAATAGATAAGTCTGTAAACAGTTCACATTCTGCCACCGTTAAAGTATACAGTACATGCCAAAATGCACAACCTAAACCTGGCGACGAGGCAACTGAGATGCAACATGGGCCATAAATGACAAGGGTGAACAACTACTGCAGAGGTGTGTATGTGCGAGTAGATGTGCAACTGTTCAGTAACTTACCACCCAGATAAACCGTGGGGCAACCAACAGTGTCTCTTCAATTACGCTTCAGCGAACGTCGCTGCGTATGGGATTCAGCAACAGGTACCTGGTTCATTCACCAGTGCTGACTGTGTTCGTTAGCGAAGAAGGCTGTAATTTGCACGCCAGTACGGCAACTGGAAGTCAGTAGTAGATGTACGGGTATTGTCCGACAATGGGCCCACTGTTCTCCTTAAGAACACCACCGCCAGTGTGCTACTTTTATCTATGACCCTGCCACCACCTCCACCAGTCCTTAGTGAACCCCATTATCCTTGGACTGTGATCTGTAATCTGTACATCAATAGCAACAGGAATTTCCAGCGCAGAATAGCACCCAGAGGTAGACGCCTACTTTTTGAAAATGCTCTACACCCAGCACTAGTTTCATCAAAACAGTAATAAGCCAAAACATTATGACCACTGTTCATCGCGACGTTGGATGCCACCTGGTGCCGTTCCGAGCATGTGCTGCAGTAACAAAAGTATTTTGGAGCAGCAGACACGGGCAGTGCATCACTCTAACGAAGATATGTGCTGCAAATGAGGAAACCCATTGAGATAAGCAACTTTGACACAGGGCAGATTATTACTGCGCAGAGCTTCAGATCGAGTATCTCGAAAACGGCGAAACTGGTCGAATATTCACGTGCTACTGTCGTGAGCGTCTGTGGAATGAGGTAGAAGGACAGTGAGACTACCACTAGACGCTAAATGGTTGGACGACCACGACTTTTCACAGAACGTAGGGTTCGGAGGCTTGTCTGCTCTGTAAAGCAGGACAGATGGCGAATTGTGGCATCTCCGCCAAAGGAACACAATGCTGGTGGACGCACAAGTGTTTCGGAGGACATCGTTCATCGTACATCTTTGAACATTGAGCTTGGGAGCAGCCCACCCCTGTGTGTTCACATGTTGACCTGTCGGTGATGTCATCTTTCGACAGAGAAACTGTCCGTGACTCGGAGCCAGAACCATGACACAGTCGTTTGAGGAGCTTCATGGTGAACTCATGTTGATGTATTGGCGACCAGATTCGCTTGATGTAAATCTTAAAGAATCCAGGTGTGTTGCTATCAGGCGAAATCACAGTTTACACAAATCGGTAGTCCTTATTTAAGCGAGTTACATGACCTGTACGTAGACATCCAATGCCACATACCTGCACATACCTACCAAGAAACCGTCAGATCCCTGACACGCATAATCAGTGATATATGTCGTTCCAAAGACAGAGAATCAAGCTATTTTTCATTTCTATTTTGTTATTTTCTACCACACTTATTAGGCAGATACATGGGTTTTGTAGCTATCTCCCCCCCCCCCCCCCCCCCACACGTACACACACACACGCACACTTTTTAAGAAGATACACGTAAATAATGGTTTCTTTGCTGTTTTCCCTCCACTTCTTAAGGAAATACACGTACGTATTGGTTCTTCCACAAATGTTTTACCGATTTTTTAAGACGAGGCGCATCCTGCTATTTTTCAATTTTTTGGAGACGCGCTAAAAAATAGGTAGCCTTAAACGTTTAACAATTTTTTCCCAATATTCCACAAACAGATACTTTCTTCTCAGGGAGACACGTAAAAGTATGGGTCAAACAATGACAACGTTGCAGTAACCTAACAAATTATACACGTATGCACAATTGGACAATTTCTATTTAACAACTAAATATGCATCAGACCTGTCTTTCACTTAAACGAGCTTACTCCACACATGTTTTGTGTATGACATTACTACAGGTTCCCTAAGACTATATGGTAATACCGAACTTATAAAGAAAACAATGGCACGAACACTTCTACAGAGAATGGAATATGCACTCGTGAAGCCTGCACCAGGCCAAGGGAGTATACCTGTGTCTGTGTCCGCATGTGATTAGCATATAGACGTCATTTCCTGCTCAAAACTGCCACCGCCACTGTCGCTGCCCCCATTGTTCTCAATTTTTGGGATTCAAACTACCAGGATAGTACGCAAATAATTGCAGTGCCAATATTTCAACACACACCACACCGTGTTGTGCCTTGGATGTGCATCACAGAGTACTGTCGTGATGAGCTCCTGATAGTTTCTGCCCTATGTCTAAACGGCCCACCTTGGTTCCACATGAAGTGCTCAGTTGGAAATAAGAAAGAGCTATAAGAAACAACTGTCCATCCACCACTGGACTGCAGGTAAGTGCCCGTGGAAACAGTCATCCCTACGTAAGCTGCCCTGCCTCCCACTGCTCACTGCGTGCCCCCCCCCCCCCCCCCCCCCCCGTAGACATATCGCTGCAGGCTGGCTTAGGCTGCAAGATGAACGTTTCATTGAATGAACCATGAGAGGAATTACGAAGCTCTCACTATCGGATATTAATATTAGATCTGTCTGCTGGGGGCTTGGACGTGTGTGACGTTCTTAGGTTAGCTAGGTTTAAGTAGTTCTAAGTTCTAGGGGACTGATAACCTCCGATGTTAAGTCCCATAGTGCTCAGAGCCATTTGAACCATCTGTCTGCTGGTAAAATCACATGCAGTATTTAAAGAGAAAAACAAACTAGGCAGGCTAGTCTGAGACACGCACCTGGGCTCTGCTGTGCACCCTAAGTTGTTTACTTTTTTGAGCTAGAGTAGCGTAATACCACATAAACATCAACAATAACATTTCGTCACTGAATAACATATTTGGTCTCCTACATACATAGAAGTGGATTAGAAATAATGAGATTACAGAATGTGGAAGCGTGGGATAAAGACTGTTACATTACCACAACTCGTGGAAGATACAACAAAACCCTAAAGAAGTTTACCATGTACCACATTTGTTCATGTTTTTCTATCGACTTTTTCTGCACAGTACAGAATAGTTACAAAATGGAATTGATGGACGAGATGCAAAGAAATTTTTCAGTGAAGAATGAGTCATTTCTGCATTTTTGCGGAATGGGTGAGAAAGTCCCAGGGATGATGATAATTTCTCACACAGTCCTATCCACCATTCAGCGAATGGTTTACTTGATTGCAGTGACTTATTTTATTGAATAAAAAATACGAATTTCAAGTCATAAATGTGAATGACTCTTTGAGTCGACAGATCCCCAATGTGCTGACAAAATCGATACATGTACCTATAACACTGGCCTATCAAAAATAACCAAACACCTATTAGCGAATTTTAATATGGTTATAACATATACAATAGAAATGGAGTGGATCCGATACTGGTGGTATTTCGGTATCAAACTGGTATGAAATTAATTGACTAACGAACAAAACTGATCAATGAATTACCTTATCCTTCCCTCAACCACCGTGAAAACACCACATTCCACCCTAGGAAACCCTGACCCCCTCCCCACCCCTTTCCCATTCCCTACATTCTCCTCCCCCACACCTCTATTTGCAGGAAATATTAATTTTAGCCGGAAATTCAAATATTCATGGTAAATTCAAAAATTCAATTAAACTTCAGAGGATATACTAATACTACTAATAATAATATATTATTTATTAATAAAAATTCAGTTTGCATATATGACTCTGTGGAAGGATGTAGGGAACTCTCTTTGCTTTCACCATTTTTGGAAGGTGCAAGTACGAGGGTTGCCCAGCAAGAAATACACTGCATTTCCTTTATTCAGCATTTCTTTACTGAAGGTAATGGGAATTACACACAAAAAGGAATGGTGTTTTATCTATACACCCTACTTTTCCACGTAATCCCCATCCTGTTCTATGGCCCCCCTCGAGAGCAAAACAAGGGCGTGTATGTCCTGTATGTATCAATCCTTATCCTGGTGGCAGAGCCAGTGCTTCACTGTATGAATCACCTCTTCATCGCCCTCAAAATGCCTTCCACGAATGTCCCAGAACAGAGTGATCATCATCTCACCAGCGGAAGCAGCTGCTTTGAATTTTTTCTTCTGTGGGGAGTTGGGATGGCGCCATTCCACCGACTGTCTTTTTTTTTAAATGCTAGAGATACAGAAGTACTTTTGAAAAATCAGTATGGGACCTATATGTTGTGCAAGACTGGAGTTTTAGTGGATTATTTGTTAATGGTGGGAGGGAGCACCACACCCAGCCTAACTGTACTTAGATAGCTATGACAGATGTTTTGAGATTAAGTTAGACTCATCTTCTTCCATTGCAATACTTGATTATTGTTCTCTTTCTCAGAATATTGCATTTGGAAATCAGGAGGATTATATGTGGATGTATATCTCATGGAAGATTGTCACTATAATAGAACATCTATTATTGGATGGTGGGAGTACCACACACATAGTATTACCGTACTTAAAATAGCATTGACTTATGTTTGGAGAGTATGCGATAATGTATCTAAAATAACTGTTTTTGTATGCTTCGAAATCTACACTTTGTGAATCCAAAACCTGTTGGAGTAGATGTACCATCTTGTATTAATATTTCGTTGTTCTTGGAATGATTGAGTGACTGAAATCACAAACAGTACATCCCCATATCAGCGCTCCCATTATCTTAAGCAAGCCAATACCACGCTCCACTGCAGCACATACTGATTCCACCAGACGATGTATGTGCCTGAGACTATGGAGCCTTAGAAATATGCGCTTCAATGCCTCTGGAGCTGTTAATTGTAATGTAGCAGCACCAACGACAATGAGTAATTATGCACCAACACGGTTGCTGTTGGAGACAGGGATGCTGAGACAGTCTGTGTCGTACTTAACCAGCAACTGCCCCTCGATATGTGTGTCAGTTTGCCGCACAGCCTCTTCCACTCTATTTGAATGAGCCTCACCTTTGTACCCCACTATACATTCTCAACCCCCACTTTAACTTTGAGGTTCTTGTCAGCTGCTATCCCAACATAAACGCGCACAGACCCGTTTGTGGTTAAATAATGTGCAATAGTGAACAGTAACATCGATTCAACAGCTCAACTTTAAACAGTCACTCTACAACAATCGTGTGAGCTCACATGAGACCGTGTTACGTGGCTAATTTCTGAAGCAAAATCTTCATGTGGATGCTGCTAGGATCGTATAGGTTGGTATGCTCAATTCAAGTACATAACGTAAAAAAGTCTCTGCGAAAGACAACTGATTCTCCCAGAAGCATAAATGTGGATTAGTGTGTATGTGGAACTACATAAACAATCATTTTTTTACTTGATCATCGCCTGAGGTTGGAATGGCAGGATAATCGATAATACTGATGCGATGTATCCTTTACCATGTACGGCTTAGCAGTTTGCGGCGTATTGGTTATATATATGTCGGATGTACGCAGGTGATGGAGTTGTCTGCAAACAGGTCTGACGACCTATGGTGGGGCATATCAACGAGTGAAAACAGAAGAATATGTCAGGTACAAATTAATTTCCATGGATTTTAGGGGGGTTGTAATTTACACATACGAAATGACAGTCTTGGAGGCTAGTGGCCGCAATTCCCATCGACATGTCACCTAGAGACGTGGCAGTGCAACTCGGATCGAGGTGCAGGAGGCACCAAGATGACTGCTGCTGCTGGAGGAAACTTCGACAATTCAATCAGTCTGGCTTATACTTGTTCGTTAGTTAGCTCCCAATGTACGATAATCAAATAAACGTGTCGCTACTTCGTGTGCTTCTAAATTATTTATTTATTTAACTGCACTGTATATATGCATACTGCCATGTGGACATAATCTGTCATAGGTACAATACATTATCATGATCAGACCACACGCAAAGAGTGTCTAGAGGAAAAACGAACAAAGCTGTGATTAATCCCTGAATCCTTACCTGCTCTTGTAGTAGCTCAGAATTGTGCATGGAGGTGTAACGCTGTGGCACCAATGTAAATGATTCAGTGGATACTGTGTGTGCTGGAAGCTCTGTGACGCTGTTAGAACTGTATTATGGAGGTACAGTATATAAAAATTGAAAAACTGATGATGATTTCTTATGAGACACTATGCAGCCAACGAAGAATCCGATATCGTATGCCGCCATATATCTAGCGGAGCGATCATTGGAATACGATAAACATATTTATATATAAAAAACATATTTATATATAATCGTTCGATATCGATGAATTGCAGATGCAAATTTCCTTTGTCCCGTCCTTGTATAATAAAGCTGCAGCAGTGGGGCTTCCTAGGCCATTAAAAAACCTATACCAAGCGCAGCTATCATAGAGATGGTTAGGGTACATATAGAGGCAAACAAACATTCCTTTTTATTCCATTATTATGCATGTGACTTGAAATGAACGAAGAAATGTATAATACTGCTACGACATCATCCAAACTGTGCTGTGATTTCCGGTGTATGTATTTAGATGTAGGTTCCTGTCTACAGGGTTCGGCCAAACTTTCAGGAAACATTCCTCACACACAAAGAAAGAAAATGTGTTATGTGGACATGTGTCCGGAAACGCTTACTTTCCGTGTTAGAGCTCATTTTATTACTTCTCTTCAAATCACATTAATCATGGAATGGAAACACTCAGCAACAGAACGTACCAGCGTGACTTCAAACACTTTGTTACAGGAAATGTTCAATATGTCCTCCGTTAGCGAGGATACATGCATCCACCCTCCGTCGCTTGGAATCCCTGATGCGCTGATGCAGCCCTGGAGAATGGCGTATTGTATCGTAGCCGTCCAGAATACGAGCACGAAGAGTCTCTACATTTGGTACCGGGGTTGCGTAGACAAGAGCTTTCAAATGCCCCCATAAATGAAAGTCAAGAGGGTTGAGGTCAGGAGAGCGTGGAGGCCATGGGATTGGTCCGCCTCTACCAGTCCATCGGTCACCGAATCTGTTGTTGAGAAGCGTACGAACACTTCGACTGAAATGTGCAGGAGCTTCATCGTTCATGAACCACATGTTGTGTCGTACTTGTAAAGGCACATGTTCTAGCAGCACAGGTAGAGTATCCCGTATGAAATCATGATAACGTGCTCCATTGAGCGTAGGTGAAAGAACATGGGGCCCAATTAAGACATCACCAACAATGCCTGCCCAAACGTTCACAGAAAATCTGTGTTGATGACGTGATTGCACAATTGCGTGTGGATTCTCGTCAGCCCACACATGTTGATTGTGAAAATTTACAATTTGATCACGTTGGAATGAAGCCTCATCCGTAAAGAGAACATTTGCACTGAAATGAGGATTGACATATTGTTGGATGAACCATTCGCAGAAGTGTACCCGTGGAGGCCAATCAGCTGCTGATATTGTCTGCACACGCTGTACATGGTACGGAAACAACTGGTTCTCCCGTAGCACTGTCCATACAGTGACGTGGTCAACGTTACCTTGTACAGCAGCAACTTCTCTGACGCTGACACTAGGGTTATCGTCAACTGCACGAAGAATTGCCTCGTCCATTGCAGGTATCCTCGTCGTTCTAGGTCTTCCCCAGTCGCGAGTCATAGGCTGGAATGTTCCGTGCTCCCTAAGACGCCGATCAATTGCTTCGAACGTCTTCCTGTCGGGACACCTTCGTTCTGGAAATCTGTCTCGATACAAACGTACCGCGCCATGGATATTGCCCCGTGCTAATCCATACATCAAATGGGCATCTGAAAATTCCGCATTTGTAAACATTGCACTGACTCCAAAACCACGTTCGTGATGAACACTAACATGTTGATGCTACGTACTGATGTGCTTGATGCTAGTACTGTAGAGCAATGAGTCGCATGTCAACACAAGCACCGAAGTTAACATTATCTTCCTTCAATTGGGCCAACTGGCGGTGAATCGAGGAAGTACAGTACATAATGACGGAAACTAAAATGAGCTCTAACATGGAAATTAAGCGTTTCCGGACACATGTCCACGTAACATCTTTTCTTTATTTGTGTGTGAGGAATGTTTCCTGAAAGTTTGGCCGTACCTTTTTGTAACACCCTGTATAGCAGGGTTGCGACACTTGCAAGCAAAAACGATTTGCAGTGGTTGGTGTTCATTGGAGCTGACTGTGGATAAATGTAACTATTGAATCTAAAACAGCTGAAGGGAAGTGTTACTGTTCTATTACGTTATTGACTGCAAATCAGTAGAAACAGTACCAACAGCAAAAAAGATATCTGGATGCTAGTATTTGTATGGTGTTGAATTTTCACATGGACATTAGTGTGCAATTTTTTCTCGTTGTGATATCTCTACACATAGCCAGTGATGACTAAAGGGCTAAATAGCCATCTAACTGCTAGAATAGTGCTTTTGTAGCATAATTGGATTTTGTGAGAATTAGCAGGGGTCTATGACTTGGCTGTAGGTATATATCGCTATAATTCGGAGACTGGAAGATTCCTGCATGTATGGGGGAGGGGGGTAAGCGATACTCTTTTAAAAGGGAATCTGAAAAGTGATCTCCTTATCGGTTATTCTAATTGTTGTAGGCAAACATATTACTTCCTCCCACGTACGTCTTGAAAACTGATTACAATGGGAAAAGTAGAGTCTGTACTTGAATTGATCAATGAACTAATCGAGGAAGTATAAAAATGTTCATGGAAAGTTTGTAATATGGCTATGTGAATACCTTATGAACGAAATAAATAGGAAGTGCAAGGCAGCCAAAGCGATATGTCTGCAGAGAAAAAAAAACGAATCAATATAAAAAGAAATGATCTTTGGATGGACTGACTCAGCCTATAGAAAGTCAAAAATTCCTTCCGTGAAATTAAATACCAATGGTGGCAACATCAAGAGCGTTATGGGAATCTAACTGGTAAACACAGAGTATGGAGTGTGCAAGTGTCATAGTACAGTGAAGGTCTCTATGAGGGAAACGACTTTTTTGATGACATGATAGGAAGAAGAAACTGGATAAGGGGATCCAGTATTTAAGTTAGAATTTATATGATGTCTGGAATACTTGAGATACAAATAAAACAGAGGCGACTGATAAAGTTCGATTGGAATTTCTAAAATCAATAAGGGAAAAAACGGCCAAACGATTATGTCAGTTGGTGTGTAGAATTCATGAGACTGGTGATGTACCATCAGACGTTCAAAACAATATCAGTCACACAGTTACAAAGACATTAAGCGCAGAGAGCTGCAAAAATTATCACACATTCAGGTTAATATCCCATGCAATCATGCTGCTGGCAAGATTAATGTACAGAAGAATTGAAATAGAAAATTGAGGGTCTGTGGCGACATGATTTCATTATGTAGGATAAATTACGTTTACACATAAACATCTGTTTAGTCTGTGACACTGTCTTCTGAATAACTGTATAACAGTGAATGGAAAGTTCGATTTCACTGAATGTTTCTGATGATTCATTAAAAACTTCAACTTTGGAGATATACATTTCAGTATCAGGATGCTGCATATTAGGAATGTATAGGTTGTAGTTCGTATTAATATCCACTAACAGGTGTTTGGATACTTTTCACAGGATAGTGTTAGGGGTACATGTGCCGATTTCATCAGCATATTGGAGTTACATGTACTTGGAGATGTATACTTTCCAGTTCTGCCCACTAACTTGGTGGGAACCAATAAGAATGCTTCTACAGGATAGTATCCTAGTATGATGATGATGTTTGGCTTGTAGGGCACTCAACTGTGTGGTCATCAGCGCCCATACTATCCTGAGAAAAACCCTGATCGGACACTTTTGGGAAAAGGTGGTCTCAAGACAGGCATCTTGCTGTCGTCTGATCATTAATGGTTTACAGGTGGGAAGATAGGGAGCATATTGTTCGATGTCCTGGTATTAACACCAGTGACACTTAAATGCCCAAGTGTTCTGAGAAATATAGGATGCTGGACCAACTGAGGTATATCTTTGAAACACTCTCATTCTAAAGGAGGGAATTTTCAGGGAAATCCAGACCTGCACACCCAGATAGTTTTGGGATGGTGTGGTCTACAGATATGTATTTTGCTGTTATTCACAGGGCTGGCAGCTCTGTAAAACACATCTTAGAGCGTTTCAGTTTGCAGGTTCGATGAGAGCAACCAATTCGTTCAATGTCGCAGTATTCCCTCAGTGACATTTAAGCACAGAAATGTTACAAAAAGGATAGGACAGCTTTGGACAAACTGACGAATGTCTTAAGCCACCCACTACATTTTTATACAAGCTATAGGCTGCAAATTTGGTTCTGGGAATTACACTTGGTGTTGTCAATGTCTATCAAGTCTGCAGGTGTTTCAGGAATCCCTTCACTTTTTGTCAATTTCTTTTAAGTGTTCATGTGTTCCAAGAATTTCTTCACTCCTTCCAGTGTTATAGATGACAATTACATGGCCATTGTGAGCAACCAGTCCACATAGCAAGCTGTCAGCAAAACTCACCCTGGAGAAAGCCAGGTCATAGGCTCGGATGTTTTTGGGATAGGCAGCTCTGCAGGTAGGTATTTTGCTGTTTTTAACATATTTAGGGTGACAAACAAAGAACATTTAATACATTGACAGGAAGTATTTAAGTGTTTTCTACAATTTCTAGAGACTGTCGATAGATAAAAAGCAAGCTTCCACCAGCAAGTCTCCTGGTGTTTATGCAGGCTGCACCAGGTGGTTGGACTGGTTTGCATGAACAATAGCTTGTTCACCTAAGCAGGTAGCTGATACAAGTCCCCAGGGATTTTTACAACACTTAGACGTTTTTTTGACAACAGGTAGGGTGGCCTGTGGAACGATAGGCCATCTGTCACCATGTGGGTATCCAAAGGTCGTGACCAGTGGCGGACATCTCTCAGCTGACTCAGAAGCAGCTACAAGGATCAAGCAGTCAGTCCTAGGCAGGTCGCTGCAGTTAGAGAGAGCCGCATTTCACGCTAGTGGAATGCACATGGCCACATAGTGCTGTGGCCTCATTCAGCCACTGGCTGTGGCACAAGTGAAAGGGAGAGCAGTGTGCTCCACCATCTCCCATGGAAGGTGCAATTACTATGTGTGATCTTTAGACTCCAGTTGCAGTAAATAGGAGTGTCTAGGTGATGCTTTTTGCAGCAATTTGCTGCGTTGGGGCACTGTTTCTTGCAAATGTCTAGCTCTGTGCTTTTCATCTGTAGCTGTGTATATAGATATTTATGATTTTTTTAAAGTAGGTTGCTATTCATAATCTGTAGAGTAAAACTACACAATTAGGGCCTGTAGTTGTTAATTCTCCAACAGTGTAAAACTTGCGCCTTCTGCACCCTCGATCCGACCAGACCAACACATAAGCAAATTGCAATTTTGTAAGCAAAGAATATGTTATTACTGTTATTATAACTTCTCAAATGTAATTGACATTTCAATTAACTGCAAAGAATTAATTTACCGCAAAAAATTGAGTTCCACACCAAAATTTGAACTTCCCAACAGACGACAAGATCGCAGGGGGTGCTGGAGGGCAGTAAGGATTAATTTATCAATTTAATTAATTCTTCAATACATTTTACTTGAATTCGATATCATAATTGCATCAGAATTTCCTTTGGGCCACTATTTAAACTCCTACCTTGTGTCATCCTGATTTAGAAACGTATATCTCAGAATCCGTAGTTCTTAATTAATGATTTGTTAATGGTGAGAACATGTAGAGACATGGGTTAATCGCTACCTAAAAGCAATGACCAAATAAGCTTTGCTGCTACATTAGTATCACAATTGAACAGTAATCGATCTCTCCATCTTTATATGCAATTAGTTACGCTACATTCAGAGTCAACTTCCAGTCACTGCACTTTATACGGCAATTAACATTTCTGGCGATATTGTAGAAAATATATTCATTTGTAGGCTTGCAGAACTCACAGAACAATGTTATCTATTGTTATATGATTTGGTTCCAATTCAAAGCGTCTAAAGACATCATGCTGATTCTGCACAGTCAGTAATGTGATAACAATAGAGAAAAATGGGAGTGTACCCCACATTACTATCTACTTTTTATTCGACAGCTTTATAGTGCAGTTTCGTAGGAGGTCGTCCACCAGCTATCCGTAAAATGAACTGGCTGTTCCTCCCATATTCTCGCCTTTAACAGGTCTTCCATTAAAACTTCAACCATCGATGTATTGATGTAGAACGCTGCAGTAATATCGCCTTTCTTTCTTCGCTATCCCACCTAATGAACTGAAGGTGAAAACAAACGACACAACTACTGCTCCTAAATATCCATTGGTAACATCCCTCGCATTAGCCCCTAATTTTTTTTTACTGCAGTTACTTGGCGAGATGTATCTGGGAGGGAGTAATATGTTTGCTCAAAACACTCAAAAGAAGTGGTAAAGAAACCACCCCTTTGAGCCTGGGCCTTCTGTTAGAGTATCGTTTAACCCAAATATCCTCACCATTCACGAATCTTCCAGTCTTGGGCATATATGGAATTTGCACCTTCCTGATTTTGACGAGTAAGGCTGGCTCTAGATATCCCTAGTCAATAGTCAAGTCACAAAGCCCTGCTACTTCTCTCGAAATCCCATCACGTTGCGACAGCACTGTTCAATTTGTTAGAAGGTTGTCTAGGCCTCTCATTGTCGTCAGCTATATAGGAAGCTATTACAACGAGGAAGAATAGCACACTACCGTGTAGGAAGAAATTCAGCACCACATGGATACCTACATACGAATGTTTTACGATTGGTACTGTTTCCATGGGTTTGTGGACAGTACCATAATAGGACAGCAGCCGATATACTTGACTATTTATATTCAATAGTTACATTTATTTACATAGGGCTTCAACTCCCACCAGTCGTCAATCCTCTGCGAATCGCTATGGTTACCAATGTCACAGTCCTCCCATAGATAAGAGCCTATGCAGATAAGCCAAAATACGTATTATGACCGTCTACTTAAAAGCGTGTTGGTTCTCTTCTGGAAAGCAGTTAAGCAGTGATTCTGCTTACCATGGATTCGACAAGTAGTTAATAAATATCCAGAGGCTTGTGGCACCAGATGCCTACGCACAGTTCACACACTTCCCATAATTTGCTGTGGGAGGGAGTTGGCTCCCGATAGTATCCCACTTGAGTTTCATTGGATTCAGATAAGTTGAATTTGATTCCCAAGACATCAACGTGAGTTCATTATCATGCTCCTTAAACTACTGCAGCCGATTCTGCCATTGTGACACAGATTGTTATCTTTCCATAGATGCTAAAGACGGTAGCACTCGAACAGCCGAACAGCTTTGCCGTTTCCGAAATACTTGCTCCCAGGCACTGGGCCACAACAATCTGGACTTTTTCAAAGTCGCTTACGTCGGCGCATTTCTGCATCACTTATCGTCGCTAGTTTGATTCCCAATTCGCCTCTGACCTCCTAATATACTTCTCTTACTGCGTCACTTTCCGTCAGCACCACCAGGCAGCATACAAACACGAGATAGGCAGTGGCAATAATATTTTGGCTCATCAGTGTACAGTCGTACTCAAAAGCATCCGAACGACCTGAATTGCATTTCGCCTGATTCGCATGCAACCCACATAACGCAGTTGTCTAGCAGGTCCTCTAATCGCTCCTCGGTACAGTCGTTTGACTATTGAAAATGGATCCAACAAGCCACCGCTAGAAAACACTGCTCTGTATCGCAATAACTCAAGGTGTAAAGTAATACGAAGGTACTACAAATATCACGGAACACCTTATCAAAGATAAAACTGTCCTTAAGGGTTGTAAGCTCACATTTATTACAATAAATGACATACATGAAATGTTACCACTCTCATTATTACGTCAGATAGGTAATGCATGTAGTAAGTTCGTCGTATTCATGATTTCCTCTTCAAAGTAGCATACGGTACTTATTATTTAACACAAAATGGCATTAAAAATTGTTGAGAATATGTATGAACATCAAATGACACGACGAATTGTCTCGTTCTGCATATGGATTCAAACCCAGGTCATGCAGACTAAGCAAAGACTTCGTGACTGACGGAAACTAACAGCCATTCCTGACTAGGCATACAGAGAGTGATATATCTCGATTTTAGACAGTATCAATTAGCAAATATCAACTTTACATTACATAATGTAAACATTTTTAACGGACGCGAATTCCTACCCAGCATCTATTGATCTTGTTAACGAACTGCGATAGATGTTAAATACTGCCTCTTCACAAGTAACTTACTTGAAATGCCGTGCGGTAAAGCTTTGTGTTGGACAGGGTTAAAATGGCTCTGAGCACTATGGGACTTAACTGCGGAGGTCATCAGTCCCCTAGAACTTAGAACTACTTAAACCTAACTAACCTAAGGACATCACACACATCCATGCCCGAGGCAGGATTCGAACCTGCGACCGTAACAGTCGCGCGGTTCCGGACTGAGCGCCTAGAACCGCTCGGCTACAGCGGTCGGCTGTTGGAAAGGGATTCGAACCCAGCAACTGTGACATATCGGATTTTCTCGGCAGTAGCTAAATGTTTTAACTGAAATGACGAGACGAAACATTAATTTTTTCCCTCCCAGGACTCCAATCTGGCATCTATTGCTGTTATATTCTAGAGAAAACAAACGTTAAATATGGGTTTGTTACAGCAGCAGCGACATGTGAGTATGTTTGAACTAGAAATAATATGACTAGGAGTTCAGTGCTGACTGGGAATCCAACCCCACACATATCGTTGTTGACTGCACACAAAGAGACGTGAGCTACCGAATTTTTCGCCATCAGCAGCTCGGAATAATATCCTTGAACTTACAGTGATCTCGCAAATAGTTTTGTATCTGACTGGGCGTCAATAACGTCAGATATCGTTAGTGTTGACAACGAATGAAAATAAATTAAAAATCAAAATCTTTATCCACCAGCAGATATGTGTTCTCATGCTAAGCTTTATAATACATAATGAAAACTTTAGTGCCGAGCCAGGATTCGAACCCATTCACGCACAATATGTGGAGATGTTGAGGAATCTGCAGTTTTGAACAAACAACAAGTTGTAGTCGAGCTGTATTGTCAGGGAGGAATCAAATTCCGCGTTAAGGGCGGTCTGAGTTGCGTTCCCAGTTCAGAACCAATTTTATCGACATACAGAAGCTCAAATAAAAGATGGAGTAAGTGTCCTGAGACCCTACATAGCGTTTGTTTCGTGACTAGAAATAAAAAACTAGTACAAGAAAGGTTACTGCTGACAGAGTTTCTACGTGTCGTGACTCCTGACTTTATTGTGGTTCAACCTAATGTCTACTTGGAAGGGAAGGAATATCAGGTTTAGCGTGAATTTCAGACCACTATGCCATTCCACCTTCTTCACTTGGCGTAGGCAGAAGAGAATAGAATCTGTATCTTCTTATCAAATATCATCACCAGAAATTGGAATCGAACCCAGGCCATAAGCATATGAACCATTCATCAATGCAACAGACCACCAAATCCTCTTCTCTGTGACTCTTTTTGTTCTATCATAACGCCATAGCGTCACAGTGTATGAGAATTCTGACACACAGGCTCTCTGTAGTGGTTTGCAGCATGTTCGGTACATTCTTTTACTTGGTTGACCGAATCGCTATGAACTAACTGACTCGGTTACCCAGTGTATATATTCGACTGTATTTTGTAATCACCGAAATAAAATCACGGAACTGCCACCTACACAGAAGTGCCAACAGTGTAGGATGCAGAAATTTAAATAGGAAGTGTTCCTTCCCACTTGAGTTACTCTATTGCGCTATCTGTTTGTTGAAAACGTCGTGAAGCGAAAAAGAAAAGCTGTAACTGTCTGTCTCTCAGAAGTTTAGATCGGCATTATCTCACAGCACTGTGGAATACGAAAGGTCTGGAAGAATTGTTGTTGACTTCTGGCGCTATCGTGGCTGCATGTTAGTTAGTAGCGTAACGGTAAGCGTCGCGCACTGTGAATAAGACGAGTACATTCACTGCCACATTTTTTAAAACGTAACTCTGCTGTCTGCTGAAGTTATCAATCTAATGGAACTTTGAACATAATTCCCTTCACTTCTCAACCCAAAATAGTCGCATGTGGAAAAAAGGGCTAACCATTGCGGCATTTTGTTCTTTTCAGGTTTAATAGATGGCCAGGCAGCAGATGCATCTAGAAACTTTTGTATTATTTATGGGGAGAGCGCATCGTGCCAAACTACGTCAGAAAAGTATTTTCTACATTAGTTGTTTTCATCAAAGCTTGTTTGACAGCTTTAATTCAGAACAAGTTTTCTACATGCATGTAATCCAGATTTCGATTTGGTCTGTGTTTAAAGATGAAGCGCATGATGTGAAGTACTGTGACGGAGATACGAACCCAACATGTAATCGGATTGTTAACTATGTAAAATCAGATGTTATGTATCGATTTTTTCTTACCAGCTGCTAGGTGTTTGAATCTACACCAAGCATACAAATTTCTGTGCCTGAGCGACAATAAAATCGCACACCTACCGTCCTTCTTTATCATCCACGAATACAGCGTAAGTATTAACTGCTTACTCACCAAAAGTAAGATGTGTGCGTGTTTGACAAGAAATAACGACACCCATTGCGATTGTTGGCAACATATGAACAGACATCAGAAATGCACGTTAATTTTCACTAGTAGCCCGGTGTGCACGTAATAGAGCTTGAAATGAAATTATGAATATTTTTGTACTGGATCAGGATTCGGACCCACATTCTTACCTTTCGAGAAGACCTAGAGAAGATTGCAGTCTTGGGAAAAGGAACGAAATGATTGAACTATACTGTTCCGAGAGATTCAGGTCCTCGGAAGAGGAGATAAGAATTCGAATCACAGTCCAGCACCAAATTTTTCAACGTCTCTAGTTCAATCAAATACAAGTAAAATAAGAGCCTTGTTCCTTTAAATGGCTATCGGTTCATCAAATGAAATAAAATTTTCTAATGTAAGTAAGTTTACTGGTGACAATATTTCTGCTTACCATGATATCCATCTATGTCATTTTCCAACGTAAACCGGCTCTGCCCAGTTGGTAATGAAGGAACGTGATGTTTAATGCGGATTCTGGATTATAACGTCTTTCTCTTGAGGCTACCAGAGGTAAAGTAAATCAGTTTGTGCAGAGTGAAAATCTCATTCTGGAAACATCCCCCAGGCTGTGGCTAAGCCATGTCTCCGCTATATCCTTTCTTTCAGGAGTGCTAGTTCTGCAAGGTTCGCAGGAGAGCTTCTGTAAAGTTTGGAAGGTAGGAGATGAGATACTGGCAGAAGTAAAGCTGTGAGTACCAGGCGTGAGTCGTGCTTCGGTAGCTCAGATGGTGGAGCACTTGCCCGCGAAAAGCAAAGGTCCCGATTTCGAGTCTCGGTCGGGCACACAGTTTTAATCTGCCAGGAAGTTTCTTATCAGCGCACACTCCGCTGCAGAGTGAAAATCTCATTCTGGAAACATCCCCCAGGCTGTGGCTAAGTCATGTCTCCGCTATATCCTTTCTTTCAGGAGTGCTAGTTCTGCAAGGTTCGCAAGAGAGCTTCTGTAAAGTTTGGAAGGTAGGAGATGAGATACTGGCAGAAGTAAAGCTGTGAGTACCAGGCGTGAGTCGTGCTTCGGTAGCTCAGATGGTGGAGCACTTGCCCGCGAAAAGCAAAGGTCCCGATTTCGAGTCTCGGTCGGGCACACAGTTTTAATCTGCCAGGAAGTTTCATATCAGCGCACACTCCGCTGCAGAGTGAAAATCTCATTCTGGAAACATCCCCCAGGCTGTGGCTAAGCCATGTCTCCGCTATATCCTTTCTTTCAGGAGTGCTAGTTCTGCAAGGTTCGCAGGAGAGCTTCTGTAAAGTTTGGAAGGTAGGAGACGAGATGCTGGCAGAAGTAAAGCTCTGAGTACCGGCCGTGAGTCGTGCTTCGGTAGCTCAGATGGTAAAGCACTTGCCCGCGAAAGGCAAAGGTCCCGAGTTCGAGTCTCGGTCAGGCACACAGTTTTAATCTGCCAGGAAGTTTTTTTGTGAGAAAATTTGTTTAAACTTAAAAGAAATGGACTTGGACAAATGCCATGTGATATCAACGAAAAAACCTGTAGCCATCTTGTATCCTGATCTTCAATGTTATGCTTAGAAAAAGTGACCTGACAATGATGTAAGCAGTGAACCCATGGCCAGTTATCTTCATTTTCTGCCGTCATAATGGGTGGCCCAAAACTGACACCCCTGCAGGCTGCATCGGGATCCCAGGGTCTTCAATAATGAATTCTGATTCATAAGCCAGGGAGAAACTGACAGTCATGAAGGCTTCATAAGTATAACGGGGTCAGCTATTTTAGATTTTCAGACAACAGGATAAGAGTCCATTGTGAGGGTCAAATCTGGCAACAGTGCATGAATTCACATGGGAATTCAAGAAGGGAGAGACTTTTACAACAATGTAGACTACACTAGAACCCACTCAGCCCAACTATTATCGTGTTTTGTATGTTAATTACGTTACAGTAACTAATTTAGCGTAGTCCACTTGCATACAGTTTTCTTAATGACTGACTCGTTATTGAAAATAGTATTGTGTTGACAACCGATACATGATCTCGGCGCTTTATATTTGTCCACATTGTTCTCCAGTATGCATCAGGATGCTTCTCTTCAATTGTAGTACTTTTCCATTTTTTCCCATATTTCACAAATTCATTCTTTTCCTAAACGGTAGCATGGGAAAATGTAATTGGTTACTGCCGAGATACTTCATTTTGCAATTTATTCACTAAAACTGAACTAAACGTCCTCCGAACAGGCCAAGGAGGTCAAAAGGTACCTTCCATCTACTATGTCATCCCGAACCCGCAGGCGTCCCTAGATAGGGATATATAGTGGTACGTTGTCAGCACACCGCTCTCCCGGCAGTATGTCAGTTTACGAGATCATAGACACTACTTTTCAATCAAGTAGCTCCTCAGTTTGCCTCACGAGGGCTGAGTGTGCCGCTCTTGCCTAAAGCTGTCGGCAGACCGGATCTAGCGCAACCCGACAGAACTTATCTTTGGTTACCTGACGGGATCATGTGTGGCAAGGCCATTGGCAATTCATTCACTACCTCCTGTTAATGATAGATACAGGACTCTCAGATTTTGCGGCGTCAGTTTCTGTTGCAAGTGATAAAATAATTTTACTCTAACTGCATTGGAAGTACAATGCCATTGCCTTCCATCTGATGTCGAATAACTGGAGTACGTCAATCTTACGTTTCTTTGCTACAATTCTACTTTTACTTTCAGTGTCGAACTTAGTCACAGTTGTCTGTTACCGCCGGCCGGTGTGGCCGTGCGGTTCTAGGCGCTTCAGTCTGGAACCACGTGACCGCTACGCTCGAAGGTTAGAATCCTGCCTCGGGCATGGATGTGGATCATGTCCCTAGGTTAGTTAGGTTTAAGTAGTTCTAAGTTCTAGGGGACTGATGACCTCCGATGTTAAGTCCCATAGTGCTCAGAGCCATTTGAACCATTTTAAAATAGACGACTTCAAAACCGTGGCCTGGTCAGATGAGTCCCGATTTCAGTTGGTAAGAGCTGACGGTAGGATTCGAGTGAGGCGCAGACGCAACGAGTCCATGGACCCAAGTTATCAACAAGGCACTGTGCAAGTTGATGATGTTCCCTTAGTGGCGTGGGTTGTCTTTTCCGTGGAATGAACTGGGTACTCTGGTTCAATTGCAACGATCGTTGACTGGAAATAATTATGTGCGGTCCAGCCATCGATATAATTCATGTCCCCAAATAATGATGGAATTTTTATGGGTGACAATGCACCTAGTCACCGGGCCATAGCTGTTCGTGTTTCGCTTGAAGGACATTGTGGTCAATTTGACCGAATGATTTGGCCACGCAGCCCCCCAGACATGAATCCGATCGAACATTTATGGGTCATAAAAGAGAGATCAGCTTGTGCACAGAATTTTCACCCAACACTTTCGTAATTATGGACGGTTGTAAAGGCAGCATTGCTCAGTATTTCTGCAGAAGACTCGCAACGACTCTCTTTGTGTCACCACCACCTCGAGCTGCTGCACTACATTACAATGCTCAATCCTATTTCTACGAGATTCACGTTTGTTTCGCCGCTTCCTGAACAGAAACAGTTATTTAATTTTAGTTGTTTTTTTTAAGACACAAAATTGATAACGAACAGCAAATAACTATATCTAATAATTAACAGGCACAGCCGTAGGGTGGGAAAACTAGATTTATATTTGCTGTTTTGACGCAGCTACTGAAAATGTTGACATTTGTCTGCTTCGAAGTCATAGATGGAATTAACAATAATAATATTCCAAATCGAAGAGGAAAATAAGTTTTGTATCACCTTATATATTAAACTTTATAAGGATACTTTCTCACCTGTAGATCCTGTAGAACATCTTGTGGCGACGATCATGTCTTGATGAAGAGCTCTATCATGAGCTGCATGAACGGTGCGACATTGTTGTGCTAATAACAATAAATGCCACTCCGGTCACCCAGCCAACGAAGAACAGAACACAAAATTGAAATTGATTTCTTCGTATTTTATGAAATGCTTCATATTCTGTGCTGGAAGAGAATGACAGCGGTAATACGACTGGAAATATATTGTGTCTAAAAAAATGGACACCAAAAAAGATACACCTAAAGATACACCTGAATAAAATTAAATTTGTTCCACAGATTACCTGCTCTATAATATCCTAAGAACTAGAGTAACACAAGCAGCTAATAATTCTGAATCTGCAGAAACACTATCGTGTGAAGCCAACACGTGCAGAAGTCGGAGGATGTGAGCCTTGTGGTGCAGAATCAAAGAATATCAGGATATGTTCTTGAGAAAACTATCGTCCTCATAGATTGAACGTCGGCTGTCGTTGAATGTCGCCAATCTGAACACTTAATAGTCAAAATCTGTGATTGATGGCTATAGTTGTGATTTACTACGAAAAAATCTAGGCCACCAAATAGTGGTAATCTAGGTAGGCAACGACTGATACGTGTGAGGTATCTCTGCAGGATACTGGTCGCGAAAGAAATTTTCAGTTTGTAAGCAGCTGCTGTATTTCATAATAAAACCAAGTCACATTAAAAAAAAGTGATACAAGGATTGAAACAACGACACATTTACGTTTATTTTTGTGTCATGAAAACAAATATAAGTCTCAGGCCAGTCTGAATGGCAATGGACGCTATTTAGTTTGATGGCAAGGCGGGAGGGGGAGGGAATGAGTTGGCTCATCTCGCCAGTGTAAGAAGCCTTAATTCCATGAAGGCACGAGCAGTATCTGCGAGATCGGTGCAAACTGTCAGTCACGTCTCGTTGTTTATGCGGTGGTAGACTGACATCCAGCACCTTTCATCACCCGTGCCCTGCAACTTCCTGGCAAGGCCTTGGGCGGCTCAACACGTTCCCTCTTCCTCTCTAGCTGATCACTAGTATTAATCTTCCAGGTTAGACACAGGTTGCTGACCGATGTGGTATTCGTGGGTATGTGTTCTCAGCGATTATTCTCCAGTCCGGAGACTATGACTGTAGGTTTGCGTGCCAGCAGACAGCAAATTCCCTGTCTCTTCTGATACCTGTAACTGCTTCTACACTTCATCACGGGATTTTGGCTTTCTTATCGTCAAATCATGGACTGTCTACCGTCTTACCACTGTCTGTGCACTACCTACTGAATGTCTATTCCCTTGGCTTTCTTGCGAAGCATTTCCTGTCTGACTGTTTACTTCGTTGTCCAGCAGTGGCTGTTTTGTCCAAAGTCCCAAACTGTCTGTTGTCCAAGATGCTGAAATTTCCGTCCTATTGTCTCTGTCATCGGGGGTCCAGTTTACTATCACACCCAGTGAACAACAGATACTGTAGATCCACGCACAACGTGAAAATATTTAATCTTGTGGCATCTAGTGTGTAATTAAAGAACTCTTGTCTTTTTCTCAAGCTGATACCTCATTGAGGCGCATCTATGCACTGACTTCCATCTGTCCAACAATTCTGAAATGGCTAGTTATTTACTTCAAGTGTATATCTGCATTCCTAAATTCTCAACAAAAAAGCCACCGAACTAGAAACCCCGTGCATGTAGCGGAATAGCAGCAACTCAATCAAATGTTCCCCGGTAGTTGCGACTTTGTGGCATCCCTCTTCCTGTCCATCAGGTTTTAGACAGGAAACCCTTCGTGAAATAGCCGAACGCTTCAGTTAAGCTCCCTCATTCTGACTTTTGGGATAATAACATATACCAGTTGTGTCCTAAGGATCCGGCGACGAAATTTTATAACTGCCAGTACTTGTCCAGCAAGGTTAGGAGATGTGAGGGCCTAAAGTTCATGATCACAAAGCATGGTGTCAATTGTATGCGTTCAGTACCTAATCTCTCCACAGAGTCCAATGAAGTGAGGCCATGAGATACTGATAACGTTGATCAATCCTCAAGAGGCGAAAATTAATTCCGGTGGGCCCCTTGTTGCTGTTGGAGAGGAGCAGGTTATGATCCGGTACCAGATTCCAGTGTCTCCCTTCACTCATCATCATCCAACACAAATATGATACCTCACTATTCAGACATTCACTGTAGACCCCTACAGTCAGCAGATACACTTCAGACGAAGTGGGGAAACATTACAATCTACACTGACGATTAATCGACTGACTTTGCCTCTTTCCAAAGTAATCATCTATAATTTATCACACTGATGCCTCAGAATGCTTCTCCATAACACGAAACTTTACCTTTAGCTTTATCGTAGATTTGATTTGATCACCACAATACTGTAGTACGCACATTTCTATTCGAGGTGGTATGCCAATGTCTTCCTCCGTACTTGCAACTGACTTACTGAACCAGACATAGGGGGCCAGCAACACTGGTGAAATTTTAAGTTTTGTTGTATACTTGAATTGTAGATGTACAGTCGTAATTATCGGAGGCATTTATTATGTCAGGCGTTATAGCTGCCTGGTAGCCTTCAGAAACTCAACAAGCACCAAGTTCATTTTTGTAGCGAAGTTATTTCACAGACGCCGAGTAGCAGATAAAGATTTCAAAGTTTGTGTTTCTCCTACAGCTGCTGACAGTGGATGTTTCTTCATCATTAGGTAGCGCTTTGGTTTGCGTTTATTATGATTTTTGACTAGTTGAGTAAATGGAAGATGAAGTTCGTTGTGGGTTTTTTATACAACTTTTGAATATCTTTCATGCGTTTGTACTGTACTCTTTGACTAAATGTATCGAAAACGTTCAGCATCTTGCACTGTGCTTCAAAGTGCAGGGTGCCATTTGAAAGAAGAATTACTTACGTCCATAGCTCAGTATCAGGTCTGTCCTAACCATATCATTCACGTACGAGCAGACAGTCGCTACTAAGCCGTGCTATGTATTGGTTCAGTTCCAGTTTTGTTAGTACATCGCAAGAAAGTTTCCTTTATATAAATGAGTCAACACACTTCGTGCGCGAATTTATTCGTGAAGTAATGTATGAAGCAGAATCAGTGTTCTTTTTCAGTGTGGAATGAACTTAATAACTGAAGAGAAATGTATAAAACACGAAACAAAGCTTGAACCAAAACTTGTATTTTGTGAGATTAGGGAATTAAGTGGAGAAGAAGAAAGACTTGAGGGTACTACGAAATGCCGAGGTCAGAAAGGAGGGTCATTGTCCTGTAATTGTGGAAGGAGAGCGGTTAATTAGGAGACCATATTAGGCGGTAAGTGACAACATAAACTCAGTTATGGTGAGGCGTGTCATCAGAAGAGAATAATCCACAGTGTGCCCTACCAGCTGCACGCTTCTGGCGTAAAGCTAGTCCAGTCTGGTAGTAAGAGATGGGACATGTGATCACATGGGGTGCCGGCCTGGAATCAGTCCCAGTTTTGTACGGGTCAAATTCTAGATGGTGATCTGATCCCCACATTCGACATGGTGTTACAATGTGACAGACTTCTGTAGACAGTCGCAGAAAGGGTCAGCTTTAGATAGTAAACGTCACTACGTCTCCTGCATGGATACTGTGCGTAAGTTTACACCGCGTTCAACGACCTGAAGGATGATGGGTAGATGCAGGTGAAAGATGTTTTTCCCAGCAGTCAACCATTCACAAAACGGAAATCTAATTGATACTTGGTGCGAGGTGAATGATGATTCAGTAATGCGTAAATAAAAACCGTGGATAAATACATTGCTCCTTCTCATTTTTTCCAAGTCTTAGTAATAGGTGATGACGCATTCTAGTACTGTGTTAACTACGGTATAATATTGTTGCCAACTGACAGATTTCAAATGGGTGTTTGGTTACATTGTCGTTGATATCCGTGATAACTTGATGTTCTTCTATAACAAGTATTCCCTTTAAATGAGGCCCAGAGCTTTTGACAACGAGACCTTCTAGCTGGCAGGGCGTGGAGTGGCGGTGGTCTGGAAGGCCACCTTAGAAACCAAGACAAAGCAGCTTCGATTTTCCGAGTAAGATGCTTCATAGAGTATGTATCCAGGCATGTCTCTCAACATATTTTGCCGGAATGTTTCTGATATCCCAATTGAATTCTTGAAACATTAGTCTTTATAAAAATGGGTGGATTATTCAATTGCAAAAATAATTTAAGTGGTGGTCCTTACTATTGGCAAACCGGTAGCGGAATCTGTATGTATCCTCGTGCATCGTCAAGAGAAAAAGTATGATTTTTGCAACTACACTTGTGATACGCATGTTACAACACATAAGGCTGTAACAAGCTATTTGTTACATTCCCTTTTCACCCAGAAAGCTTGATTCCAATTGATAATTTGCAGTGGGTAGGCAAAAGCGCAGTAGTGTCAATGGTTGTGTGTGTCGACTGTAGAGTCTGTCTTTTAGTTTGTTTTAATTCTGAAATGCATGTTGAATACATTCTTCTGGTAGTTAGCAGCGAGTGAAATTTTGGCCCTTGTGGTTTCCACATGCCTCAGCTTGCCTTCCGTGGGTGAAGTGTGAAACCCGATGAGCGTAACGAGAAGTAAACACTGACCTCCCAAGTCCCTGGGAGCAGACACCTCCGTCCCATTCACTGCTGCATAGGGTGGCGTGTGTCTTTGACAGTATTGCCAACGCTCACAGAAGAATGTACTTGCGTGCTGGGTTTAGTGAACTCACCCAGCACTGTCTGTAGATGCGAATACGAATGTGAACTTCTCACCATAGAAACCAGACCACTCACATAAACAGTTTGCCACGTAAGATAATATCTCACCGTTGTAAAGTAGCCACGGGGTGCCTCAACAGGTGCCTCTCTTGTCTCATACTGACGGGATGGTGACGCCTCGAGTGTAAATGTTCAGAACAGAGAGTTAGAGGACGTTTTGGTGGGATCACTTTTTGTTGGTCGGCGCTCACTACTTTAGGAGCGGCGATTTACCAAAAGGCGGCACTCGCAATTTTTTGGAATGAGGATTTGTGATTGGTCGGCACTCGCAGTCTTCCAAAAATCGCCGCCGACCCTTCAGATTAAACTGTTAGGAATTTTCTGATTACAGGTGTAACATACACACTTTCAGATTAGTCAAGCGGTAGTTTTGGCGGCCTCACACAGCGAAGAAGCAGGTGAGCGCTAGTTTCATCTTCACTTGAGAGGTAGTCAATGCGTGGAGTTGGTGCAGAGTACGAGTTTGGACTTGGGGGGGGGGGGGGGGAGAAGGGGGGAGGGGGGGGGGGCAACAGTCGATTTGTGGACAGATGGGCCACACCATGTTTGCGTTAGTTCTCGCCTGCGACCTCACCTTGCCTCATCTTCCGCAAAGGATGTAAGTTTTTCAGGGAACAGGATGCGAAATTCGTACAGGATGGTAGGCGCATTGATTCATTTTAATTAATTAGTCAGTTTACGGTGACCTCTCGCCCATGATTTTACTACTTGGTGATTTCTGTCTTTCTATTCAAAAGCCTTTCAATGTAATCATCACCACCAATCTAATTTCACGATTAGTAGTCAGTTAACATTTCTTATCCGCCTGTTCTATTCTCTGAGAACTTTTCCGGTGTTTTCCCTACTGAAGATATATGACTATCAAATGTTCATGCGTGTATATTCACCCATTCTCCAGTGACGAGTATTTGATCATTATTTTTTCTGAGCAGTAATTTAAATCTGCAACCAAAAATGTATGTGGTCTGTAACCCTTCCCTCACTCCAGTAACTGATAGTCCTCATCACTACATAGTAATTAGTAACGTTCATCAGGGTCCAAAAGTGTAGTGCATGCATCAGGTCCGAGCCTTTCCTTTCATTTCTTTGCGCACCAATCCCTTACATACACATGGGGTGTAGCGGTTGACTAGCACCTCGAATGAGGATACTCAGTGTATACCAGTGGAAAATCAAACTAATTGGAGTGTTAATCCCAGTGGCGTCTTAGATCTTGTAGAGGTGGTAACTGTTAACAGTCACATTTGCGACTGTAGCACAGAGACCCACATATGTTTCAGAATAATGGCAAAAAACTAAATAAACTACAAGCAAATAAAGATACAATTACAAAAAGTTGAAACAATTGTAGGTCGTGAATTGTTTTCTAGAAAAATAAACACATTTCTACAACATCACAAAGACTGACAAGTTATTATACTTCACCAGCAATTGTGAAACAGTTATTTCTAAGTCTAATGTAGCTCAAAAGGATACTTTCTGACTTGACTCTAGAAGACATTAGTGCCATCAGCACTACCCATACGAAGTTATCCCTGAACAGCAACACGATTAAGCTGGAGCTTAGCCGTTACTCCATTAAGATGGATAAGCAACAGCCTATTCGTGCAGCTGTTCAAAAGTACAGGATTCTCATGTACGGGACACTTACTTTCTGTCTGGAAATGAAAGAAATGTTAATAACTACACTACAGAAAAACCATACAACAATCAATTTATGCTTATTCCACTATGGGACGTAGACGGTGATAGTATGGTGTCACTGGGGCGCCCATACTGGGTCTGTTTCTCAGTGACACAATGACAATGTGATATACTTGCTATCTTTAGGGTTAGGACGAACTATAGCGACAAAATTCCTGAGCACCTGTTGGCGTATTACCTGTTGATCTCCGACCGACGTTTTGTTAATTCAATTTGCTTACGTTTTGCTAGCTTGAGTGGCTGGAATTTTCGATTATTCACCCTCCAGCTCGATACCAGCATTGGAGGATACATCATTTACATTGTCAGCCACTCATGCTCGAGAAACGTAAGAGTCCAAGACAGAAACTGAGAGGAATTGCGACAAAAGTACGGTGTCGACGTCATCTTCGTCGAACTCACCCGGCGCGTCGTTCGTCACACAAGCATCTTAAGCAGAGCTAAATCGCGGGCTTAGATGTTGCTCTGAGAACTACATTTTATTTCAACACAGGATCCGAAGAAACGTCAGTATCACCTCTGTACGTATTTCAGATGGCTCTGTAGTTATGTGGGTCATATTTAGCATTCATTCCTGATTACCGAAGGCTGAAAAAGTTTCGTTTCCACGTTTGTGGATGTGCGGTATGTTACTTCATAGGCAGTGATGGTAGTAGTTTACATTTGAAGGTTAACGTAGAAAATATTTTCGAAGACCTGCCCTGTGATAGTATGGTGTGAAGTTCACTTGCCGTCTGTGATTCACTTATCCGTAAACTCATAAAGAGATTATTACTTTGCTAAACAATAAGGCAGACAGAGAGAATGATTTTCGATGTAGACGGATAATCACCTTGAAGAAGCATCTTTCGCCATGCATGTGAAATGCGTACTTTGAAATATACATTATGTGGCGACTACTGATTAAAAACCAGTTGTATCCGTATTAGTGTTGTCTATATAACTTCGACCAATTGGCTGGAGATATCCTATGCGCTGTCAGATATATAACCTAACGTCACATACGCACCTTTTAGTCAGTTGGAATGTTTTGTTGTGTGCCTGCACATATCACTATTACCTGTGTACGTAAAATGTGTTCTGTGGTTAGGTACGTCCTTTAATAAATGTTCATTGTATTTCTCATACTTCAGTGTTGACCTGCGGAATGTATTGACATTTGGTCCTCTTCGCTGGAACTTAAACCAAACTGAAACATTTTGTTCCTTCTTTGTACGAGGAACATTTTATAAATAATGCAGGCTATTTTTGTTACTTACACGTCTTTTTTTTCCATACCTCTTTACAGGCCTCCAGTACCATCTCCCTGCTTCTCTATGACTGAATCCCAAACTCGGAAGTTCTATTGTCCATCCAGGGCATCACTTCTGTTCATCTGTCAAATGGTTCAAGCTACGGTGGTAGAAAGGTCTTGTAGAGAAAGGTAACGGCATCCGTGCTTACGTTGTTCAACTTCGGAAAGAAGTCGAAGACTGGTAGACTTATTTCCGTGCTGTAGGGAGGTTCAAAAATTGCTCTAAGCACTATGGGACTTATTATCTGAGGTCATTAGCCCCTAGACTTAGAACTACTTAAACCTATCTAAATTAATGACATCACACACATCAATGCCCGAGGCAGGATACGAACCTGCGATCGTAGCAGCAGCGCGGTTCCGGACTGAAGGGCCCAGAACCGTTCGGCCACAGTGGCCGGCGCTGTATAGAGGATGCGGCAACTTTTCCCATGCGTATTCGGTCAATCTATGAGCTACAACATTACCGATATGCGTAGAGCAGCTGAGGTCTGGTTTCGCGCATTTTTCTGCGTGCGTTTTGAATGAAGTTACGATAATACAATGTTGTGACACATGTACCACTTCGGACTCTATCTGCCAAGATGATTCCTTGGTGCCCATAAGCTAAAATCATCATTTGCCTGAGGACTGATCGAGCACGTCGAAATTCTTTTGGGTGTGGAGAATCTGAAGGTCTGCACTCATCGGATGGTAATTTCAACCGCGGTTAAAAGTCTCCAGACCACGTTTCATCAATAGCGACATTTCGAAACAAGAATCCTTGATCTTCACGGTCGAATCGTTTTTGAGCAAGGTTGCAATGTCAAGGTGTTTTTGTTTCCGTTCAGCACTCAAACAGTGTTGAGCCGGCCGGAGTGGCCGTGCGGTTCTAGGCGCTACAGTCTGGAACCGAGCGACCGCTACGGTCGCAGGTTCGAATCCTGCCTCGGGCATGGATGTGTGTGATGTCCTTAGGTTAGTTAGGTTTAATTAGTTCTAAGTTCTAGGCGACTGATGATCTCAGAAGTTAAGTCGCATAGTGCTCAGAGCCATTTGAACCATTTTTTGAACTATGTGGAACACATCTCGCAGAAATTTTTCTCTTCTTTAAATCATTTTTGAGAATAGAGAGTACTTATGTTAGGAGAATTCCTGTAGCTTCAGAGAGTTCCTCACAAGTCGCATTGCGATCCTCTTCAAGATCATCTGCTATAGGTTTCACACTTCGTTCATCTGCTGACGTTTATGGCTTTCCGAGTCTCAGATTATCGGCTATGCTCATACGGCTAATACAAAGACCGTTAACCCAACTTGAAACTGTACTATGGTCCACAGTAAACTCATCACAAACTTCGCTCAACGCACGTTAGACATCTGTTGCGTTTTGTCGCGCAAAATTTCGATTTCCATGTACGACCTCTGGTCTTCAACAGTTGCAGTACCCGAGACCCCAGCAGGGTCCATTTCTACTTCTCGCCAATTTTATGTTAAAGCACACAGGGAAAAAAGAAATACAAGTGCTTCTTCCTCAAGTTCCCAGTTACAGCTAACTTAATTTTCATTGCTGTTGCATCAAACAATCCACACTAATACCAACCTGCGCATTATCTAAGAAATGTCCCTCGTAAGAGGTAGACAGATTGTGACTATATGTCACAATCATAATACATTTATTTCAAATATTACTGAAATATTAGCGGAGTACGTGGAGTTCCTCAGTTACGTGGTTATTCCTGCCTTATATTAGTCAAACTCCTTTTTTCCACTTTCTCTGCTCATTTCCACCATCCACACCAATTTGTTCATATCCTCCACCCCCTCTATTGATTCACCTAATCCAACTCCTCTTAACGTACACCTCCTCCCACTCCTCTGTTAGTCAATCTCTTTCTACCCTCTCTTTCGGCCCATCTGCTCCTCTCCCCTCTTCCTGCCCATCTACTGTTTTCACCTCATCCCATTTCCTCTTTCCCCCTTTGTCCATCTCCCCCTCCATATCTTTAATTCCATCTTCTCCTCTACCCTGCAACTGCTCATCTCCTCGCCCTCCCTCTCCTTGCCCATTTCCTCCTTTCTGCACGTTATCATCTCGGCTCCAATAGCTGGTGTTTCATACTCCAAAAGTATTTCTTTCCAAGGAGTAACTAATGTGTTTTCCAAATTTTCTTGAAATCGTTCTACGTGGTTTGTATGAGCTTTTCCCCGCGACTTTGCTAGCGTATGCACATGTCAAATGCATTCCACATATATTCAACATATTTCACTAATATCTGTACACATATTTCACCTGTATTGGTCGATCACAATATTATTGCTCTTGGGAGTGAGGTCGCTTTGCTCGGCTAATAGTGAGTTTTTACCGTGATGCTTCATTATGACACTTTGAATCAGTTTATAGTTTCTTGAAAACTTTCACAGTGCGATGTGCTACCTTAATATACACACAAACAGATTAAATGGGTTCGTTTAATATTACACATGTAGGCATGTAATAAAAATGAGTTCGTATGACGAGGAATAACAGGCTTAAATTCTGTGTTAAAGTTGATTAAAGAGGGTCTTGCGTATAGGAATTCAAAAGTATATGTGAGGGAGTCATTGTGATCAGTCCTCGGGGACAGGACAATACCCGGTCACTTTGGTTCTATTAACCTCACCTGGACAGTGGTAGTAAGCATGAGGGATTGGACAGCGTGTGTATGAATTAGAAAATAATGTAGTGTTTTATAAATTAAAAGGGGAGACTTAGAGATGCAGCTGGAAAATCAGCTTTCCCATCTATGCCGTTAGCAAGCATCACAACCATCTCAACCATGCTTAGACGTCTCTCAAGCAGCATCAAGTGCAGGAAGTGGAAAGAAGAGAAATGTTACGACCATATGCTTGTGAATTGTGAACCATCTTATGGGAAAATTATTCCTAACCCTAAAGCTCAGTCACTCGATATGCAGGATCACAGATGAAGATTGGAGGTTATGTGATTACGTATTGTACATATTAACACATTGTATTGTAAATATTAATACATATTGTATTGTACATATTAACACAGAAGTGTTAATTGTATTGGAAAAAATTCTAAGTATGTATGTTTATACGTTAAAAGAGTAACCAATATGTCTATATACGTCCACAAAAAAGTAACCAATATGTTTATATACGTCCACAAAAGAGTAACCAATATGTTTATATACGTGCACAAAAAAGTGACTTGTTTAAAACAGGCATGTAAAAATAGTGTCTACGATCTGAGGAGAAATATTCTTCCTTCATGGGAGAAGTTATGAATAAAGGATAAAGGGATGCCAAAAACAAAAGATAAGTGTTCTAGGTATGAGTATTAGTATCAGCCTTGCAGTTTAGGTAGAGACGTACAGTGGAAGTCCCTTTTGCCAGTATATTACATTGTCACACGTACTGGGAAAACGCTGATTTCACGCTTGCTAATTGAGAATTAGAGGAAAAAGTGAGGCAGTCAAATCTCCTAATTCAGTATTAGTCGCCCTCAAATATCAACCAAGGTAGAGTTCCAGCGAGCAGAAGACTTCCAGTCAGAGAAGCGTTCCTTCCAGCGTCGGATAAGCAAGCCCGCAGAAGAAACTATGTGAGTGAGCTTTATATTCTATTAAGCTTGTACAATAAGAAGAACTTGTAAAGTTTGCCTTTACATACCTCAGGACTAAGGTTACTTCTTTCCATAGTACATTTTATTGCATGTACCTACCTCTGTATGTTACTTTAATTGTGACGAGTACTTGAAGCTAAGAGTTAGATTACAGCAACAGAATCTGGCACTTCTTTGGCCCGTAGTCTGTAGTACCATACGTTACTGTGTACACCTGAAATTTAACGAAGTTACAGGACGGGGTCGTCTTTTGTAATGGAAAATGACTCTTAAATCTAGAACGCCTGACGTTTGTTTTGCACTTACTGAAGTTATAAACTTCTCTCTGCGCTCTTCTGCATGATTACTGCAAACACGTGAAGAAGCAACAAGAAGCACACAAGTAATCCAACGCATAGTCTAATTTCTTTGTCATAATTATATCTACAGTCTTAGCCTAATATCGAAGCCACTATGTATTGTCTCTAATGACGGACACCTGAAAAATCTCAGTTTTACAGTGTCGCTGTCTCACTTTTGTACATAGCTTATCGCGTACCAGGGTTGGATGTCCTTAAATACCGTGCCACCTCAGATCTGAGTCTGAACCTCTAGCTAAGCATATTGCGAACCACTTCGTGTTAAGACAACTCCCATATATTAAATTCTTCCAGGTATGTTGCAGCATTTTCCATCTGTAGTGTCCGCTGTTAAAATTTCCCTAGTACGTGTACGTCCACGTAGCACGTTGTATCTAAGAGCTCCTATAACCTTCAAACTTAGATTTTTCCATCTATGTTAGTGAACAATGACCGACTTTGTAGTCGAATGGTTACCGTCGTTTTTTCGATGCAGGTTGCCACAAGTTAGATTCCCATTACCCCCTCAGTCTTCTGTCTTTTTATGAAATGGGGAGATACGTGACGAGGTCTGTTTAGCCACAGTGACAGCTAATTAAAAGATGCTTTATAAAGAAGCAATAGCATCATGTGGATTCATCTGCTGGTAATACAGGCTGGAGTGATTGTTAACATGATGATTAAGCGTTCCACGACGATAGATCGATTCCTGCACTGCCTTGATGGCAATTCGCCCAGACGGAACACTCCAAAGGCTTAATCTGTGAGTGGGTTTACATTTACATATTACTACTAAACAGTCGAAGCTACCAAATAGTTGTAACATATGTAGCTAGCGACAGATATGTGGGAGGAATCACTGCAGCACTCTGGTCGTGGGTGAAATTTTTAGTGAGTGAGTAACTGATATATAAACCAAGTAGCAGTAAAAGCAAATGACTAATGGATTAATATGTCTACACATTTACGTGTAAGCCTCAGGGCCAGTGTTACTTGGTACAGGCACAATTCAGTATGCTGGCAATGAGGAGGGGGGGCGAGAAGTATTACCTCATGTTGTCCACAATGTCGGTGATATCCGTGATAGCTTTATGCGCTTCTATAAGAAATATTGTGTTTCAGTGAGGCCCTGGAGTTTCCGAGACCGAGGTCTCCCAGCTAGTTCGGAGCGGCGGTGGACAGGAGAATCCATCTTAAACACTGTACTCTGACAACTGTATTAAGACGTTGCGTCTTGTATTTGTAGGGCGGTCACTTTAGCGATGTTTAGCACCACCGCAATGTCTTACAGACGCTTAAACGTGTGATTATTTAGGAAAATGGCTTTCTGAAAGCGACAGAAGTGATTTATGACGCTGACGTCTGCGTACGCCTCTCAAAATATTTTGCCGAAACTTTCCTCATATCCCAGTTGACACTTGAAACATTTGTATTTAATCAGTCATTTATTTATAAAATTGAATGAATGAGTCCACTGTAAAAATAATTTAATTAAAGGCCCCTCTTGTTGAGAAACCGCAGAAGCCGTTCACTGAATCTGTATACAGCTTTGGCTTCGTCGTTGATAGGTTACGAATTTTAGAACTACAGTAGTCGTACGTACCTGTGTCAACGTTATAACTATTAATCGACACGAATATGGGCGGAGCCCAGAAAGCTACGTCTGCATCACAGTGACTGGTGGAAACTTACTAAATAACAATAAAAAAACACTTGACATAATTATAGATAATGAAGCGTTTTTTAGAAGTGCGATCAGGTTTCCAAGGCATCACAACAAACAATACGCTATTATACTTGAACTGCAATTGTGAAACAGTTATTTGTGAGATTTATGTAAGTAGACCATGCCTCAAACGGATACGTACTGAATTGTGGACGCTGGACGATGTTAGTGGTACCAGAGATATCCATAGGAAGTTATCCCTGAAGAAGAGTAAGGTTAAACTGAGGTGTAGCCAATACTCCAAGATGGCCAAACAACAGCCTAATCGTGCTGCAGTCTAAGAGGTCAAGATTCAAATATCCCACTAGTCATTCAGCATCTGCTAACTTACTCTATGTCTGGAAAAGAGAAAGGTTTGATAACTTCACTTCACAAGTCATCAAATAATTTGTGATTTCTGGTTATCCCTGCACGGGTCGTAGACGGCGACATTATAGTATCATTGGGACTCCCTTCCAGACTTGGTCGTGTGCTTTAGTGAGACAGTGACAGCTGCTACTCTGAGGGTTGGAACGAACTATAATGACAGAAGTCCTATATACCAAATTATTGAGACTAATGTGACCTCTTATTGACGTATTTGTTGTTGACGTTCGTTTCTGAATCTTGGCTGACATCTGTTAATTTTCTTTCCCGACATTTTATCAGCTTAAGTGGCTGGTGTTTACGAATATTGACTCACAGATCGATGGCAGAATCGGAGGCTGAATCATTTTCAATGTTGCCGAAGAGCCCGAGACGGAAACCAACAGACAGTATGTCAAAACTGCGGCCTGGCGTCTTCATGGCAGACTGAACGCGACGCTCACAGCGAGGAGAGGGACACCACTTCTGTACCCCCCGCTAGCGTGCCACGCGCTAATAACCTCTTCCTTCAGTAGCCGTTCTCCGAGCGGTTGCACCGTGGATACACGCCATCATAGGACGCGAAATTCACATGGCCTCGCTACAAGAGACTCTGATTGGCCGGCATATCATTTTAAGCAGTCGCAATTCAGAGCCAGCCACAGATACAGTGAATCTTTAGTCTTATTAACATTGGTGTGAAGACTGCGGTGAGGACAATACATCGCCATAGCACAACACTAGTGAACATTGGTAATACCCACAGATGGCAGAAATAATGAAGTTGGTCTTTCTAAGTTATTTCACCGCAGACGATCGGAACACGGTCTTTCTTTCAGTTACCGTACGATTGTCCAAGTGGCAGATATTGACATAGCAGACAGCGGGAGAGGAATGCAACTGCAGCTTAGTAGCGGAAATACATCAGGATGAGATGAGATTCATACAAGACTCCACACAGATTATGTGAAAGCGATTGTTCCTCTTCTAGCAGTAGTTCATCGCAGATCGCTGGAGCAACGAGGGCTAACTAGTGTCTTTAAATATGCGGAGATCATTCTCATTTTCAAGACGGTCTGTAGAAAAGATGCCCATAATTGAATGCCTGTATTGTTGACGTCAAATTGTCGTAGAATTATGGAATAAGTTTTATGCTAAAAAATTATGACTTTACTGGAGAACGAAAACCTGCTCTATAAAAATCAACATGGATTTCTCAATCAGAGAAGTTACGAAATTCGGCTCGCTCTGTTCCCCCCAGAAATTCACAGAGCTGCAGAGAGCGGCGCTCGGATTGACGTTCTTTGATTTCAGGAAGGCAATTGACAACGGGCTGCTCTGCTGTTTATTGAAAAAATACGAACTTACCGAATATAGGACAGGATTTGCAACTGGATTCAGGACTTCCATGCAGATAGAACTCACCACGTCGTAAATAAATGTAAGATATTGCACATACACTGGAAAAGAAATCCGCTGCCTTACAACTATACTATGTATGACAAACTGTTGGAAACAATATCTACCGTAAAATTTCTAGGCCTATGTATCCAGTGTGACCGGAAGTGGAAGGACCACACTAAACAAATAGTAAAAAAAGCCGATGCCAGACTGAGATTCATAGGAAGAAACTTACGGAAATGTAACTCATGCAAGAAGGAAGTGGCTTACAATATGTTTGTACGGGCGATTTTTCAGTATTATTCAGCAATCTAAGACCTTCACTAGGTTGGTCTGATAGAGAATATAGAGAAGATCCTACGAAAAGCGGCGCGGTTCGTCACGGGATCGTTTAGTCGGTACGAGAGCGGTAAAAAACATGCTCACCATACCCCAGTGGCAAACGTCTCAGGAGAGGGATGTGCATCTCGGAGAGGTTTCCTATTGAAATATGTAGGAGTACTTTCTGGGAAGATTCGGACAAGATATTACTTCCTCCAATATATATATCACGAAATGACCATTACGACAATATTCGAGAAATTGGAGCTAATGCTGAGACTTACCGACTATCAGTCTTCTCACGCGCACTCTCGAGTGGAATAGAGAAGTGGGGGTTAGTTAGTGGTACCGAAAGTACCCTCCGCCACCCATGGTTAGGTAACTTCCCGTCTGTGATGTAGATGTTGAACAAAAAAAGCAACCACCACATCTCGTAAAAAAAAAAAAAATAGCCGCTATGCAGCACCTTAATTATAGAGTTATAATGGAGCAGAGAGACAGACAGGCTATTCCCACAACCGTCGAGAAGAATAGAGGATATTCTATACAGAGGTCATCACAGGGAAATCAGAAGCACGCTACCAACGGTGTGTTGCCGATAAGATTTTCAAGCGCATCCATGGTCTTGGGATAATGCGAGACCGCTGAAATATTTCGATTTTAAAGAAGCAGGACAGTATAATGCCGATATTAGGATAGTAAATACGAAGACTCAGATAAGGAAAACGAAAGAACATCGTGAGTATTCAGACGACCGTGCCGTAAGGTTGTATTGAGTACGATGCAAGTGCAGGAATAATTTCTAAAACATAGAGTGCGCACAGGAAAGTGAGGGAACCAGAAGTTTCGTAGTAGGTTGCGCAGCTCATGTTAGCGAAATAGAGGAGCCTGAATTCAAGAATGTATTACATTATCTACATCAAAGGCGAGGAGAAGATCAAATGGACGAGTCGAATCTTCAAGTTTGCTGCCATTAAGGATTTGGAATTCCATGGCTGCCCTGCTCTCCATCGACTGAAGAAGAAGAAGAAGAAGAAGAAAAAGTGTGAAATTGGTGATGCTGTGTCTGCTTATGAAAATGTAAAATTATTCTTAATTTGGATGAAAAATAAATGAATTTGTACTTCACACTCTATGCACTTTATTTTTCCCAGATGCCGCATCTGTGGATCGATATAAACACAGGAGATATAATTTTAGACATGTTTGCTATACGTCTTTGGAATCAGACATGGTCACTTGCCACCTACTCCCACAATGAAACACGTGCTGCATGATAGCCATAGTGCCATGCAACCATTACACACATTTCATTACTCTCCATCATAAACTTCACCTCCTTAATAGCACTCATTTTCAAAATTAATGTTGCTTACCTTCTACACATAATTTATTTATACATATGGGATAGGTTTTTTGAAAATAACAACATCAGAGGCATGTGGTAACGAATTTCTTCGTTTATTCGATTGCTACAGTTTGCTTCTTGAGATACAATTTATTTCTTGAGATACAATTCCGTCCTTTTAGACACTTATACAGATGCGTGCCAGTGTTCGGTGATACAATTTGATTACTGAGGTACAATTCAGCGACAGAGTTTGTTCCATGTGATAGAATTTGGTTCTCTTAGAAAACAAAAAAAATATATTTTTTATATATTCTGTGAAACAGCTAATCTTTGATACACAAATCTGTTCTTTTAGACACAGACGCATGTCAGTGCATTATTCTATTTGGTTTTGTCTATAGATTGGTTCCTAAAGTACAGTTCATACATAGAGTATTTCTCATGTGATACAATTTGGTATTTTAGGAAACAAAGACTTCCACTATTTACAACGAGACTGAACAGCAAAGCAGAGGCTTTTTTTATTCCTTACACTATTGCTAATAATAACTACAGTCTACAGTAGAAGCAGTTATTAGCAACGTAGCAGTTTCTCTTTTTTACGAAGGAGTATGTATTCAGGAGGATAGTAGGAGGGCTATTCGGAAAGTAAGTTCCGATCAGTCGGTAAATGGAAACCACTCTCAAAATCAGATGAAACTTTGCACAGAGCTGTTCGGCAGTGCCTCTAGTACACCCGTCAATGGCATCACGTCGCTCCTTTCATTTCTGAGCTCATCATGAGCACGTAAAGATGCCTAGAGGGCCTGGTGCGATATGTCGCCTGAAACTATGCAGCCCACATAACGCAATGTCTCATGCTTTTCCTTCTTGAAAACAATTCTCAGCCGCATTTTGCAGAGACAATGTACACTGGAGAGTCAAAGATACTGGTTCACTTGTCTCGTAAGTGTCGCGACCCTGTGAGCACGCAGAAGTGCCGCAACGAGATTTGGCATGGACTCGACTGATGTCTGAAGTAGTGTTGGAGGAAGGTGACACCATGAATCCTGCAGGGCTGTCTAAATCCGTAATATTAAGAGGGGTGGGAGATCTCTTCTGAACAGCACGTTACAGGGCATCCCAATTTTGTTCAATAATGTTCATGTCTGTGGAGTTTGGTGGGCACCGGAAGTGTTTAAACTCAGTAGAGTGTTCCAGGAGTCACTCTGTAGCATTCTGGACGTGTGGGGTGTCGCAGAGTCCTGCTGGAATTGCCCAAGTCTGTCGGATGGCACATTGGGATGAATGACTTGCTCGCTGATACTTGTTGATTGCCCATCATTGAAATCTGCAGCAATTTGCGGAAGGGTTGCACTTTCGTCAAGTTGAACGATTCTCTTCAGTTTCCATTACGATACAAAGACTTACGCTTCGCCTGGGGCCGCCAACGCCGACCTTGGACTGTTGATGAATTGATACACGTTGCCTGGTCGGACGAGGCTAGTTTAAAGTTGTATCGAGAGGACGTACACTTGAAAGCAAAAAAAGTGGGTCACCCCTGAATTCCAACGTGTAGGCTGCACCTGAATGTATGCAACCAACATAGCATATCTGTGTTGCACATAGTCGCAACCCTCCACAGTACGCCAGCCGAAGTGGCCGTGCGGTTCAAGGCGCTGCAGTCTGGATCCGCAAGACCGCTACGGTCGCAGGTTCGAATCCTGCCTCGGGCATGGATGTTTGTGATGTCCTTAGGTTAGTTAGGTTTAACTAGTTCTAAGTTCTAGGGGACTAATGACCTCAGCAGTTGAGTCCCATAGTGCTCAGAGCCATTTTTGAACCCTCCACAGTACAGTCGTTGTAAGATATACACTCCTGGAAATTGAAATAAGAACACCGTGAATTCAATGTCCCTGGAAGGGGAAACTTCATTGACACATTCCTGGGGACAGATACATCACATGATCACACTGACAGAACCACAGGCACATAGACACAGGCAACAGAGCATGCACAATGTCGGCACTAGTACAGTGTATATCCACCTTTCGCAGCAATGCAGGCTGCTATTCTCCCATGGAGACGATCGTAGAGATGCTGGATGTAGTCCTGTGGAACGGCTTGCCATGCCATTTCCACCTGGCGCCTCAGTTGGACCAGCGTTCGTGCTAGACGTGCAGACCGCGTGAGACGACGCTTCATCCAGTCCCAAACATGCTCAATGGGGGACAGATCCGGAGATCTTGCTGGCCAGGGTAGTTGACTTACACCTTCTAGAGCACGTTGGGTGGCACGGGATACATGCGGACGTGCATTGTCCTGTTGGAACAGCAAGTTCCCTTGCCGGTCTAGGAATGGTAGAACGATGGGTTCGATGACGGTTTGATTGTACCGTGCACTATTCAGTGTCCCCTCGACGATCACCAGTGGTGTACGGCCAGTGTAGGAGATCGCTCCCCACACCATGATGCCGGGTGTTGGCCCTGTGTGCCTCGGTCGTATGCAGTCCTGATTGTGGCGCTCACCTGCACGGCGCCAAACACGCATACGACCATCATTGGCACCAAGGTAGAAGCGACTCTCATCGCTGAAGACGACACGTCTCCATTCGTCCCTCCATTCACGCCTGTCGCGACACCACTGGAGGGGGGCTGCACGATGTTGGGGCGTGAGCGGAAGACGGCCTAACGGTGTGCGGGACCGTAGCCCAGCTTCATGGAGACGGTTGCGAATGGTCCTCGCCGATACCCCAGGAGCAACAGTGTCCCTAATTTGCTGGGAAGTGGCGGTGCGGTCACCTACGGCACTGCGTAGGATCCTACGGTCTTAGCGTGCATCCGTGCGTCGCTGCGGTCCGGTCCCAGGTCGACGGGCACGTGCACCTTCCGCCGACCACTGGCGACAACATCGATGTACTGTGGAGACCTCGCGCCCCACGTGTTGAGCAATTCGGCGGTACGTCCACCCTGCCTCCCGCATGCCCACTATACACCCTCGCTCAAAGTCCGTCAACTGCACATACGGTTCACGTCCACGCTGTCGCGGCATGCTACCAGTGTTAAAGACAGCGATGGAGCTCCGTATGCCACGGCAAACTGGCTGACACTGACGGCGGCGGTGCACAAATGCTGCGCAGCTAGCGCCATTCGACGGCCAACACCGCGGCTCCTGGTGTGTCCGCTGTGCCGTGCGTGTGATCATTGCTTGTACAGCCCTCTCGCAGTGTCCGGAGCAAGTATGGTGGGTCTGACACACCGGTGTCAATGTGTTCTTTTTTCCATTTCCAGGAGTGTACAATGTGTACCGCCAGAGACTACTAGAGAACACCTAGCTTTATGACAGTCCATCCAGATGTAAAGTAAAACCGCGATAGTACAGAAGAGATCAGACAGTCCTTAACGTTTGTAAACTAAACTTAATTACAATAAGTGACATTTCAAATGTTATGGGACAACTAGTTTTGTCACATAAATCGTTCAGTAATCCTTAGGCACAATTAAATATTTGAGACAGTATATGGATTTATAAAGTTGTATGGCAATTGGAAACAAGTTCTTTGCTGTCTAAAAGTTTTACCCAACACATGCTGAACGTCGTTCAACGTTCAACGGGGAGTGGTTTCGCATCAACTTTATGTAATACTAAGCAGTTAAAAGAAAACGTGATTAACGGCGGCAACCACTCTACGGAAATCCCAACATTAACAGTGAATCACAAGTAATATCATTGTTGACATTTCTCATCAGCAGTTACTTGTAAACAAAGTTGTACTTTAAATGGTATGACCAACGTCTTCGTTCTGTATCCGGATGCAAACCCAGAACGTAAAGCCATTGTTAACCAAGCAAAGCTTTGTGCCTTATCGAGACTCGATCACTAGGCAGAAAGAAACGTCAAATATTGACGTTTGCGCCAGTATCAGTTACCAATTCTCAACTTGAACGTAAATAACGATAATGTTTGTACTAAAGCAGGAACCCTAACATGACAATTAACTTCTTGGTAATTAACCTCGAAAGACGTTGTATAGTGTTGCATTGTCAAGGAATAAAGGATGCGCATGTTTAAAATTGAAATGCCATCATGTAATGCTGAGGACAAGGATGCGAACCCAGCACCTAATCGGATTGTTGAATAAGTACGTAAAATCTGAATGTAGATATCACAGTTTGTCACCAGTAGTGGGGTTGGAACCTTAAATGACGACTGAATGTTGTATTGCCTGACTGGGATTCGAACCCGGCGCCTACCACCGTCGTTGTCTAACCAGGAATAGACTAGAAATGTCCAGTGTTGGTCTACCATCAGCGAGATGTGCACACGTTTAACTAGAAATAAGGTGACGAAAACGTCTATGCTGACTAAGAGTCGAACGCCGCACACATGGTTATAAAGACACGTTAATAATCAACTTCATATTCAGTAGTAGCTAGGAGTAGCATATTTAGTTGCAAACCTTAAGGCCTTACCCATCCCTAGTAACGTGTTGCCTAATATCTGCGATATCATGATGTTAATTTACGAGTGGATTGACTGCCGTAAAGAGCAATGTTCTGTAGTAGTCGTGTATAATTGAGATGTAAATGAAGTGCCTCAGCAGAAAGTAATTTCCGTCGTGCAGCACGTATTGTTTCAGAGACACTGAGAACATGTTATAAGTGCACAAAACGTGTATTATATACTAAGTATATACTATTATTTGGAGAAGCTGCCGCCAAACCTGTTTACTTTTACATTCCGCTTAGTTGTCGTGGTTGAATACAGTTTTCTTAAGACTACATCTAATGCACAGCTCTTACAAGAAAGTATAGTTTCCTGCGTCATGCTATTGCTAGCTAGGTGAAATATTTTGTGATAGCTATGTTTAAAATGAATGTATTTTTGAAAGTATTGTTCGTCAAATATTTGAATAAATCGTCAACTGTAGGTGTGGCTGCACATGTTGTAGCATAATAGCTGTAGCTGCGTTAGTTTGTACTACAGACTTTGGTAGGTTAGGTGTAACTTTAGATTCTTCAAGGGGTGATCGTGGCCATGCGGCCCGAGTCAGTACTAGCCGCGGCTCGCGAGCTACGGGCCAGCCAGGCTGGCCGAGGGGAGACGCAAGTGAGCGAGCTGGCGGTGGCGTTAGTGGGCCAACAGCCCGGGACGAGCCAGCACGGCTGCGCCGCATGCCTCTGCCTCTGCCGTTCCGTTTGACGTAAATATGTTTACCTCCTCTCCTGGAATCAGTATAAGAGCGACAAGCAGAAATACACATCAGGCTGTCTGCCGTAATGGCTCACTGGGAGAGATCTATTCGAGGTAGAGTCAAAAAATGGTTCAAATGGCTCTGAGCACTATGGGACTTATCATCTAAGCTCATTAGTCCCCTAGAACTTAGAACTACTTAAACCTAACTAACCTAAGGACATCACACACATCCATGCCCGAGGCAAGATTTTAACCTGCGACCGTAGCGGTCGCGCGGTTCCAGACTGAAGCGCCTAGAACCGCTCGGCCACTCCGGCCGGCCGAGGTAGACTCGTCGCTCTCGTTGAGGAAGGAGGATGTTCCATCAGAGAAGCTGGCAGACGGTATGGCGTACCACATACCACTGCAACGAGATGGTGGAGGATCTGCCTTGAAAGAGCACCACCAACAGCGCTCCTGGCCCAGGCAGGAAGAGAGTCATCTCACAGCAGGAAGACAGGGACCTAGTGTCTAGGAGCAGAGAAAATCCCTTTCTGAACGCTAAGCAGTTGCGGCGGGAGACCAACTTCCCCGGCTCCAGTGACACGATTCGCCGGAGGCTGAGGGACGCTGGACTGCATGCACGACGATCCGCCGTGAAACAAGGGCTCAGCGAAGACAACGTTTTATACTGGCTAGCATTTGCGGAGCTCCATCTGAGGGCTTCGTGGGACAACGTCATTTTCACTGATGAGAAGGTGTTTTCCACCAATAACGACGTTCTACGAATCGTTTACAGGCCGCAAGGGACTCACCATCGACGCGAATATGTAACCACAACGAGAAGAAGTGGCCGGCTATCTGTTACCTGCTGGGGTTGGAATTCTGCGAGAGGGGCGGGAATTCTTCACAGGATAGAAGGAACTCAGGACAGCGCGCAGTATGCCCACATATTGGAAAATGTGATGCTTCCGTCAGTGCGAATGCTGTCCGCAGAAGGGGACGTCACATTGGAAGAGGACCATTCTCCCATTCACAAGTCTGCATTTGTTCAGCAGCGGCTCTCCACGATTGGCGTCAACGTCATGGACTGGCCGCCACGGGCGGCTGATATGAACTCCATGGAAAATATGTGGGCTGAGGTCGCCAGAACATTAACAGAGAACTGGCCACGAAACCAACTAACTACTGCGGACGCTCTTTGGGACTGCGTCCTGGAAGCCTGGGAGGAAGTTGCTTCTTCAGGCTGTTACGTCCGACGGCTCATACATTCTATACCAAGACGCGTGATAGAAGTACAAAATAATGAAGGATTCTGGATAAAATATTACAGTTCTTAAAATGTTTTGTTATGTCTTGTTTTTCGTCATTTTTCCTCATTGGGAGCTAGTGGTAGATCGCGTGGCAACAGAAAAGATACAATATGGGTTAGCTTTCCTTTGAGTTGCCCTTTTAATTCAAGTGGGTTTCTTTTGAATATACAGTTTGTTAAGTATTCTATTTAGATTTCATTTATACCCTGTCTACATACTTACAAACTAATCAGCGTAGATGGACTCTGTCACAGTAGTTTTTGTTATTTCAAATACGTCTCTCTCTTCCCCTCCATCCATGAATACACCCTCCGTCCTCCACACAATACGCCAACGATTTCATATTATGTTTACTCGCCGCGCGGGATTAGCCGAGCGGTCTTAGGCGCTGCAGTCATGGGCTGTGAGGCTTGTCCCGGCGGAGGTTCGAGACCTCCCTCGGACATGGGTGTGTATGTTTGTCCTAAGGATAATTTAGGTTAAGTAGTGTGTAAGATTAGGGACTGATGACCTTAGCAGTTAAGTCCCATAAGATTTCACGCACATATGAACATTTATGTTTACTCGTTGTTAATATCTCTTCTATTCTCTCTCACACTCTCTCTCTCTCTCTGACACTATCGCCGCAAGTGCCCTTCTATTACACTCCCCCAAAACTTTGTAAAAAAATCTAGCGGTTTCCAATGACGCTACATTTTCTCTTTTAATTGCTGCTGTCTTTACTCTCTATCATTCCTCTCACCACCTAGGAAACCGTATTCTTTGATCTCCCCTTGCCATTCTTCGTTCTGAGAACAGTCCTTCCGTATCCCTCGGTCCTAAGATAAAACGAACTGTGGCATACGTCTAAGTAAGCAATACTTTGCAAGCATTTCACTCTTATATTTTGCACTTCTGCACTTCTATCCATTCCCAGATCCCGTCCTCCTTCCTGTTACGTGTCCCTTGACATCTGCATCTGCATCTAAATGAATACTCTGCAATTCATAATTATGTGCTTGGCAGGGGGTTCTGTGGTCTGGTGGATTAATCATGTATTTATGTGTAAAACGTGTAGGTTCACATCTCACCTCAGGCGTAGATTTTTAACACACACAAGTAGCTCTCCTCCTTCACCCCTAGTAACGCCAAGTGCAGAACGCCAATAAGCTCCGTAGTTCAATATCCGCAGTAAAGATAACATCCCTTCGCTGCCGACTGGGCATTCGTTTGAGCTGTGACAGATGGAGAAACCCGGTAAGGCAGAGACTCTGTCACCAGCAAGCCGTCGTAAACTAGAAAACGTATACCATTTAATGAACCAATGGCCATGTAAGTTCACAAGGGTCTTACTTTATTTGAAACTGAGACGTTGATAATTGTGGTGCTGGACTGGGATTAGAATTCGATTTCACTGTGTTCACGAAGATTGCAAACTCTTCTAGACGTCCTCGAAAGGCACCTATCTGGTTTCGAATCCTGATCACCACAAAATATTCATTATTTAATTTCAAGCCCTAGCATGTGCACTCCGAACTACTGGTGAAAAATAGTTGCATTTTCAACGTCTCTTCGTGCGTTGTCAGCTGTAACGTGTTCGTTTCAATTCACAGCCACACGATGAGCGTTTTATCACAACATTACAAGATCAAACGTCTCCTTACATCTTTTCAAGTTCAAACATTCCTCTCCATCCTACTGGTGAAAAAGGATTTGGGTTTGACGTTGTGTTCGTTTTGATCACCAACGACGACATGTTGTGGATTCAACTTCTAGCCAGCAGAGTATTTTCCATCACATCATTGAAAGTACAAACATGCCATTCCTAGCTATTATTCGAAAAGAATCTGATAGTTAAAGTTTCTTCATGACCACGTATGTAGGGTTTGAATTCCATTCAGCACAGAACTTTTCGTCGCCTGATGTCTAGCTAAACATGCGCCCATCTCGCTACTGGTGAACCAACAATACTTAGCCGGCCGCGGTGGTCTCGCGGTTCTAGGCGCGCAGTCCGGAACCGCGCGACTGCTACGGTCGCAGGTTCGAATCCTGCCTCGGGCATGGATGTGTGTGATGTCCTTAGGTTAGTTAGGTTTAAGTAGTTCTAAGTTCTAGGGGACTGATGACCACAGCTGTTAAGTCCCATAGTGCTCAGAGCCATTTGAACCATTTGAACAATACTTATTTATCGTCTGTTCCTGGCTAGAAAACGACGGTGCTAGATGCTAGGTTCGAATCCCAGTCAGGCAAAAACAATTCTGTCGTCAATTAAGGTTCCAGCATTTCGCATTTGGTGAAAACATTTGATATTTAACTTCTGATTTTATGTACAGTCGTGCTCAAAAGTATCCGAACGACCTGAATTGCATTTCACCTGATTCCCATGGGACCTACATAACGCAGCTGTCTGGCAGGTCCTCTAATCGCTCCTTGGTACAGTCGTTTCACTATTGAAAATGGTTCCAACAACTCACCACTAGAAAACACTGCTCTGTATCGCAATAACTCAAGATGTAAAATAATACCGCGATGTTACAAATATCAGGGAACACCTCATTACAGATAAGGCTGTCCTTAAGGCTTGTAAGGGCTTGTAAGCTCACATTTATTACAATAAATGACATACCTGAAATGTTAGCACTCTGATTATTACGTCAGTAAGTTCGTCATATTCATGATTTCCTCTTCAAAGTAACATACCATACTTGTTATTTAACACAAAATGTCATTAAACATTTACGTTATTCACGAGCAGCTAGTTAAGAATATGTATGAACTTCAAATGACACGACGAACCGCCTCGTTCTGCATATGGATTCAAACCCAGGTCATGCAGGCTAGGCCGCGGTGGCCATGCGGTTCTAGGCACTTCACTCCGGAACCGCGTGACTGCTACGGGCGCAGGTTCAAATCCTGCCTCGGGCGTGGATGTATGTGATGTCCTTAGGTTAGTTAGGTTTAAGTAGTTCTAGGTTCTAGGGGACTTATGACCTCAGATGTTGAGTCCCATAGTGCTCAGAGCCATTTGAACAAATCATGCAGGCTAAGATTTCGTGGCTGACGCAAATTAACAGTCATTCCTGACTAGGCATAAAGGAGTGATATACCTCATTTTTGGACAGTATCAGTTAGCAAATATCATCTTTAAATTACATAACGCAACTCTTTTAAAGGACGCGAATTCCTACCCAGCATCTAACGCCCCTGTTAACGAACTACGAGAGATGTTAAATATTGCTACTTCACAAGTAACTTACTTGAAATGCAGTGAGGTAAAGCTTTGTGTTGGACAGGGATTCGAACCCAGAATCTAATCGGATTGTTATCGAAGCACAATCAACTTTGACATATCAGATTTTCTCGGCACTAGCTAGATGTATTAAATGAAATGACGAGACGAAACATTAATTTTTCCTTTCCAGGACTCCAACCCGGCACGTATCGCTGTTATAGTCTAGAGGAAAGGAACGTTAAGTATGGGTTTGTTACACCAGCTGCGACATGTGAGCATGTTTGAACTAGAAATAATATGACGTAGTGTTCAGTGCTGACTGAGATTCAAACCTCAAACATATCGTTGTTGACTACACACAAAGAGACGATACTTACCGAATTTTTCTCCACCAGCAGCTCGGAATAACATCCTTGAACTTACAGTGATCTCGCAAATAGTTCTGTGTCTCACTGGGAGTCAAAAACGTCAGATATCGTTAATGTTGACAACGAATGAAAATGCATTAAAAATAAAAATTATTATCCACCAGCAGATAGGTGTTCTCATGCTAGAGCTTGATAATACATAGTGAAAAGTTTAGTGCTGGGCCAGGATTCCGACCCATTCATGCGCAATATGTGCAGATGTTTAGGAATCTGCAGTTTTGAACCAACAACAAGTTGTAGTCGAGCTGTATTGTCACGAAGGGATCAAATTCCGCGTTAAGGGCGGACTGAGTTGCATTCCCAGTTCAGAACTAACTTTATCGACATACAGTAGCTCAAATAAAAGATGGAATAAGTGTCCTGTGACCATACACAGTGTTTGCTTCGTCACTAGAAATAAATAACTAGTATAAGAAAGGTTACTGGTGATAGAGTTTCTACATGTCGCTACTCCTTACTTTATTGTGGTTCCACCTAACGTCTACTTGGTAGAGAAGGAATATCATGTTTAATGTGATTTTCAGACCACAATGCCATTATACCTTCTTCACTTGGCGTAGCCAGAGGAGAATAGAATCTGCCTCTCCCTATAAAAAATCGTCGGCAGAAGTTGGAATCGAACCGAGACCAACATCATATGAAACTATCATCAGTCCAGCAGACCACCAAACCCTCTTCTCTACGTCTCGTTTCTCTATCATAACACCGCTGCGGCACACAAGATGAGAATTCCGACACACAGGCTCCCTGTAGTGATTTGCAGGATGTTCAGTACATTCATTTACTTGGTTAATCGAATCGCAATGAACTAGCTGCCTTGGCTACCCAGTGCATACTTTCGACTCTATTTTGTAATCTCCGAAATAGAATAACGTAACTGCCACCTACACAGAACTGCCAACAGTGTAGGATGCAGAAATTTAAATAGGAAGTGTTCCTTTTCCATTTGAGCTACTCTATTGCACTATCTGTTTGTTGAAACCATCGTGCAGTGCAAAAGAAATGCTGTAACTGTCTGTCTCTCAGATGTCTATATCCTGCCATATATATTATCTCACAGCACTGTGGAATGCCGAAGTTCTGGAGGAACTCTTGTTCACTTCCAGAGGTGCTGTAGTTATGTCACAGCTAGTAGCGTAATGGTAAGCGTCGCGTGTTCTGTTACATTTTTTTAAAACGCAATTCTGCTGTCTGCTGAAGTTCTCAATTTAATGGAAGTTTGAACATAATTCTTTTCACTTCTCAACCCAAAATAGTCGCATGTGGAAAAAGGCTAACTTCTGTGTCATTTTGTTGTTCTCAGGTTTAGTAGACGCCCAGGCAGCAAATGCGCTCGAAGCTTTTGTATTATGTATGGGGAGAGCGCATCGTGCCAAAATAGTCAGAAAAGTATTTTCTACGTTAGCTGTCGTCTGGTAGTGACATTTTATTCTTCTTCAAACCTTGTTTGACAGCTTTAACTCAGAACAAGTTTTCTGCATGCATGCAATCAATAAACTGCATGTGCATTGTCAGACTGTTATAGATAACATCAGACAATTCACATATATCGTTGATGATTAATTTCTCTCTCATGTTTAGTATTGTTTTAACAACACTAAAAGACACCTTACGAAAGCTGTGCACTGTATTGTAAGAAATGAAATAAAACTACCCACGATAACCTTACGACGAATGTCTGTTTTAACAAAACTGAGTATCTGTACACAAGCGCGCCTCTATCTGCACGAATAAGTAAAACAATATTCACTTAGATTTCGATTGGGTCTGTGTTTAAATGGTATGCTGTGTCATACTAAACAGGTATGCACATGTGGCATTTCATAAATGAAGTTACGTATTCCTAGAAACCCAAAATTTGTTTGTCAGCAGCGGAAAGAGGCGTTACCTGTTGTGCAGCATTGTAAGTGTTTCACCATTGCACTTTGAGCTGAAAGTATTTTCTTGCGATTTGCTAGTCAATTTATTTCCTTCATACTTATCACGCTGGCATGGGAGTCTTAAGTGAAGAACGTTATTGAATTTCGTATCGTTGATGGTCGATTCGAATTTCTTCAGAGACGCTAGTATTGTATAGCAGCTTGGCAGTCAGAAATCCGAGATCTACGACCATTAACACAACTTACTGAGTCGAGCTGCCAAGAGGATTTGATGTGAAAAATTTTTCTTCTGATTTTGTTACAGAATTTTCTCTGGGAATTCGCAGCTCCATGAAATAATACACAAAAAAGGTCGCACGCGCTGCCCCTACCGCGGTTAGAACTGACGATTTTCTTAACCGTTGCAACACGAGACACGGGCGGTACCACGGGGCTACGAACACACTGCTGCCAGCATGCCACTCTCGTCATGGTATTGGCCGCTCAGCCTCATAACGCATCGTGAAAGATATTGAAAGTTGACACTTATGTGAAGAATAGCATTTCTTTAGCCAAAAAATTGAAATTTCTGTCTCAGTGTCTTAGTTTACGTGAGGATTATATACCACGAGTCATTCAAATGGAAAGGCAATATCAAGTGAATTTAGCGAGTCAGTTCACTACCATACGCGGGAGAGATGCACTGTCACAGTGTTGTGAAATGTTTGTGACGATGTTGCCAATTCTCAGCTGTTCTAGGATCAGCCCTGTAGCGTTATATGAGGAGAATCCTGTGCTCGTGTCATAGAAGGATACGGAGAGGTGGCGCGGGGTTTGGCTAATATGCAGCGTTTTCTCCTACCAGCTGTGTCAAACATTCAGGTGTGTAATCTTCCATCACGATTACAGTTTCCCACAAAATATTACGAATAAAACACTTACCTTGTTACTTTGTTGCAAAAGATTATTTCAGTACAATAAAATGTCTTTGGAAATCAACGTTGCCAACCTGTCACGAAAAGTAAGATAACAAACACTTTGCTCCTCGAAATCGATTGCATGTATGTGCAGTCTTGTGATCATACAAGTAGAATTTCATGAATTGCACGAGAATGTAGAAAAATGTTGGTGCGAATGGAAGCTGTAAGAAACACAGTTACCTAATTATTCTGTACCACGTAATAATCAATTCATTTGATAATTCAGAAGAGAAGAAACTAAAAATTATGCCCATTAAGACAGAAACTGAAGTGCAGATGCGGGAACTGTGCAGATCCGCGATTTTTCATCTTCAGATCTATACAAATAATGTATACTAACCAGCGTATTCATTGCTTTCGTAATGTTTCCCTCTTGTTTAGTCTTCTTATGATGAACTGGATCCACACCCATGAGTCTGATTTTCTCTTTGTATCCTTCCATCTACTATCTTTGTGTGTTATTGTTCGGTATTCAAAAAGCAAAACATAATGTCTGCTCCCACGAGGTATTAAAATGAGGTCGCAAAAAGCCTAACGAATTATAATCAGAATACAGTGAGACGCCAATTTGTCTGTCGTCATGGTGTTAAGTGGACAGAAATAGTTGGGTGTTATTGTAGTCTTTTCTTATTGAGATTTTCTTATTACTCTGACGCCGAGATGAATGTGTATATTCTCCGTGACGAAACATCCCACATTCCATTCATCCTGATCCATTCGTTAAGTGCATCGGCGGCAATGAGTGATAGGAAAGCTGTTTTGGGGTGACGAATAACAATAACAATGTTAGTAATTACAAATCAATAATCAAGGATGTTTACTGCATTACAGACGATTAACAAAATAACCAAGAATGGCTGAGTGTTTAATTGGCGCACTGAGTAGATGTTCTTACCACTTTGTTACTGAATTCTGTTCTAGTTGTCTGCAGAGAGAAAACAAAGAACGCTGTAGCCATACATATCGCTAGTACAACGAGATATTACCTATCAACTATCCTTGCTTTACATCACGAGACGAACATGGCGTCACTGAGCTGATATTTGAAATACATTTCTGTTTTCTCTCTCTGACTCTCTCTATCTTTTTATTTTTATTTTAATTTTTTGAGGAAAGCATCGAGAAGCGCGAAAATAAGCAAGTAGGCATATAACCTGTTTACAGTTATTTTCATTGGGATACATAATGCAAAAATACAACTTTTAAGTGTGTTATTACGTAATTCCAGTTATTGACAGTCTATTCGTGAGCTTGCTCGCATTCAGTGGGGTGAAACCTATCACAGAAGCAAGCAAAACACAAATATTTCTTGCACCATGCGCAACACGTAAACGAAATCTCGCTGCACTGACGTGTTGTCCGATATATTGCACGGAAAACATATCTGATTCGTGTTGCTAAATACAGCTCTATCACATATCAATTTGGAAGCGTACCAAGTGTATGAAAGTATACCTTGAAATACGCAGAAAGGTCCATAGAGGTATTCGACTGAAACATAGCCATGACCAAAATTGTAACTGTGGTATCAAAGCTACTGCATGAAAACACAAAAATGTTAATAACCCGCAGATCATTAGTTTTGGAACCCATAGAAAGTAAAGCAGTCATCAGTCGCAAGAGTGGTTTGAACACCACAGTGCTTTAATAGGCACGGACTTGTTAGAGGTGGTATGCTGTTGCTTTCATCCGACCTTTGAGTTGACTTACCTAGCCAGTTAATAGGGGAACCTACAGTTTTACGTGGCTTTCGGACCACAGTGCAACTCGGCATTTTTCACATCAACAAACACTACCCCAGGCGAAATATGAGTAAAACGGCACATAAAAATCTTGGGACTGGTGAGGGATAGAACCTGAGACCTTCGTATCCATAATCTTGCTCTTTATCACCTTGCCACCTTGCAGCCAACACTGTTTTCTGCTTGCCATTAAAATAAAGGATCTCTCGTTTGTGCCTGCATTGGCAGTAGCGTGTCCCTTAGGAGACCTTACTTTGGGATTACCCTCGTATACGTGTGTGTAAACGCCTTCCAATGTCCACGCAAGGAAGACAAGGATACCTAGTCTGTTTGTGGATGAACGCAGACTTAGGTTGATAATCATTTTGAAAATTTATCAGTACTGTACCCATTGGTGTGAAACTCGTTTTCTACCAATGATTCCCACAGCTACATGAACACTACTTTAATACTTCTTATACAAAATACTTACGCAGTGCTATCAGACGAAAAGATCAACCTGACACAAACTGTTGGAAGTTTGTTTTACAACCATCGTACCTGGATAAAGAGCTTTTCCTATTTGAGATATCTGTGAACGTTGCTGCATAAGACGATTTAAGAAGAAACTAAATTCCTTCAGCTACGACAATATTTAAAGAAATCGTCTTAACGGCACTAAATCGTGGTTTGTAAATCGTTTACCAGCCGTACTCTGCCGCATTTCGCTGGTTCGAAGGCAAAAATCTTACTGACAAATTTCACAAAAGGAAAAGGGGGACGAAATGTCTCCCACTCGAAGGTCATGTTGTTTTGCGTAAATGATTACAAAATCGGGTAAAACTAACAATGAGGTTGTCAGTATATGCACATTACTGTTGTCAATATGATGTTGCACCGCCCAGGGCCTGTAATGATAAAAGACCCGTTTAAGTCAGGCATATGGTACACAGAAGTGGAAGAGAGAGCACCACTAAATTCTACAATCCGTATGCATTGCATACACACAGAAATTACTGTTACAGTGTACTTATGGAGCCCAATGAGTGAATTGCATATTTTCCGGTGAGAAAGGGCACTGCCAAACAGTCTTCGCTACATTAGGTTACTTAAACTGGCGTCACTTTGAGCTAGAATTTATAGCCAGCGACTAAGTGTAAAGGACAGTGAGTCGGATGCGGGTTTTGCAACTGTGAAATACTTTCCTTGCATTATGGAAGCGAATATTAAATCTGAACTAATATTACGAAAATTTTGGACTTGGATAGCTTAGAATGAAAATCTTTCTGTTTATTGCAAACAATTTATTTTCTAAAACATTCTGTGTCATACACAACTTGAAACAGGTCACGCCGACCAAATCATATGGAAGAACCGACAGCGACGTATATTGGAAGGCAGTAAGATCCCTTGGCTTTTGGTTTGTCAGTATTTGACAGCCATTTCTAGGCGCAAGTAAATGAAGAAAGGCACCGCGTTTTCGTTATCAAGTAACGTCTTCATCAATTACATTAGTTTTAATGTGATCTACGAGTAATAGCTGATGTTTGGTATTAACATGAAAAGGATTCCGTAGACAGGGAAAGAACTTGTTCTTGGGCAACTACTTCTATAATGACCAAAAGGACTTAAATGATCTTCAAGCACATATGTTCAAATGGCTCTGAGCACTATGGGACTTAACATCTGAGGTCATTAGTCCCCTAGAACTTAGAACTACTCAAACCTAACTAACCTAAGGACATCACACACATCCATGCCCAAGGCAGGATTCGAACCTGCGACCGTAGCGGTCGCTTGGTTCCAGACTGAAGCGCCTAGAACCGCTCGGCCACCCCAGCCGGCACACATATGTTCCAGCAGCGGTATGAACAAAACGATAGTAATAATGACGGTGATAATCGAATTATCCGGTAACTTCACACTTCACAGTGGATTTTCTGGAACTAAGAAATTTCCTGAATTAGTGAAAATTTCAAAATGGCTTCAAATCGAGGCTATGACGCCTAGAAGAATCTTTACATCCTGCTGACATGAGAATAGCATAATCTCCGCGTCAGAAGCTTGCTTCTACTTAACTATTTAATAGACTCGCGTTTTTTCCACCGTGACTAGTTTAGTAAGCTAAGCACATCATCCATTACAGCACACTCCTGGGGCTGGGAAATGTGGCCACAATGGTCTGGTGGAACGACCTATCACAAGTGCAATGCGTGGGTTCAGGTATTTACTTTTAAGAGGCACCAACAGATTTACTTTACCTCTGGTAACCTCACGAGAAAGCTGTTATAATCCATAATCCACATTAAACATCACGTTCCTCCATTCCAAACTGGGCAGAGCCAGTTTACGTTGGAAAATGACATAGGTGGAGGTCAGGGTAAATAGAAATACTGTCACCAGTAAACGTACTTACATTAGAAAATTTTATTTTATTTGATGAACTGATAGCCGCCTAAAGGAACAAGGCTCTTATTTTACTTGTACTTGATTGAACTAGAGACGTTGAAAAATTTGGTGCTGAACTGTGATTCGAATTCGTATCTCCTCTTTCGAGGATCTGAATCTCTCGGAACAGTATAGTTCAATCATTTCATTCCTTTTCCCAAGACTGCAGTCTTCTCTAGGTCTCCTCCAAAGGTAAATATGTGGGTCCGAATCCTGATCCAGTACAAAAATATTCATGATTTCATTTCAAGCCCTATCACGTGCACACCGGCCTGCTAGTGAAAATTAACGTCCATTTTTAATGTTTGTTCATGTTGCCAACAATTTCTGGACAAACACGCACACATCTTACGGTTGGTGAGTAAGCAATTGATACTTAAGCAATATTCGTGGACAATAAAGAAGAACGATAGGAGTGCGGTTCGACTGTCGCTCAGACACAAAAATTTGTGTCCTTATTTTATATTAAACACCTAGTAGCTGGCAAGAAAAACCGATACGTAACATTTGATTTTACTTAGTTAACAATCCGATTACGTCTTGGGTTCGTATCTCCGTCGCAGAACTTCACATCATGCGCTTCATCTTTAAATTCATACACACTTCGTTACTTCTGAATTGAGGTATATCAGACATCTTTCATGGTTAGTTAACAGGGATGAAAGGGTCTTGATACGAGTCCCGGTTTATTACAAAAACTGTCGTCTTTTATTTTCAAGTTTAGATTTGGTTACTGATATAACCGAAAATTTCGGTACCTCATGACTCTTCATGGATAGTCAGCAATATAATATGATTAGATTAGATTAGATTAATACTTGTTCCATAGATCATGAATACGACATTTCGTAATGGCGTGGAACGAGTTATTTTAATGAAAGATTTCTTTACATACCAGTATTCAATTTCTTTACAACAATTTTTTACCCTCTCTCTCTCTCTCTCTATCTCTCTCTCTCCCTCTCTCTCTCACACACCGACATTCTCTTTTCATTTTTATTTGTTTGTTGTGCTCAACTATCGGCGAGTCACGAAAACGTCCGTGAATGAGTTTATTAGTTTTGAGTACAGTTACGAAAGAAATATAAAAACAACTATGAGAGTTACTGATTTATGATGCTTAGTAGCAGTCAGTTCTGAGTATTATTAGTAACTACGCTCCAGTCCCTAAACCTAGTTACAGAAATGCGAATCAGACGCATTACGTATTCCAGGCCATAGCAGCCGTGTGTTTGAGGCGCCAGCTATGGTCACTTCCCAGCCCGCTGTAGGATCACATCGGTTCGTCTTCTTCCTGCTGGTTATATAACTGAGATTAGGCAACAAGGCAAGGTATATTTGGCAACTCTGTGATCGACGAGTTACTTCCTGGTGTGCACGGAATTAAGCCTCAAAGTTCACTTGATTTCTCGTGTCATTTCCATTGAATAACCTGAGTTGTTATCGCTTGAGATGTAACAGAAGATTGTAAATTTACGGTTTCCAGCCAATTAAAGTCATTGAACGTGGCAATCGCAACTAATCTCGTCCTGTAAATAGCGGTTTACGAGTTCTAGCCCTTATTAGCCTCGTAAGAGGATGGCGCAAACCATATCTATTCGCTAGCTCTGTGTTGACGTGCTGGCCAATGGAAATAGCGACTGTTATGGTTCGCGGTTCCAGCCTCGCTGAATGTAACGCTTTTATCCCTTCTGTGTAAGAGCTGCAAGCAGTCAGATCAAACATCGATAAGCAAATCGTAAGAAAATACTTTCAGCTCATACTGCAATGGTGAAACACTTACAATGCTGCACAACAGGTAACGCCTCTTTCCGCTGCTGACAAGCAAATTTTGGGTTTCTAGGAATACGTAACTTTATTTATAAAATGCCACATGTGCATACCTGTTGAGTATGACACAGCATACCATTTAAACACAAACCCAATCGAAATCTAAGTGAATAGGGTTTTACTAATTCGTGCAGATAGAGGCACGCTTGTTTACAGACACTCAGCTTTGTTAAAACAGACTTTCGTCGTAAAGTTATCGTGGGTAGTTTTAATTCATTTCTTACAATACAGTGCACTGATTTCGTAAGGTTTCTTTTAGTGTTGTTAAAACAATACTAAACATGAGAGAGAAATTAATCATCAACGATATATGTGAATTGTCTGATGTTATCTATAACAGTCTGACAATGCACATGCAGTTTATTGATTGCATGCATGTAGAAAACTTGTTCTGCGTTAAAGCTGTCAAACAAGGTTTGAAGAAGAATAAAATGTCACTACCAGACGACAGCTAATGTAGAAAATACTTTTCTGACTATTTTGGCACGATGCGCTCTCCCCATACATAATACAAAAGCATCGAGCGCATTTGCAGCCTGGCCGTCTATTAAACCTGAGAACAACAAAATGACACAGAAGTTAACCTTTTTCCACATGCAACTATTTTGGGTTGAGAAGTGAAGAGAATTATGTTCAAACTTCCATTAAATTGATAACTTCAGCAGACAGCAGAATTGCGTTTTAAAAAAATGTAACAGAACACGCGACGCTTACCATTACGCTACTAGCTGTGACATAACTACAGCACCTCTGGAAGTGAACAAGAGTTCCTCCAGAACTTCGGCATTCCACAGTGCTGTGAGATAATATATATGGCAGGATATAGACATCTGAGAGACAGACAGTTACAGCATTTCTTTTGCACTGCACGATGCTTTCAACAAACAGATAGTGCAATAGAGTAGCTCAAATGGAAAAGGAACACTTCCTATTTAAATTTCTGCATCCTACACTTTCAGTCGTGTTCCGGCACTCGGCCAGTGCACATCGCGCGGTGACCGGCGGTAGCGCGGGCCGGTGTTTACGTCGCGAGCAGTGCTGAGGTGGAGAGCTGAGCAGCGTGTGCGAGCGCTGTTAACGTTTGTTTCTGTATAACTGTTGTAAGTAAGATGTCGACAATTAACAGAGCGAACAGCGTTCAGTGTGTTTTCGATCGCGCTGCCTTGCGACCGACGGCTTTTGAAATTCATGAGTGGATCTTTGAGGATCTGAAATTGCCTGAAGATATAGTCGACACGTTCCAGTTGGACTTTGTGCAGTACTCGTTATTTATCAAATTTGTTTCGAGTGACACTTATGAGAAATTCGTTGAGGAGCATGCTGGTGTGAGGCCATTTCGTCATACTGATGGCAGTGTTAGTAATGTCCAAATCGTGCCTTCGGGATACGGAGTGAGAACCGTCAGGGTATTTAATGTGCCACCTGAGTGCCCTAATGACCTGATTGCACGTTCTCTGTCACTGTACGGCACTGTTTTGTCAATTACAAATGAAAAATGGTCGAGTGCATATCGCTACCAAGTTAACAGCGGGGTGCGAAGTGTACGTGTAGACTTAAAAAAGCATATACCTTCGTATGTTGCCATTGGCGGCTGTCATGCACAGGTAACTTACATTGGACAACCCCCTACCTGTTCGATCTGCCATTCCACAGAACATCTGCGGATGAACTATACACGTCGACGTCCACTTCAACTTCCACGGGAACGTCCTGCAGACGGTAGTGAAAAGCTTGTTCCGCTATTGAGTGAGGTAGTCGCGGGGACTGTACCACCACCCCGGCAGCCGGAACGAGTTAGCGAGGCGGAGATGCCAGTTCAGGTGGAATGCAGTGCCAAAGACATTCGCGGTAGGGCGGACGTCGATTCGGCACCGTCATCCTCACCGGGGCAGTTACCGCTGGATAGCAGCGATGCGCCAGCCACCTCTGAAACTAAGCCGTGTGAGATACAGGAGCGGGTGCAGATCAGTTTGCCTGAACCACCGCTATCGGTAGAGACTGCAGCAGAAACGAAGAAAGGCCGCCGAAGGAGAAGCGAAGGGAATAGTAGCAAAGAGGAAAATTCGGATGATTTGAGACCCGTACACATGTCAGAAAGTGGCAGCGAGACTGAACCTCAATCTTCTTGCTCCGTGCGCTGCGAGGACACCGCGAGGCAAGAACGCATTCGTGAACAAACCAAACACCTGAAGGCACTACTGAGCGCTGAGAGGGAACAGAGCACCGTAACGGCTAAGAGGAAGAGCGAGCAGGGCAGCGAGCAGCTGCAGCAGCGCTCCCGCAGGAACTCGCTGACGTCAGTCGCAGCCCCGCGTGGTGGCCAGGCGGACGCGACCACGTTGACAGACTCAGCCGGTGGTGGCGGGCAGGGCGGCGCGCGCACCGCAGAGCACCCCGACAGCAACGAGCCGTGGTGGCGGCAGGACGAGGAGATGCAGCAGTAGCTGCTCTCGCGCATGTCCATCGCGCTGCGACATTTCCACTCCCTGACCCGTTATTGGTTTTGACATTTCGTTTCGTACTCGAGACGTTCCCAACGTGTTTGGTTCAAAGCCGTCGAGAAGGACGATCCAACAATCAGAGCTCATTGTCCTCTGAACCATCATGTGCGATAGCCAAACCTACAACGTTACCACACTTAACGTCAATAGAATTCAAAGTGCGGTGAAACTCCGTTCGCTAACTGATTTCTTGTATGGTACCAGCGTTGACATTGCCCTCCTACAGGAGGTAGTCACAGTCTTAGAAGTGCCCGGTTACGTTCTCATTGATAACATCAACCTCCAGGATGCTGTAGGCACTGCCATACTTCTGCGTGACGGTATACCATTTACGGATGTGCAGCGGCTGCATAGTGGTCGTGGCATTTCTCTTCGAGAGAATGGTGTGCAGATTGTTAACGTGTACACCCCCTCAGTTAGCACTCATAAGAGGGATCGTTCAAAATTTTATAAAAACGAGGTTCCCATTCTTCTTAGCGCTTATCGTGCACATCTCATCCTCGGTGGTGACTTCAATTGTGTGCTTAACGACAGAGACTAAACTCCTAACACGAACAGATGTATCGAACTTGAACATTTAATTCATGGTATGCGTCTTCACGATACATGGCAACAACTGCACGGTGAACGGGTAGCGTACACCTTCGTAATCAGCCATTCTGCCAGTCGGCTGGATTGGATCTATGTGTCCGATGCCATCCAGCGACACATTGTGCACTGTGACATAGCTCCTGTCAACATCTCCGACCATTGTGCATATCAGTGTTACCTCAACCTACAACGCCAGCAAATATGCCGCGGGAAAGGCTCCTGGAAATTGAATGTCAGCCTTTTGCAGGATGCCCAACTTGAAGAGGAGGTGAACATAACGTGGCAACAGCTCCAGCGGCAACGAGGTCGTTACGATAGCGTTCTCCAGTGGTGGATTCAGTGTGCTAAGCCTAAATTACGCCTCACCCTCTTGAGCTACGCCCAACAAAAAAGCTTTTGGCAGAAACAGACTATTGAGTTTTATTATCGCTGTTTGAGATAACTGTACAGTCGCACTAACAATCCATCTCGCGATATCGACATAAAGATCAAACGATATAAAGCGAAAATCACGGCGATACAACGCCAACGAATGCAAGGCCTCATCGTGCGAGCCCACTCCAAGGACGTTGCCGCCGAAGAACGGGCCTCTCTGTACCACATCCTGAGAACGACGAAACGGTGTAAAGCCATGTTGATTGAAGCCGTCGTTGATGACGCTGAGAATGCCATCACGAAGCAACGTGACATCATCTCGCACGTCTACGACTATTATAGTCAACTTTACAAGAAGCAATTCGTTGATGAACACTCGTGCGACGAGTTTCTTAGGACCTTGAGCTGTCGCTTGTCACAACAGGATAATGCAAATCTGGAATCTCTTTCCACAGAGGACGAAATCCGACTGGCGGTCCACAGTGCAAAGAAAGGGAAGTCACCGGGACCCGACTGTCTCAGCGCTGAGTTTTACCAGCGTTACTGGAACCTCCTCGGTCCGACACTCCTCGAGATAGTGAATGAACCCTGGCACCTGGAAGTTATACCCAAGGCATTTACGGAAGGTATCATCCTGCCCTTACCGAAAAAAGGGAACAGCAGGAAGGTCGACAACACGCGACCCATCACACTCCAGAATGCCGATTTCAAAATCATCGCCAGATCGATTAAGCTAAGGATGCAAACCGTTATGTACAAGGTTTTAGGCGGTTATCAGTACAGTGCTGTGCAAGGCCGAAGTGCAATCTCAGCTGCCTGCGATTTGAGGGACATCATCTGTTCATATGCTGAAACCAAAGGACAGGGCGCTCTGATCTTTCTAGATTTTGAGAAGGCTTATTACCGTGTACGTCATGACTTCCTCTTTAAGAGCATGAAGAAACCAGGATTTGGGCTTCATCTCATAGAATTAATTCGCAAACTTACTACAAACGCTTCTTCACGGATTCTCATTAATGGCCCATTTACAAAAGAAGTTTCCATTGAGCAATCCATCCGCCAAGGATGTCCTCTGTCAATGATTTCGTACGCCATTGCAGTAGAGCCGCTACTGAACAACTTAGCGCATTGCGGGATCGGGATTAGCGTCGAGTCTGTCACCATCCCATGCATTGCGTATGCTGACGATATATGCGTAACTGTGTCATCATCGCGACAACTTCTATCAGCGGAAACTCTTTCACAAACATTCACATTTCTTTCAGGAGCAATACTAAATACACTCCTGGAAATGGAAAAAAGAACACATTGACACCGGTGTGTCAGACCCACCATACTTGCTCCGGACACTGCGAGAGGGCTGTACAAGCAATGATCACACGCACGGCACAGCGGACACACCAGGAACCGCGGTGTTGGCCGTCGAATGGCGCTAGCTGCGCAGCATTTGTGCACCGCCGCCGTCAGTGTCAGCCAGTTTGCCGTGGCATACGGAGCTCCATCGCAGTCTTTAACACTGGTAACATGCCGCGACAGCGTGGACGTGAACCGTATGTGCAGTTGATGGACTTTGAGCGAGGGCGTATAGTGGGCATGCGGGAGGCCGGGTGGACGTACCGCCGAATTGCTCAACACGTGGGGCGTGAGGTCTCCACAGTACATCGATGTTGTCGCCAGTGGTCGGCGGAAGGTGCACGTGCCCGTCGACCTGGGACCGGACCGCAGCGACGCACGGATGCACGCCAAGACCGTAGGATCCTACGCAGTGCCGTAGGGGACCGCACCGCCACTTCCCAGCAAATTAGGGACACTGTTGCTCCTGGGGTATCGGCGAGGACCATTCGCAACCGTCTCCATGAAGCTGGGCTACGGTCCCGCACACCGTTAGGCCGTCTTCCGCTCACGCCCCAACATCGTGCAGCCCGCCTCCAGTGGTGTCGCGACAGGCGTGAATGGAGGGACGAATGGAGACGTGTCGTCTTCAGCGATGAGAGTCGCTTCTGCCTTGGTGCCAATGATGGTCGTATGCGTGTTTGGCGCCGTGCAGGTGAGCGCCACAATCAGGACTGCATACGACCGAGGCACACAGGGCCAACACCCGGCATCATGGTGTGGGGAGCGATCTCCTACACTGGCCGTACACCACTGGTGATCGTCGAGGGGACACTGAATAGTGCACGGTACATCCAAACCGTCATCGAACCCATCGTTCTACCATTCCTAGACCGGCAAGGGAACTTGCTGTTCCAACAGGACAATGCACGTCCGCATGTATCCCGTGCCACCCAACGTGCTCTAGAAGGTGTAAGTCAACTACCCTGGCCAGCAAGATCTCCGGATCTGTCCCCCATTGAGCATGTTTGGGACTGGATGAAGCGTCGTCTCACGCGGTCTGCATGTCCAGCACGAACGCTGGTCCAACTGAGGCGCCAGATGGAAATGGCATGGCAAGCCATTCCACAGATTACATCCAGCATCTCTACGATCGTCTCCATGGGAGAATAGCAGCCTGCATTGCTGCGAAAGGTGGATATACACTGTACTAGTGCCGACATTGTGCATGCTCTGTTGCCTGTGTCTATGTGCCTGTGGTTCTGTCAGTGTGATCATGTGATGTATCTGACCCCAGGAATGTGTCAATAAAGTTTCCCCTTCCTGGGACAATGAATTCACGGTGTTCTTATTTCAATTTCCAGGAGTGTAGAACTAAAACCACAGCTTTGCAGATCGGTGGCGGTATCGGAAACATATTCCATGTTACCTGGTGCAAGGTCAAGGATATCACACAACCATCGGTGTTACCTTTGAGGCCAAACGAGACAAATTCCTGACGAAGAATTGGTCACACATGCTTAATAAATTACGTGCTGCTTTGATACTTCACTCCGACCGTGGCTTGAACATACTTCAGAAAGTTAAGACCATCGAGATCGCCATTACGAGCAAGATGAATTATTTGGCGCAAATTCTTCCAATCTCCGACCATCTAGCCAAGAGTATACAACAAGCGTTATGTTGGTTTCTTTTTAGGGGGCACATTTTCAAAGTTCAGTTCGATACCTTACTCTTACCTTCGTTCAAAGGTGGCCTTAACCTCATTAAAGTACACAAAAAATGTGTCACCCTGCTCCTAAATCGCATCAGGAAGGAGTTTCGTACCCGGAGGACCAGTATCATCTCAAACCTCATTCAGCGGTGGAAGCCTCATAGCCTTGACCCACCAGTTAATATCGCCGGCATTCCACTTTCTTACCGACATGTGCGACTGTACTACATGGAAATGAGTTACATTCGACACAAAATCGTCGATAACGGAAGCCTGACGAACAGGAAGCTTTATGGCCTTCTCATGACAACAAACCACAGAATCGTCTCGAAGAAAAACATCCACATACACATTGGAGTATAGTATGGCGGAATGTGCACAGCGACGTGTTACCGTCACGCGTCATAGCCGACTGGTATCTAACAGTCAACGATAAAGTCGCAACGAATGAAAAGCAACATAAAATAGGCCTTCATCCAACGCCCAACTGTGACGCATGCGGAAGAGTCGATACGCTTATTCATAGGTTCACGTGCGGACATGCAGAAGAAATTACTACATTTCTTCGTCAACGATTGTCGGTAATAGACCGTACGACGCCCTGTGGTATAGACCTTTTAGAGATCATTCAGCCACAAAAACTGAGATATCCACGAGCAAAAAACAACGCTGCAACGTCGATCATGGGCCACACAGCATCGTTTATTATGCAGAATAGGCATGCTACTTTCCTCGACTATTATTCTTACATAGAAGTTGAACACTTTAAAATGAGCCAACATTGTGACTACAGGAGGATATTTGGAAATATGCTGAAAATCATAATTAACGGTTAAATGCTTCAAATACAATATTTCGGATAGCAGAGGTTGCCAGTAACCTGTATGTATGAATCCTATTTGCCTCCTGGGACTTAATTTCTTGTCGGAATTTTACGATACTAATCAGATGCTCACCAATGCAGAAGGCATTTTTTCTTTCCCATTTTTGTTTTCACATTTCCCTTCTCTCGCAGAGCAGCGGGGCAACTTTCCTTCAACTATGAAATGATAGTCTTTTGTGCACCATAAAAATTTCTGTTTACTACTTGCCCCAAAAAAAAAAAAAAAAAAAAAGACATTTCATTTCTTATATTGCGCAACGGCAGCCTAGAAATGATATATACTTTGTTCATTCTATTCTCATTACAAATTGGAGCAAATGTTTACTTTACTTCCTTATGAAGAAAAGAAAAGTTGCTTAACGGTAAGCGTCGCGCTCTAATAAAAAAAAAAAAAAACGTGTTCGGCCAGAGAGCCGATTGGCCTCTGTAATAAAAAACTGAGTGGAAGGATCAACCACAAAAAAAATTGTAAGAAAAGAAAAAAAAATGATAGTTTCATACGATGTTGGTCTCGGTTCGATTCCAACTTCTGCCGACGATTTTTTATAGGGAGAGGCAGATTCTATTCTCTTCTGGCTACGCCAAGTGAAGAAGGTATAATGGCATTGTGGTCTGAAAATCACATTAAACATGATATTCCTTCTCTACCAAGTAGACGTTAGGTGGAACCACAATAAAGTAAGGAGTGGCGACATGTAGAAACTCTATCACCAGTAACCTTTCTTATACTAGTTATTTATTTCTAGTGACGAAACAAACCCTGTGTATGGTCACAGGACACTTATTCCATCTTTTATTTGAGCTTCTGTATGTCGATAAAGTTGGTTCTGAACTGGGAATGCAACTCAGACCGCCCTTAACGCGGAATTTCATCCCTTCGTGACAATACAGCCCGACTACAACTTGTTGTTTGTTCAAAACTGCAGCTTCCTAAACATCTCCACATATTGCGCATGAATGGGTTGGAATCCTGGCCCAGCACTAAACTTTTCACTATGTATTATCAAGCTCTAGCATGAGAACACCTATCTGCTGGTGGATGATAATTTTTATTTTTAATGCATTTTCATTCGTTGTCAACACTAACGAATGGTTCAAATGGCTCTGAGTACTATGGGACTCAACTGCTGAGGTCATTAGTCCCCTAGAACTTAGAAATAGTTAAACCTAACTAACCTAAGGACATCACACACATCCATGCCCGAGGCAGGATTCGAACCTGCGACCGTAGCGGTCTTGCGGTTCCAGACTGCAGCGCCTTTAACCGCACGGCCACTTCGGCCGGCCAATCAACACTAACGATATCGACGTTTTTGACTCCCAGTGAGACACAGAACTATTTGCGAGATCACTGTAAGTTCAAGGATGTTATTCCGAGCTGCTGGTGGAGAAAAATTCGGTAAGTGTCGTCTCTTTGTGTGTAGTCAACAACGATATGTTTGGGGTTCGATTCTCAGTCAGTACTGAACACTACGTCATATTATTTCTAGTTCAAACATGCTCACATGTCGCAGCTGGTGTAACAAACCCATACTTAACGTTCCTTTCCTCTAGACTATAACAGCGATACGTGCCGGGTTGGAGTCCTGGAAAGGGAAAATTAATGTTTCGTCTCGTCATTTCATTTAATACATCTAGCTACTGCGGAGAAAATCCGATATGTCAAAGTTGGTTGTGCTTCGATAACAATCCGATTAGGTTCTGGGTTCGAATCCCTGTCCAACACAAAGCTTTACCTCACTGCATTTCAAGTAAGTTACTTGTGAAGAAGCAGTATTTAACATTTCTCGTTGTTCGTTAACAGGGACAATAGATGCTGGTTAGGAATTCGCGAGCGTTAAAAATGTTTACGTTATGTAATTTAAAGCTAATATTTGTTAACCGATGCTGTCTAAAATCGAGGTATATCACTCTCTTTCTGCCTAGTCAGGAATGACTGTTAATTTCCGTCAGTCACGAAATCTTAGTTTGCATGACCTGGGTTTGAATCCACATGCAGAACGAGTCGGTTCGTCGTGTCATTTGAAGTTCATACATATTCTCAACTAGCTGTTCGTGAATAACGTAAATTTTAATGACTTTTGTGTTAAATAACAAGTATGGTATGTTACTTTGAAGAGGAAATTATGAATACGACAAACTTACTACGTGCATTACCTATCTGACGTAATAATGAGAGTGGTAACATTTCAGGTATGTCAGTTATTGCAATAAATGCGAGCTTACAAGCCTTAAGGACAGTCTTATCTGTGATGAGGTGTTCCCTGATATTTTTAGCATCGTGGTATTACTTTACATCCTGAATTATTGCGATACAGAGCAGTGTTTTCTAGTGGTACTTGTTGGAACCATTTTCAATAGTCCAACGACTGTATCAAGCAGCGATTAGAGGACCTGCTAGACAGCTGTGTTATGTGGGTTGCATGGGAATCAGGCTAAATGCAATCCAGGTCGTTCGGATACTTTTGAGCATGACTGTACTTCGTTAACAATCCGATTAGGTGATGGGTTCACATCCCTGTCATAATCTTTATATGGTGGCATTTCAGTTTTAAACAAGAGCATACCTTGTTCCTTGTCAATGACACCATGTTAAACGTCGTAGGGGGTAGTTCCCAGGACGGTAACTGTTATGATAGGATTCCCAGTTCAGTACAAATATTTTCGTCATTTATTTTCAGTATCTGAATTGATAACTGATACTGGTGCAAACGTCTATACTTCATGTCTCTTTATGCCTAGTGATCCGGTCTCAATAAGGCACAAACAAAGCTTAGCTTAGTTAGCAATGGCTATAGGTGCTGGGTTTGAATCCAGGTCCAGAACGACGACGTTGGTCATGTCATTTAAAGTTCAAATTTGTGTCCACATAGCTGTTGATGTGTTACGAGAATAATGATATTTCTGGTGATTCGCTGTTAATGTTGAGATTTCCTTAGAGTGTTTGTTGCCGTTAATCGCGTTTTTCTACTGGTTCGTCCAATATCCAGTTTCCAGAGCCCCTCGCCATTGAGCGACCTTCAGCACGTGGATGGAAAACCTTTTAGTGAGCGAAAAACTGTTTTCCAATTGCCGTACAGCTATGTAACTCCATATATTGTCTCAAGTATTTAATTTTGACTAAGTATTACTGTACGATATATGTAAAATAATCCGTTTTCTCAGAACTTTTGGAATGTCACTTGTTGTAATTAAGGTTAGTTTGTGAGTCTTATGGGGTGTCTCATCGCTAAGAACATGTTTTATAATATGTTTTGTATGACGATATTTGTTGACGCTTAGACTCACTGCCATAAAGACCTTTGGTCTCTTAGTAGTCTCTTGTGGTACCCATTGTTTGTAGTCAAATGACTGTACCCCACGGGGTTTTGGTGTTTAGAGGACCTGCAACACAGCTACGTTATGTTGGTTGCATTCGGCAGTGACCCACTTTTTTTGCTGTCAAGTGTACATGTATAGGTATGGAGACAGCCTCATGAATTAATGGAACCTGCCTGTCAGCAGGGTTGTGTTCAAGTTGGTGGAGGGTCTGTAGTGGTGTGGAGCGTGTGCAGTTAGAGTGATATGGAACCCCTGATACTTCTAGATACTGCTCTGACAGAAGACACATACATAAGCATCCTGTCTGATTACCAGCATCCACTCATGTTCATTGTGCTTTCCCATGGACTTGGGCATTTCTAGCAGGACTATGCTACCCTCCACACGTGAAGAATTGCTAGAGTGGCTCCAGGAACACTCTTCTGGGTTTTAGCACTTCCGATGGCTGCCAAACTCCTCAATCATAAACATTAATGAGCATATCTGGGATGCCTTGCAACGATCTGTTCAGAAGAGATCTCCACCCTCTAGTACTCTTATGGATTTATGGACAGCCCAGCAGGATTCATGGTGTCATTTCCCTTTAGTACTACTTCAGACATTAGTAGAGTCCATGCCGTGTCGTGTTTCGGCACTTCTGCATGCTCGTGGGGGAACTACACTTCATTATTCATGTGTACCATTTTCTTCAGGTCTTCAATAAAAATACACAAGACACACATAGTGTGCAGTCAGAGTTTGGCATCCATGGTGTGCATAAAAAAGAAATATTTCAACAGGTTGGTGCGCAAAAAAAAAAAAAAAATATTTACACTACAGTAATGGCGCTGATGACCTCGATGTTGAGCGCCCATAAGCCCCGACACACACATACACTACAGTACACTTGGTTTCAAATCCAGTACAAATTTCACCTTATAATAAACAGGCCATACTATGCTAATAAGGCGAGTACACTGTTTGTTTATTACATATTTTTATGAGCTTCTGACATGAGTGACGTATTCTCAGTTATCTGTGTAGTTGCAAGTTTATTTTTTTAATTTACTTTAAGAACAGTGTAGTGTGCAGAACCGCCACTGCTATCGACCCTTGTATCAATCGTTGTATCATGCAGGCTATTGTTTGTTTTGGCTAAACAGCACAGAGTCACTTTTGAATGCATTATGGGAACAGCAGTGATCAATGTCTTGTAAATAATTACTATTAAAAACAGTCTTGATCACGATTTATTTCACAAGGTGACCGGTTTCGACCACTACTGTGGTCATCTTCAGACCTACAAGATGTATACAAAGCACTAATTAGAGGGCTACATGCATTAATGAAAATACATAGAGTTACACGGCTATAAAGCTATAAAATGTTGAATTACCATTGAGTAGGAACCCCTTTCTGTTGGAGAATTACAACTGGAGAAACCAGTGCACGTCTTACTTTATATAAATAAATCGTGATCAAGACTGTTTTTAATAGTAATTAAGCACAGAGTCAGTTAGACCGTCAGTGACAGAGGCTCTCGAGTTCCTGCTACTAATTAGGCGAGTACACCGTTTGTTTATTATTTTTATGAGTTCCAAACAGGAGCGACTTTAGTAATGGATAGGAACTGTGACAGCTGCGTACAGATGCGACCTTAGTTGGCGACCCTAAGCTCACAGCTCCAGGCAGTGTTGGCTTCTGTCAGACAGCTTGATGCTGCTGCCAAGGGGCATCACTATGGGGGGTCAGACTGGAGAAGGGAGGGACGTCGAGTGCGTCCCACATGTCCCCCGATCGGTCCACTGCTGTGGCTTGGCCAGGTACTGCCTGCACTGACGTTGACTCCTCACCCGTGGTCGAATGGGACATCATTCCGAAGTCTGCCAGGCAGAGAAAGACATTCCGAGGACCGATAATACGGCCTCCTCGGTTCGTTTGATGAACAGGTTCCTGGCGTTATCTGCAGCTGACGAAGTCTCTAACCCAGATGCAGTTTTCCACCGTTTTCCCAAGGAAGCTACTCAGTCCATAAGATCTGGTCATTCGCAGAGGGTGGGTTTGCTGATAGTTGGAAGCTCCAACATTAATCGCATAGTGGTGCCCCTTAGGATCATGGCTGCCAAGGAGGGGAAGGAAGCCAGTGTGCACTCCATGGGCATACTGCAGGCAGTCAGCCTGGATGTGGGAAGGGTGCTTCCCGATGCCATGAAGAGTACAGGGTGCAGCCAACTGCAGGTGGTGGCCAATATTGGTACCAATTACATGTGTTACTTTGGATCAGACGAGATTCTCTCTGGCTTCAGGCGGCTAGCGTAAATGGTAAAGTTTGCCAACCTTGCTTGCGAGGTGAAGGTGGAGCTCACCATCTGAAACATTGTTGACAAAACCGACTGTGGTCCTTTGGTGCAGAGCCTAGTGAAAAGTCTGCATCAGAGGCTCAGGCGGTTCTGTGACAGTGTAGGCTGCAGATTCCTTGACTTACACCATCAGGTGGTGGGTTTATGGGTTCCACTTAATAGGTCAGGAGTCCACTACACACAGGAAGCGGCTATACGGGTAGCGGTTTCTGTGTGGAAGGGACTGGACGGTTTGATAGTTTACGGGGTCTCAGGGAATCACAGAAAGGGCGACCATCTAAAAGGGAGCAGGTACAACACAGTAAGGTTGTTTTAGAAAGGATTGGTACTGTAGTTGTAAATTGTCGTATCTGTGTTGTAAGAGAACCAGAGCTCCAAGCCCTAATAGAAAGCACTGAAGTTCAAATAGTTATAGGTATGTAAAGCTGGTTGAAGTCGGAAATAAGTTTTTTTTTTTCAAACGACCTATCAATGTTAAGAAAGGATAGATTAAATAGAGTTGGTGGTTAAGTATTTATTGCTGTCAGAAGTAGTTTGCCTTGTAGTGAATTGAATGGGTAGAGGTTATACTTGACAATCGGACTAAACTATTAACTGAATAGTTTTACTGACGCCCGACTCAGAAGATATAGTTGCTGAACAGTTCAAAGAGGCCTTGAATGTGATTGCAAATAGGTACCCCACTCATACAATTATAGTCGGTGGTAGCGTCAATCTACACTCGATATGCTCGAAAAATTATACGTTTAAAGCCGGTGGCAGGTATAAAACGCCAACCGAAATTGTACTGTATGCTCTCTCAGAAAATTATTTTGAACATTTTCTTCATGAGCCCACTCGAAGCGTAAATGGTTGAAAAAGCATGCTTGACCTCTTAGCAACAAATAATCCTCGATACATACGGAGTGTCATCACGAATACAGGGATTAACGACCACAAGGCAGTTGCTGCTAGGCTGAATACCTTAACACCTTCAAAAAGAAACGCAAAATACATCTATTTAAAAACGCTGATAAAAACTCTCTTATCGCCTTTTTAAGAGACAGTCTTCACTCCTTCCGATATGATCATGTAAGCGTAGAAAAGATGTGGAATGATTTCAAAGAGCTAATATCGACGGCGATTGAGAGATATATACCACATAAATTAATAAGTGATGGTACTGATCCCCCATGGCGCGCAAAACATCTCAGATCGCTGTTACAGAAGTAACGAAAAAGCATGCCAAATTTAAAAGTAAGCAAAATCCCCAAGATTGGCAACGTTTTGCAGAAGTTCGAAATGTAGCTCATACTACAATTCGAGATGCTTTTAATAATTTCCACGACGAAATTCTGTGTTGGAATCTGCCAGAAAACCCAAAGAGATTCCGGTCATACATAAAGTACACTAGTGGCAAGATGCAATCAATACATTCACTGCGCGATAACAATGGTGAAGTCACTGATGACAGTTCCATTCAAGCAGAGTTATTAAACACGGTGTTTCGGAACTCCTTGGTCAAAGAAGACGAAGTATATATTGATGAATTCCAATTAAGAAGAACTGCCAAGATGAGAAACATAGAAATAGATATCTTCGGTGCAGCAAAGCTTGCTAAATCACTCAATAAAGCAAGGCCTCCGGTCCAGATTGTATACCAATAAGATTCCTTTCAGAGTATTCTGATAAAATAACTCCATATTTAGCAATTATATACAACCGCTCACTCACTGAATGTTCCGTACCTAAAGACTGGAAAATAGCTCAAGTTACACGAATACCCAAATTGGGAAATAGGCGTAATCCGCTGAATTACAGGCCCATGCCACTAACGTCGATTTGCTGTAGGGTTTTGGAACATATACCGTGTTCGAACATTATGAAGTACTTCGAAGAAAACGATTTGGTGACACATAGTCAGCACGAATTCAGAAAACATCGTTGTTATGAAACACAACTAGCTCTTTATACTTATGAAGTAATGAGTGCTATCGACATGGGATGTCAAATTGATTCCACATTTTTTGATTTCGAGAAGACTTTCGACACCGTTCCTCACAAGCGTCTTCTAACCATACTGCGTGCCTACGGAATATCGCCTCAGTTGTGCGACTAAATTGGTGATTTCCTGTCAGAAAGGTCACAGTTCGTGGTAATAGACGGAAAGTCATCGAGTAAAACAAAAGTAATATCCGGCGTTCTCCAAGGAAGTGTTATAGGCCATCTGTTGCTCCTGACCTATAATAACGATATAGGAGAGACAATCTGAGTATTCCTCTTAGAAACTTCCTGGCACATTAAAACTGTGTGCCCGACCGAGACTCGAACTCGGGACCTTTGCCTTTCGCGGGCAAGTGCTCTACCATCTGAGCTACCGAAGCACGACACACGCCCGGTACTCACAGCTTTACTTATGCCAGTATCTCGTCTCCTACCTTCCAAACATTACAGAAGCTCTCCTGCGAACTTTGCAGAACTAGCACTCCTGAAAGAAAGGATACTGCGGAGACATGGCTTAGCCACAGCCTGGGGGATGTTTTCCAGAATGAGATTTTCTCTCTGCAGCGGAGTGTGCGCTGATATGATTCATATCAGTGCACACTCCGCTGCTGAGTGAAGATCTCATTCTGGAAAATATTCCTCTTAGATTATTTGCAGATGATGCTGTCATTTACCGTCTTGTAAAGTCATCAGATGACTAAAACGAATTTCAAAAGGAATTAGATGGGATGTCTGTGGGTGCGAAACAATTGACCCTGTTTAAAGAAAAGTGTGATGTTATGAATACTAAAACAAATCCGCTACATTTCGATTATGCGACAAGTCACTCAAATCTGAAGGCTGTAAATCCAACTAAATACTTAGGCATTACAATTACAAATCATTTAAACTGGATTGATCACATAAATAATGTGCGTAGAGCAAACAAAAGACCGCGATTCATTGGCAGAACACTTAGAAGGTGCAATAGGTCTACTAAAGAGACTGCTTGCTGCACTCTTGTCCTCCCTATCCTGGAGTAGCGGTGTGCGGTGCTGGATCCGCATCAGGTGGGACTGACAGATGACATCGAAAAAGTAAAAGAAGGGCGGCTCGTTTCGTGTTATGGAGAAATAGGGGAGTTATTTCGACAGGCATTTTTCGTTGCGACGGGATCTTCTCATGAAATTTCAATCACCAGTTTTCTCCTCCGATTGCTAAAATATTCTGTTGACACCCACCTACGTAGGGAGAAATGATCATCACGATAAAATAAGAGAAATCAGGGCTCGCACAGAAAAATAAGTGCTCGTTTTCCCGCGGTCGTTCGAGAGTGGATGGTAGAGAGACAGCTCTAAGATAGTTCATTGAACCCTCTGCCAGGCACTTTATTGTGAATAGCAGAGTAATCACGTAGTTGTAGATGGAGATTCCACACACAATCATTCCTTTCACACCCTGGTTCACTCTCTATCGTTTCCTCCACCCACGTCATGAAATGAATAGTCCGAGTATGTGTGGGTTCCAACCACATCCTCATAAATGACACCCGTATCGTCATGAGGCGACAGTCCATTTTTTGACTGCAGCACAGTGTACATCTCATGTCCTCGTGACTGAGTACTAGTTTGCTGTACCACGTGTCGCGGCTGTGGCGGAGCACCACAGACATCATCCCCCCCCCCCCCCCCCCCGCACGCCCCTGAAAATGGCAGAAAGCGGTGACTCTCTATCCAGCTACCTGAGAGGAAGGTTAGGTTAGTATACTTTATTTAGTTTTGGTGGGAAACGGTAACTCTGTGCTGGGGAGGAAGGCAGGATATTTAATTTATTTACGTACAACTTAACTGATCTAACTACAGTAACCTAACTTGAAGATGAATGTGTTCACCTTGATGTGAACAGACCGACTGAGCTGCTTCGGTCTACATCCACCAAAGGACACTGTTGGCCTCCCCCACTCCTTCCCCCACCTCCTATGACATTACCTGTCCCCCAACACCACCTGGCACCTGCAAATAGCGGAAAATGGTCAGTCACTGTCCACTTGCCAGACAAGAAAGTTAGGTTAGTGTGCTTCCTTTATTATTATCATTGGCGTTAAATAGACTGCTGGATCTTCGTATATACATGTTTCTTCATAAACGTTAGGTGGAACATGATGCACAGACGTACACACAGGTAAGTATTAAAGTCTTGGTAGCGATGAAAATTGTAGGACATGCTTCTTCTGCCAGTGAAGTATCACTGTAGCTCTTCTGGAGGTTGCAGGTCTCCAAATAACTCCAAATAGTAGACATCATTTCTTTTTTCCTTAACTTACGCCACTCAGTGGGTTCTGGGCCCCCAGGAACATCTAAATTCACAGTTCCACATTCTCTGGATTTCCACATTGTCTTTCGGCATATATCCCGCATAAACAAACCTTGGAATCTTGGAATGCTAAAATTTCCCCAAACAGACTTGAGCAGATCTGTATTTGTAAATGGTCTATCCACTAGATTATGCAGGATGTTCTTTTTCATTTATGAGGAGGTCTAGTGCTTTCTTGTATGGTTTCAGGTATAGTCCATTTCCGATGGCTACTGCTTTCATGTCTTCTTGCTTCCTCTAGCTGCTTCTGAGATTTCGGCGCGTTCTTGACTGTTCTTCCAATAGCTGCAGACTTCCAGCCAGTGAATCAATCGTTGAGAGACCTGAAAAGGGCAGGAATAAGGAAGGAGATGCTTCCACCTCATGTCTTGGTTATCGGTGGAGCCTGGAATTCTTTAACTGTTCCTTTATTTTTCAGATCGCTCTTAGCCTCATACATCGCTATCAGGATATAGGTTTTTAAACATCCCTGTCCTGGCTTTTTCTTCTTCACTGTTGTCTTCTTTTTCTTCAGTGTACGATGTGCGCCATTCATAATTTGCTTGAAATTGACACCCAAGCCCAACTTAATTTTACAATGCATGGTTTTATCAACTATAAATGCCGAATACATTATTCTATACCGATATCCTTTCCTGCACGTATTTCCTTGGTTTCATCAGCTATACTTCGATATGCATAATAGTCTCCTTGGAGATCTTGACGATTTGCATATGCAGTGTCATGTTCCAATGTTCCATTGTTCCATGTCGTCAAGCAGGTTAATCTGCTTATCACCAGTAACCAATCGTTTTTGAAGCTTTGCGCCAGGCCCACAGTAGTTATTTCTCGATATGTGCAGTTGAACTGAAAGTTTGTCGAGAATACCAGACCTCCTATAATGTGTTTCCTACCATGCATGTTAAGCTATGCTGATTGTGCTCTGTGCACCCAGATATATAGCAAATTCCCAGCGTCAATACAGCTGTTTTATACTGCAGGAAAACCAACACATTTAACTAGTGGTCTCTTCTTTATGTGGAACACCTGTGGTTCTACTTCATTTGCAATTCTTCTGTGTAAAAGCATCCAGAAATTATAATGCCACTGCTACGCTTCAAGATTTAAGTTATAGGAATTTTTCTCCGCACTTCGGAAAATGTACATAGCTCTCTCGACCAGTTGGGTAGATATGACTTCTCAAATGCTGTCTGCTGTTTTGAAATACGTACCAACTCACCTACATTAAATTTCTGCTTATGTGAACCCAGCGTTTTAATACGATAGTATACCATATCCATGAGGCCATTATTACAAACATCGATTGCTCTCATTTTGTGCTATATTTGGTTCGATTATACACAGCAATTATTTCTGAGAGGATGTCTGTCCATTTGTATCAACCACAGAGGTTAAAATGCATGACTTTTTATTAATCTGTTCAGCTGTTCACCGTAGTCGCCTTCAGGAGTGTGAATGTTGAGTAATCATGTATTCCTTACTTCCGCATCAGTTCCTTTTAAAACATGTTGTTAAACTCTCCACTGTGGTCGGTTTGATGGTTGTCAGGACATCGATTGGTCCCTGTGTACAACAAATGCTCAAACACCTGTGAAATATTCCTCCCTGGTTTGTTTGAAGAGTAATGGCCAGGCGAATATAGAGTATGTGAATGACCATTAAAATATATTTTAATCCATTATTCGCATTTGAATACTCTTCCTTATCTACAAGATCAGCCTGCCATTAGTCATCCAGATCTTTAATCGTAACATGCCTCTGGGAATATGCTTTGCGTGCTGGTTTGTGCAGTTCGTCAACTACTCAAATGGTTCAAATGGCTCTGAGCACTATGCGACTTAACATCTATGGTCATCAGTCCCCTAGAACTTAGAACTACTTAAACCTAACTAACCTAAGGACATCACACAACACCCAGTAATCACGACGCAGAGATCGTCAACTACTGTCTACATTCTTATTTGATGATACCTCTGTCTCTGAGCTCTGAAATTATTGATTCAATCACGTTCGAATGAGAGGTATTACCGGCAACAGCTGGTGCCATGCGCCCTCGCAGTCGATCTATTAGCTCACTGGTATTGTCGTAGTATACGTACTGTGGGGATCGATTGCTGGATTTTATGCTGGATGTCAATACGATCACCAGACCTATATTGAGCATCTAATATAGGTTTTATAATGGTTCTGTATATCAACTGCATCAGTTCCACACTTTCCTGTGAAGGTTGGCATTTGCAGTATTTCACCGTATATCTACAGTTCTTTGGGTGAATAATTTACAAATGTTGCTGGAATTAGGAAAATGAGATTCACTAGAAGAGCTGTTCTTTGAAATTCCCTGTCACCTATCTGTATTATTGTTTCTTTTAAACTTACAGGTTGCGTGTGAAACATGTGTACACGTATGGTTTTTCACCACTGACATCGACAATTTTGTCTATCCTGTTATCGCTGTGGTGGTTAATGACATCAGCAGCCATGTTGTCATTGTGTAATTTCGCTGTGAGTTCATCACTAACTGGTTTAAAGGTTTCTATCAGTGCTCTCGATCCAAATGTCCCAAACTTAACAGTCACAGTTTTTCTCAAACAGCCTTACACGCCACAATGACGTTATGATTAGGAGACATTGTGCTTTATACTAAGCAGCTCCTTCGCAGGATATGCCTAGTATACACCCTGCCTAATTCTGTCAACCTTTACATGTAAGTCATCTTCTTTCTGTTCAGTTCCGTCAGCCTTTACGATTAAGCATTCTACATTCTTTCAAGTGGCAAAACCGTAGCATCTAACTGGTTGATCAGTGTCCGAGAGGCTGAAATTTTCCTTCTATTTATAGACGATTTCTCTGTTTATACACAACTATCCCCTCAGTTTAGAAGAGCCTGACATGCATGCGGACTTGTTCATGGTGTGATGTACACTTATGTTTCCACCTCTTTCATAGCTATAAACACAGAAACTCCCAGAAGTTTCATGTGTACCTACCATGATTCAGTTTTCTTCTTTTATCAATAACATGAAACCTGTTCTGAGTGTGATTCCAGCAGTCGCCACATACATTTACAAAGTCACTGAATGACATATCAGTTCTTACATAAGATGATAAACGTGTTTTAAATTCAAATTGTCTTGGTTTAAGACCATAATGAGGTTTTCATTATCCCTTACTAACTGTTTTGAGATTCTGGAAATATCCTTGACTAAAAAAAAAAGTTTCGTTAACACCCATACGACGACCGAAACAGAAATATCGTAGAATTTTATTCTGGATTCCATAGCTGCAGTATCAAATATGGACACCATGTTGGGCTTTACTTTTTCTGGTGGAGGGATTTCACTGCTTTAACTGAATGTCACATATGTTACACTATCAACAAACTGAGTATGTTTTGCAACAGCTGGTACTTGGACGGGAATACAGTTTTTGAGAACACCCATATAGGCTCAAATCGGACTTCGTCAGCCTGTGTTAACAGCAACATGAGCACACTTGTCTTTCCACAGCTGGATGGACCTTCAATTATCGCTCGTACACAGAAGAGCCAAAGAAACTGGTGCACCAGCCAAATATCTTGTAGAGCACGCAGAAGTGCCGCAACACCATTTGGTATGGACTCGACTAATGTCTGAAATAGTGCTGAAGGGAACTGACAATATGAGTCCTGTAGGACTGTCCATAATTGGGTAAGAGTTCAAGGGGGCGGAGATCTCTTCTGAACAGGCCGTTGCAAGGTCTCTCAGATAGGCTCAATAATGTTCATGTCTGGGGCAGTTGGTGGTCAGCGGAAGTGTTTAAACTCAGAACAGTTTTCTTAGAGCCTTATCGACTGAGTGCTTTTTCGATACTTGTTCCAGATCTCCGTGATCGATGATGACGTTTTCCGTTAAGGTGTTATCAACGGCGTGAATTTGTTGCCAACTGGCAAACTTCAGACGGGTGTTTCGGTTCGCTGTCGGGGATATGAGTGATAACTTTATAGGCCTCTATAAGAAATATTGCCTTTAAGTAAGTTTGTGACCGAGACATCCTAGCTCGCAATAAGTCATGGTAATCCGGAAGGCCGCCTTAGGGACGGTAGGCTGTGGAATGTACCAAGACGCAGCAACTTGTATATGCCAGGTGGGCATATTAGTGATGTTTACCACCACTACAGTGTGGTACAGTTGCTTAAAAGTGGAATCGTTTAGAAACTCGACTTTCTGAAAACTATTCATAAGGGATTATTCTCAAAATATTATGCGGGAACGTTTCCTATCTCCCACTTGAACACTTGAAACATATGTCTTTTAATCATGTATTTATTTGTAAAAAATTATGATGTATTCCACTGCAAGAATAATGTAATTGAAGAGTAGGCTGAAGTTCAAGACATTAGCCAGGAAGAATCAATACGCAAAGAAGTGGGATACGGAAGTACTAAGGAATGACGAGATACGTTTGAAGTTCTCTAACGCTATAGATACAGCAATAAGGAATAGCGCAGTAGGCAGTACAGTTGAAGAGGAATGGACATCTCTAAAAAGGGCCATCACAGAAGTTGGGAAGGAAAACATAGGTACAAAGAAGGTAGCTGCGAAGAAACCATGGGTAACAGAAGAAATACTTCAGTTGATTGATGAAAGGAGGAAGTACAAACATGTTCCGGGAAAATCAGGAATACAGAAATACAAGTCGCTGAGGAATGAAATAAATAGGAAGTGCAGGCAAGCTAAGACGAAATGGCTGCAGGAAAAATGTGAAGACATCGAAAAATATATGATTGTCGGAAGGACAGACTCAGCATACAGGAAAGTCAAAACAACCTTTGGTGACATTACAAGCAACGGTGGTAACATTAAGAGTGCAACGGGAATTCCACTGTTAAATGCAGAGGAGAGAGCAGATAGGTGGAAAGAATACATTGAAAGCCTCTATGAGGGTGAAGATTTGTCTGATGTGATAGAAGAAGAAACAGGAGTCGATTTAGAAGAGATAAGGGATCTAGTATTAGAATCGGAATTTAAAAGAGCTTTGGAGGACTTACGGTCAAATAAGGCAGAAGGGCCGGCCGAAGTGACCGTGCGGTTAAAGGCGCTGCAGTCTGGAACCGCAAGACCGCTACGGTCGCAGGTTCGAATCCTGCCTCGGGCATGGATGTTTGTGATGTCCTTAGGTTAGTTAGGTTTAACTAGTTCTAAGTTCTAGGGGACTACTGACCTCTGCAGTTGAGTCCCATAGTGCTCAGAGCCATTTGAACCATTTAAGGCAGAAGGGATAGATAACATTCCATCAGAATTTCTAAAATCATTGGGGGAAGTGGCAACAAAACGACTATTCACGTTGGTGTGTAGAATATATGAGTCTGGCGATATACCATCTGACTTTCGGAAAAGCATCATCCACACAATTCCGAAGGCGGAAAGAGCTGACAAGTGCGAGAATTATCGCACAATCAGCTTAACAGCTCATGCATCGAAGCTGCTTACAAGAATAATATACAGAAGAATGGAAAAGAAAATTGAGAATGCGCTAGGTGACGATTAGGAAAAGTAAAGGGATGAGAGAGGCAATTCTGACGTTACGGCTAATAATGGAAGCAAGGCTAAAGAAAAATTAAAACACTTTCATAGGATTTGTCGACCTGGAAAAAGCGTTCGACAATATAAAATGGTGCAAGCTGTTCGAGATTCTGAAAAAGTAGGGATAAGCTATAGGGAGAGGCGGGTCATATACAGTATGTACAACAACCAAGAGGGAATAATAAGAGAGGACGATCAAGAACTAAGTGCTCGTATTGAGCAGGGTGTAAGACAAGGCTGTAGCCTTTCGCCCCTACTCTTCAATCTGTACATCGAGGAAGCAATGATGGAAATAAAAGAAAAGTTCAGGAGTGGAATTAAAATACAAGGTGAAAGGATATCAATGATACGATTCGCTGATGACATTGCTATCCTGAGTGAAAGTGAAGAAGAATTAAATGATCTGCTGAACGGAATGAACAGTCTAATGAGTACACAGTATGGTTTGAGAGTAAATCGGAGAAAGACGAAGGTAATGAGAAGTAGTAGAAATGAGAACAGCGAGAAACTTAACATCAGGATTGATGGTCACGAAGTCAATGAAGTTAAGGAATTCTGCTACCTAGGCAGTAAAATAACCAATGATGGACGGAGCAAGGAGGACATCAAAAGCAGTCTCGCTATGGCAAAAAAGGCATTTCTGGCCAAGAGAAGTCTACTAATATCAAATACCGGCCTTAATTTGAGGAAGAAATTTCTGAGGATGTAGGTCTGGAGTACAGCATTGTATGGTAGTGAAACATGTACTGTGGGAAAACCGGAACAGAAGAGAATCGAAGCATTTGAGATGTGGTGCTATAGACGAATGTTGAAAATTAAGTGGACTGATAAGGTAAGGAATGAGGAGGTTCTACGCAGAATCGGAGAGGAAAGGAATATGTGGAAAACACTGATAAGCAGAAGGGACAGGATGATAGGACATCTGCTAAGACATGAGGGAATGACTTCCATGGTACTAGAGGGAGCTGTAGAGGGCAAAAACTGTAGAGGAAGACAGAGATTGGAATACGTCAAGCAAATAATTGAGGACGTAGGTTGCAAGTGCTACTCTGAGATGAAGACCCTTACTGTCTACAAACAGCAGAAGTCTTTCACTGAATTTTGTACATTGCATTGTACATCGTCAAAATTATGAATTTGAAACTACACTTGCCAAACACACCTGTATCAATGTTGTAGCTGTTAATCGAGACAGATAGGTGGAGTCCAGAAAGCAAAACTTTTAATCAGGATTACGGCAAGAAGCTTATTAAACTGTAAACGAGTATAGATGTAATTACGAAAATCTTTAAACGATTATTGGTTATGAACTATTATCTAGAAGTCTAAAAAGAGATCCAAAGCGTCACAGCGAATAATACGTTATTATATTTCACCCGCAACTTTGAAACAGTAATTTGTAAAATTAATGTGGCTAGATAATGCCTCAAAAGGACACGTTCTGGCTTGCAGGCGCTGTGCGACTTTGGGTGACATCAGCTGTATCCATACGGAGCTGTCCCTGAATAGCAACACGACTCAACTGCTGTTTGGCCATTACTCCAACAAAATTGATAAACAACAGCCTAATCGGGCTGCAGTCCAGGAGTTCAGGACTGAGCTGTCACATTAGTCATTCAGTATCAGGTCACTTACTTTTTGTCTGGAAAAGAAAAGTGTTTTATAGCTCAATTACACAAAACAAGATATAACGATATACTTGCTATCCTGAGGGTCGGAACGAACTGTACCTACAAAATTACTGAGGCTCTCATGGTCACCTACTGTAGTATTGCCAGTTGGATTTCGTCCCAAGACCTTCGGCTGACGTATGTTAATTGACTTTTCTAAGGTTCACCAGCGTGAGAAGCTGCCATTTCGAATATTACCATCCTACTTCGACGCCAGCAGTCGAGGGTGAATCGTTCACAAAGCCAGCCACTCATACTCGATAAACGCCAGAAAAATTCCTAAAGAAGTGTTTGCCGAAGGGCCTGAAACGGAAAGGAACAGCCAACACGTCTAAGGTGCGATACTGGTTTGATAAATACAGGGAATGGAAGGTGAGAGGATTACAACAGTTGTGAGGGCAAGGGGAGAGCGTTTAAAATTACAAAATCAATAAGTGGTTCGAAATCCTATTTTCATTCACTCAGTGGCCATACTGTCACCGAAACGGAAGATAACAGAGAGATGACAGAAATACTGAAGTTGGTCTTTCAAAATTGTTTCACCGTGGAAGATCGGAACACAGTTCTTACTTTCAGTTATCGTAAGGTTGTCCAAATTGCAGATATTGAGAGAACACATCCCGGATTAGAAAATCAATTACAATGTCTTAGTAGTGGAACAGGATCTGAACCAGATGAGATACCTATCACATTGTACAAAAATTATGCGAAAGACCTTACTACCCTTCTGTCATCAATTTACCGCAGATTACTGGAGGACCGAAGGGTTACTAGGGACTGGGAAATTTTCAAGGAGGATCATAGGACAGATGCACACAATTGTAGACATGTATGGTTGACGCAATCTGTTGTAATACTATGCAACGTGTTATACGCTTAAGAATTATGACGTTTATGGAGAAACTCTCCTCTATAAAAATAAACATGGATTCCTTAAACAGAGAACTTTCGAAACACAGCTCGGTCCGTTCCTTCACGAGATCCACAGAGTTGTAAACAACTGCGCTCAGGTTGATGCCATGTCCTTGACTTGGAGGAACGCATCTGAACCCGCCCCGCTCTACCATTCAGTAAAAAATAAAAGAGCTTAACGTTTATAGGACCAGATTTGCAACTGGTTTCCCGCCTTACTTGCAGACAGAACTCACCATGTCGCTCTCATCGGAACAAAATCGACAGATGTAATGTTAATTTTCGGAGTACGGGAACGATGTGTTTACAATGTATGTAAATGATCTGGCAGAAAGCGTCGGAAGCTCTTCAAGATCGTACGAAGTGATGCGGTTCTCTAAAACAATGTAGCAGCGCCAGAAGACAGGATCGATTGGCAAAATGACCTGCATAGCATTGATGAATAGTGAAACCTGTGGCAGTTGACCTTGATTCATTGCTGTAAAATTACGCTATTGATGACAAATTACTGGAAACAGTACCTTTCATCATATATCTAGGCATAACTATCCAGAACGAGCTTAAGAAAATGACCATATAAAACAGACAATAATTTAAGCATATGTCAGGTAAGGAAAGCAAATGCCAGGCTGATCTTCATCTGAATAATATTAAGGAAATGTATCTGACTCAAGAAAGGAGTGGCCTACAAGGTGTTTGTTCGACCAAGAATTCAGTATTTTTCATCAGACCGAGATCTTTACCAGGTAGGCCTGGTAGAAGAGATCCAACGAAGAGAGGCCCGTTGCGTTACGGCACCAGTTAGCCAGTGCGAGAGCGTTAAAGAGATTTTCAACAAACGCCAGTAGCACATGATACAAGAGAGGTGTTGTGCACCACGAGATTGTTTACTACTGAACATCTAGAGAGTACTTTCTGGGAACAGTCACACAGCATATTATTTATTTCCACATACACTGAAGCGCCAAAGAAACTGCTACATGACTGCGTATTCAAATACAGAGATACGTAAACAGGCATAATACTGCGCTGCGGTCGGCAACACCTATATACACAAATGAAAAAAAGTTTTGCATCATCCCGGTTCCCAGAACTCCTGAAGATAAATTTTGACTGTGGATATTGTATAACTCACAGACACAGTCCCTTTTACTGTTCAGAGGTATCACTAAATCCACCCAAATATGTAAACAACCATGCATGAGCGGCGCCTATTAGACGGAGGGGGTCTGACAGCCGATCAGTTTCAGTCATTCCACCAGACAGGAGGCACACAGCTCGTGTTGTCTGCAGTGCCTAGACAATGCCTAGACGGTCAATACCGCTGTTCGATCGCATCTGCATTGTTACTTTGTACCAGGAAGGGCTTTCAACAAGCTAAGTGTCCAGGTGTCTGGGAGTGAACCAAAGTGATGTTCGGACATGGAGTAGATAAAGAGAGACAGGAACTGTCGAGGACATGCCTCGCTCAGCCCGGCCACTGGCTACTACTGCAGTGGATGTCCGCTACCTACAGATTATGGCTGGGAGGAGCCCTGACAACAAAGCCACCATGCTGAATAATGCTTTTCGTGCAGTCGTGTTACACCATGCAGCGCAGTACAGATAGGCCCAACAACATGCCAAGTCGACCGCTCGGGGTTGGCTTCACGTTCTCTTCACTGGTGAGTGTCGCATATGCCTTCAACCAGACAATCATTGGAGACGTGTTTGGAGGCAACCTGGACAGGCTGAACGCCTTAGACACGTTGTCCAACGTGTGCAGCAGGGTGGAGGTTCCCTGCTGTTTTGGAGTGGCATTATGTGGGGCCAGCGTACGCCGCTGGTGGTCATAGATGGCGCCGTAATGCCTGTTGATATGTGAGTGCCATTCTCCAACTCATAATGCAACCGTATCGGCAGCATATTGGCGACGCATTCGTCTTCATGGGCGACAATTCGCGTCCCCTTCATGCACATCTTGTGAATGACTTCCTTCAGGATAACGACATCGCTCGACTAGAGTGGCCAGCATGTTCTCCAGATATGAACCCCATCGAACATGCCTGGGATAGATTGAGAAGGGCTGTTTATGGACGACGTGACCCACCAACCACTCTGAGAGGTCTACTCCGAATCGCTGTTGAGGAATGGGACAATCTGGACCAACAGTGCCTTGATGAACTTGTGGATAGTATGAAATGATGAATACAAGCATACATTAACGTAAGACGACGTGCTCTTGGCAAGTAGAGGTACCGGTGTGTACAGCATTGTAGACCAGCACCTCTGAAGGTCTTGCTGTATGGTGGTACAACATGCAATGTGTAGTTTTCATGACCAATAAAAAGGGCGGGATTGACGTTTATGTTGATCCCTATTCCAGTCTTCTGTGCATATTCCGAAACTCTCAGAACCGAGGTGATGCAAAACTTTTTTAATGTATGTAAGACAAGGGAATGGCGCTGTTGTTAGATAGGTTATTGCTACTACAATGATATATTATCAAGATTCAAGTGAGTTTGGACGTGGTGTTGTAATCGACGCGCGAGGGGTCGGACACAGCATCTCCGGGTTGGGATTGAAGGTGGGAATTTCCCGTGCGACCATTTCAATAGTGTACCGTGCATATCTGGAATCTGGTAAAACATCAAATGTCCGGCACCGCTGCGGCCGGAAAAAGATTCTGCAAGAACGGGATCAACGACGACTGTGGAGAATCGTTTAGTGTGACAGAAGTGCAGCACTTCTGCAGACTGCTGCAGATTTCAATGCTGGGCCATTAACACGTGTCAGTGGGCAAACCATTCAACGGAACATCATCGATATGCGCTTTCGGAACCTAAGGCCCACTCGTGTACCCTTGATGAATGAAAGACACAAAGCTTTAAGCCTCACCTGGGCCCTTCAACACCGACTTTGGACTGTTGATAACTGGAAACATGTTGCCTGGTCAGACAAGTCTCGTTGCAAATTCTAACGCGCGAATGGATGTGTAGAGGTAGGAACACAACCTCATGAATACATGAGCCCTGCATGTCAGCAGGGTACGGTTGAAGCTGGTGGAGGCCCTGTAATGGTGTAGGCGTGTGCAGTTGGAGTGATATGGGTCCCTTGATACGTTTACATACGATTGTGACATTTTCCACGAACGTAAGCATCCTGTCTCATCGCCTCGCCTACATCCATTCATGTCCACTGTGCATTCCGATGGACTTGGGCAATTCCAGCAGGACGATGCGACACCCCAGACGTCCAGAGTGGCTCCAGGAACATTCTTCTGAGTTTAAACACTACCATTTGCCATCAAACTCCCCAGACATGAACATTATTGAGCATATCCCGGATGCCTTGCAACGTGCTGTTCAGAAGAGATGTCCACCTGCTCGTAGTCTTCCGGATTTGTGGACAGCTCGCATGATTCATGGTGTCAATTCCCTCTAACACTACTTCAGATATTAGTCGAGTCCATGCCACGTCGTGATGCGGCACTTCTGCGTACTCGCGGGGGTACTACACGATATTAGGCAGGTGTACCAGGTTCTTTGGCTCTTCAGTGTTCATCTCGCGAAATTACTGGGACAAAAGAATTCGAGAAATTAGAGCAAATACAGAGGCCTACCAACAGTCATTCTTCTCACGCACCATTCACGAGCTGAAGAGAGAAATAGTTACTGTCCGCCATACACCGTGCTTGCGGTGTATGATGTAGATGTTGAACACAAGAAGCATCCATCGCCTGATGTAAAGAAAAGTTAGTGTGACAGGTCAGAGCATCAGGCAGGGAATTGCACTATAGACAGAGAGGTCAGGAAAATAGACCTAGTGCAGTGGATATGATGTGGAGTAGAGAAATGGACACCCCAAACTCTACCACCGTCGAGAAATGTAGATGAATCTCAATCTCAATGTAGAGGTCACCACCTGGGAATTGGAAGCACGCGACCAACTGTGTGTCGTCGATGCCATCTTAAAGTGCATCTGAGGCCATATGATAAGGCGAGACCCATGAAATTCTGCTATTGTAAGAAATCAGGACGGTGATTGCCGATGCTATGCTAGAAAATACGAAGATTCCGAAACCGGGAAAAGAAAGAACGGTACGAGTATGCAGTCGACCGTGCCGTAAAGTTGTACTTAGTTGGTTACAATGATTTCAAAAAATAAGATGCTCGCAGGAAAGTGCAGGAACTACGAGATTCATAATCTATAGTGATACAGTGATGCTCAGGTGAACATGGTAAGGAAATCGGCAATGAAGAATACAATGATCAATAACGTCGAGAAAAAAATAAAACCTAAAGAAATCACTAGCCAAATAACAGAGACGCTCGGAGCTGCGATGTTAAAGCTGAGGACAGATGATGATGTGTGTATGGAACGTAAGTTTCATATAGTAACAAGTGGTTTTTAGACAACGCGCCTGTTCGCTTTGGATCAATTCTATCAGACCTACCCGGTAAAGATCTCAGACTCATGAACAATACTGAAGACTTGGTCTAATAAATACCTCGTAAGCCACTCATTTCTGGAGTCCGATACATTTCCTTAATATTCTTCCCATGAATCTCAGCCTCGTATCTGCTCTACTTACCTGGCATGTACTTTTCTTACTGTGTTTTATGTGGTCATTCTCTTAAGCTTGCTCTGGAAAGTTAGGACTAGATATATAACTGTAGAAACTTTGGTACGGAATATTACTATCGTACTCGAAACCCCAAGGAACTCAAAGCAGTTAACAACGTATTATTAAACGATGAACGTGGGAGGAGAGGTAGGTTAAAATAAAAGGATAGCCCACGTATTTATGTGAGAACATATAGTCGTTATATTAACTTGTACAAAAAATAGCTGTAAAATAAGTGTCTAAGATTTGAGGACAGTTTTTCTTCCTGTATGGGAAACGTAATGGACGAACCATAAAGGATTGCCAGAAAGAAACGATTAATCTTCTAGGTATGACTATTAGCAGTAAGCATTGTAACCTAGGTAGAAACGAACAGTGGGAGTATGTTTCGACAGTCCATTAAAAGGTCGCATTCATTGGGGTATCGCAGATTTCACGTTCACTAATGGTGAATGCGCGGTAAGAAGTGACGCAGTCACGTACCATATGCAAGCAAACAGCCAAAAATTCCTTATATAGAGTTCCTGGTAGATCGATCAAAGTATAGTTCCAGAGAGAGAAGAGTTCAGCCAGCCTCGGATAACCAAGCCAGCAGCAGAAAGTGAGTGAGAATTGTATTCATTTAAGTTTCTAAACTAGGAAGGACTTGCAAAGCTTGGCCTCACTTACCTTTAATACCTTACTGTGTATACCTGAATCTTAACGGAGTTATAGGCCGGGGTGACCATTTGTTCTGGTAAGTGACTCGAGCATCTAGTAAGCCTTCCGTATGTTTTCCACTTACTGAAGTTATAAACAAGTGTCTGTCCTCTTTTGCATGTTCATTGCAAATATTTCAAGAAGCAATAACAAAGCAGACCAGTAAGCCAACCCAGAGTCTCATTGTCTTATCACAATACATCATTGATCATCGAAGCCATTGTGTATTGTCCCCAATCACAGAGATCTTAAAAATCAGTCACTGTCTCACTGTTATACGCAGCTGTTCGTGTACATCTACATCTACATCTACATCTACATCTACATATACATCTACATTTGTACTCCGCAAGCCACCCAACGGTGTGTGGCGGAGGGCACGTGCCACTGTCATTACCTCCCTTTTCTGTTCCAGTCGCGTATGGTTCGCGGGAAGAACGACTGTCTGAAAGCCTCCGTGCGCGCTCGAATCTCTCTAATTTTACATTCGTGATCTCCTCGGGAGGTATAACTAGGGGGAAGCAATATATTCGATACCTCATCCAGAAACGCACCCTCTCGAAACCTGGCGAGCAAGCTACACCGCGATGCAGAGCGCCTCTCTTGCAGAGTCTGCCACTTGAGTTTGCTAAACATCTCCGTAACGCTCTCACGGTTACCAAATAACCCTGTGACGAAACGCGCCGCTCTTCTTTGGATCTTCTGTGTCTCCTCCGTCAACCCGATCTGGTACTGATCCCACACTGATGAGCAATACTCAAGTATAGGTCGAACGAGTGTTTTGTAAGCCACCTCCTTTGTTGATGGACTACATTTTCTAAGGACTCTCCCAATGAATCTCAACCTGGTACTCGCCCTACCAACAATTAATTTTATGTGATCATTCCACTTCAAATCGTTCCTCGCGCATACTCCCAGATATTTTACAGAAGTAACTGCTACCAGTGTTTGTTCCGCTATCATATAATCATACAATAAAGGATCCTTCTTTCTATGTATTCGCAATACCTTACATTGATCTATGTTAAGGGTCAGTTGCCACTCCCTGCACCAAGTGCCTATGCGCTGCAGATCTTCCTGCATTTCGCTACAATTTTCTAATGTTGCAACTTCTCTGTATACTACAGCATCATCCGCGAAAAGCCGCATGGAATTTCCGACACTATCTACTAGGTCATTTATACATATTGTGAAAAGCAGTGGTCCCATAACACTCCCCTGTGGCACGCCAGAGGTTACCTTAACGTCTGTAGACGTCTCTCCATTGATAACAACATGCTGTGTTCTGTTTGCTAAAAACTCTTTAATCCAGCCACACAGCTGGTCTGATATTCCGTAGGCTCTTACTTTGTTTATCAGGCGACAGTGCGGAACTGTATCGAACGCCTTCCGGAAGTCAAGGAAAATAGCATCTACCTGGGAGCCTGTATCTAATATTTTTTGGGTCTCATGAACAAATAAAGCGAGTTGGGTCTCACACGATCGCTGTTTCCGGAATCCATGTTGATTCCTACAGAGTAGATTATGGGTTTCCAAAAACGACATGATACGCGAGCAAAAAACATGTTCTAAAATTCTACAACAGATCGACGTCAGAGATATAGGTCTATAGTTTTGCGCATATGCTCGACGACCCTTCTTGAAGACTGGGACTACCTGTGCTATTTTCCAATCATTTGGAACCTTCCGTTCCTCTAGAGACTTGCGGTACACGGCTGTTAGAAGGGGGGCAAGTTCTTTCGCGTACTCTGTGTAGAATCGAATTGGTATCCCGTCAGGTCCAGTCGACTTCCCTCTGTTGAGTGATTCCAGTTGCTTTTCTATTCCTTGGACACTTATTTCGATGTCAGCCATTTTTTCGTTTGTGCGAGGATTTAGAGAAGGAACTGCAGTGCGGTCTTCCTCTGTGAAACAGCTTTGGAAAAAGGTGTTTAGTATTTCAGCTTTACGCGTGTCATCCTCTGTTTCAATGCCATCATCCCGGAGTGTTTGGATATGCTGTTTCGAGCCACTTACTGATTTAACGTAAGACCAGAACTTCCTAGGATTTTCTGTCAAGTCGGTATATAGAATTTTACTTTCGAATTCACTGAACGCTTCACGCATAGCCTTCCTTACGCTAACTTTGACATCGTTTAGCTTCTGTTTGTCTGAGAGGTTTTGGCTGCATTTAAACTTAGAGTGAAGCTCTCTTTGCTTTCGCAGTAGTTTCCTAACTTTGTTGTTGAACCACAGTGGATTTTTCCCGTCCCTCACAGTTTTACTCGGCACGTACCTGTCTAAAACGCATTTTACGATTGCCTTGAACTTTTTGCATAAACACTCAACATTGTCAGTGTCGGAACAGAAATTTTCGTTTTGATCTGTTAGGTAGTCTGAAATCTGCCTTCTATTACTCTTGCTAAACAGATAAACCTTCCTCCCTTTTTTTATATTCCTATTAACTTCCATATTCAGGGATGCTGCAACGGCCTTATGATCACTGATTCCCTGTTCTGCACTGACAGAGTCGAAAAGTTCGGGTCTGTTTGCTGTCAGTAGGTACAAGATGTTATCTCCACGACTCGGTTCTCTGTTTAATTGCTCGAGGTAATTTTCGGATAGTGCATTCAGTATAATGTGACTCGATGCTCTGTCCCTACCACCCATCCTAAACATCCGAGTGTCCCAGTCTATATCTGGTAAATTGAAATCTCCACCTAAGACTATAACATGCTGAGAAAAGTTACGTGAAATGTATTCCAAATTTTCTCTCAGTTGTTCTGTCTCTAATGCTGCTGAGTCGGGAGGTCGGTAAAAGGAGCCAACTATTAACCTAGCTCGGTTGTTGAGTGTAACCTCCACCCATAATAATTCACAGGAACTATCCACTTTTACTTCACTACAGGATAAACTACGACTAACAGCGACAAACACTCCACCACCGGTTGCATGCAATCTATCCTTTCTAAACACCGTCTGTGCCTTTGTAAAAATTTCAGCAGAATTTATCACTGGCTTCAGCCAGCTTTCTGTACCTATAACGATTTCAGCTTCGGTGCTTTCTATCAGAGCTTGAAGTTCCGGTACTTTACCAATGCAGCTTCGGCAGTTTACAATTACAATACCGATTGCTGCTTGGTCCCCGCATGTCCTGACTTTGCCCCGCACCTTTTGAGGCTGTTGCCCTTTCTGTATTTGCCCGAGGCCATGTAACCTAAAAAACCGCCGAGTCCACGCCACACAACCCCTGCTACCCGTGTAGCCGCTTGCTGCGTGTAGCGGACTCCTGAGCTATCCAGCGCAACCCGAAACCCCACCACCCTATGGCGCAAGTCGAGGGACAGACGACATAAATATCGAGCCACCACTGATCTGAGCGTGAGCATCTAGGTAAGTATTTTGCGACCCACGTCGGGTTACGACAATTATTGTACATTAATTTCTTGATGGCCTGTTGTAACATCTGAATCGATTTCGTTTCGTGAAAACGTTTGTTCTTGGGACGTCGCCTGCACTGATATTGCGATTTCCTAATACCACTGTAGGTGTTTGAGTAATGTGATACAAACTGCCAGGAACCGCAAGTGAGTTAGTACACGAGAGATATCACATCATATGGGACAATATGGAATTATTACCAAAATACCGAGGGCTTTCAGAAACGTAAGCTGGCTTAAATTCACGATAAAACTGCATCCCAACTCTGACACGTTGGGTTCCACTTGAATATAGGATGAAATCTGTGATGGCTATCGTGATTTACACCTGTTGAGACGTCTTCGTCAGGGGATGTTCTTCTACATCATCTGGAAGCAAAACCGAACCTAGCTGAAACTTGGGCATGGAGTACGCTACACACAATTTGAAAGTAAATTAACTGTCTTACCTGTGAACCCCGTGCAGTGGCTTGTAGCGACCGTCATTTCTATATGAAGAGCCCTTTCTAAAGCCACATGATCGATCCTCGATATTGTAATAGTACAAGTAACTGCGACTCTGGTCACACAGCCAACAAAGTCTTCAACACAACACTGTGACTCTGGACCTGTGAACGTCCAAGTCACGAAGAAATAGCGGAGGGTAAATAGCGCTGACACCACGAACCCACCGAACTGAACACAGCTGTGCTGGCCAAAAGTGCCACACAGCAAAACTAAATAAATTGTCCAGCTGTACCGGGCTCTTTCTGGAAGGAACGAGCAAATCCGAGAAACACCGGGCCTTGTTCCACCGGCGTTCTGCACTCGCTACACGCCTGAAGTTTGGTAAACTGTGGCTGGCCTGCTATAGAGCACTGAAGATGCAATGGTCACAGTGAGCTTAACATCTCACTATTCAGAAAGCTACATGGCATCTAACGCGTCTGGCCTGCCACAAGTACACTATAGAGACCACTAAGTGTAATGGCGGTATAAACGCCATCGTACGAACCCACCGTTGCTACCAACATGAAGCAGTATCGCTAGATGACTTTTCCGCACATGGGTTCCTACCCTCAGTTTGTTTCTGTCTGTAGCTATCGCTTTGTACACTTTGTTCACATTAACGTATCTACAAATAGACAACACAATGGGTGACCATGAACAAAATTAATTGAGTATGACAGATTACGTATATAACAATACACAAAGGACAAGAATAACGCAACTGAATAATAATTCTGCACATACCGAATCAATATAATGTGAAGCTGATACTTCTAAACGATGTGGCGTGAAATGAAAGACACTCTGCATTTGTTCATAGGAAATCTGTCCCAATCACGCTCTGTGTGCCAGCCCACAAATGATCAACAAGCTGCTGATGAACAATAACGAATAACTCACTCATGTTCCGTAGGAAACAAGTAAGTACTGGCCATTCTTCGAAGCAGCTATACACATTTCTCGTCACATGAAGCGTCAGACTGTTAAGCCTCCCGTTTTTAATGTCCACTGTTCAAATTTTCCTCAGTAGCAAGATGCAGCAGCTTCGATTTATCGGTTGCCATGTTAGCAATGGTTATTACCACCAGTATGTGTTACAGTTGCCCATAAGATTTATTACTTTCAGAAGACACTTACTGAAAGCAACCGATGTGATTCATATAAAGTATGTGATTATGGATGCCCCTTGAAATATTTTGCGGGAACGTTTCTAATATCCCAGTGGAACACCTGAAACATTTGCCTTTTAATCAATTATTTTTTCATTTATAAAGAAAGATGAAATTATTCCACTGCAAAAATCACGTAATCCGTAACACCTACTGTCGACAAACTGCAGAAGCCTTTCACTGAATTTCAATGTAACCTTCTGCATCGGCAAATTTATGGATTTTTAATTACACTTATCATACACATTTTTGCCGATGTTGCAAGTGTTAATCGACATACAGTTGGACGAGCCCACAAAACCACATCTATTTTAGAATAACTACGGGAAACTTAATAAACTACAATCAAAGAAATGCTTGAAATAATATAGATTATGAAGCGTTTTTTGAAGTACATACAAGTTCCCCAATCATCACACCAAATAACACGTTACACACTTGAACCGCAAGCATGAGAAAGTAGTTTGGAAGATTGAAGTACCTAGATAATGTCTCAGAAGGATACGTTCTGACCTGCGGACGCTGTACGACTTTGAGTCCCTCATCAGGGGTATCCATACAAAGTTTTCACTGAACAGCAGCGCAATTAAGCCACTATCTTGCCATTACTCCAACAAGATGCGTAAACAACAGCCTAATCGTGCTGCAGTCCAAGAATCGACGATTCAGATGTCATATTAGCCATTCAGCATCTGGGCATTCACTTTCTGTCTGTAAAAGAGAAATGCTTCATAACTCCATTCTACAAAACGGTATGTGCTTACAACTTGTGATTTATACTCACCCCAGCATGGGTCGTAGACGTTGGTAGTACAGTGTCACTGGAGCTACCCTCCGAACTGGGTCGTATTTTTCAGGAACACTGTGGCAGTATGATACACTTACTATCCTGAGAATTGGAACGATCTATAACGACAAAATTCCAGAGTACATAATTGTTTCTTACAAAATTATTGAGTCTTTTCGACACCTGTTGATGTGCTGCCTGTTAGTTTTCGTCTCTGGATCTTCGGTCGAGCCGCGCGGGATTAGCCGAGCGGTCTTGGGCGCTGCAGTCATGGACTATGCGGCTGGTCCTAGCGGTGGTTCGAGTCCTCCCTCGGGCACGTGTGTGTGTGTGTTTGTCCTTAGAATAATTTAGGTTACGTAGTATGTAAGCTTAGGGACTGATGACCTTAGCAGTGAAGTCCCATAAGATTTCACACACATTTGCACTTTTTTTTCTTCGGTCGACGTTTGTTGATTCACTCCTCTGAAGTTTTCCCAGCTTGGAATATTCACCCTCTAGTTCGACGCCAGCAACAGAGGGTGAATCAGTGACAAAGCTAGCCACTCGTACCAGATAAACACCAGAAAATCCACTAAACAATTGTCGCCGAAGTGTTCGAAACGGAAATCAACAGGCAATACGCCAAAAATCAGCTGCAGTTCAGAGCTAGGCCCCGCTAGTGTGAATCGAAAGACACATTAACATTGGTTTGGAAACCTGAAGTGAAGACAACACATTGTCGTGGCACGACACTGTGAAACATTAGTAACTGTCAGATACTTATATAGTACATTCAAGCCTTTTTGCAGTATCAAGAACATAAATATTAGCTGCATATTATTCAGTTCCATGAAAGAATCTACATGTTAGGATATATTCAATGCAGCGACCCCATACCGTTGAGTAGCTCGATAACGTGTGATACGACGCACATGTGTTATACTTAGTGTATTTATGCGAACCTGTCATACGATAAAGATAAATAACTCAACTACAAACTACGAGTATGTTATAACGTCTGTTGCATACTGTGTACAGAAACAGACATCCGAAACTTATATAACATATTACTGTAGTCACCATCTCACAAAACCGCTACAGATATGTAACAATACTGCTCAATGCCTATCCAGTTATTCTAAAGTCACACGTTTAACATATTGACCAATGTGGTTATGAAAGGCTGTACTGACACGTATACTCGATTTTTGCATATAATTTCACAACCTATTCCAAATCCTAGATATAATTCAGTCCTGATATTCACTGGAGTTTCAGTACCTACACTCTTCATTTTCTTCAAGGTCCAGTCATATTAATATGACCCCTGTCTATTTTCGACGTCAGTATGCAATAACCACTCACTAACGGAAGGTGACAGCACTTGTAGTGCAGGGTAGATAATCGTGTTAGCGTAATGCGGAAAACAATGCAGTCGTTGTCGTAAAAACGAAATGGAGTGATTTATCTATCTGTGTTGTTCACATGATGATTGGCTTTAAGGCCAAGGGTGAAAGCATTTCCTAAACAGGTAAGTCTTTAAACGGTTCGCATTCTGCCGCCGTTGAAGTAGGCCTATACAGTGCATGCTAACATGGCACAACCTAAAACTGGCGTCGAGGCAACTAAGATGCAACATGGGCCATAAATGACAGGGGTGAACGACTGCTGCAGAGATGTGTCGGTGCGAATATATGTGCAACTGTTGAGCAACTTACCACCCAGATAAACCATGGGGCAACCGACAGTGTCTCTTCTATTACGCTTCAGCGAACGTCGCTGCGTATGGGATTCAGCAACTGGTACCTGGTTCATGCATCTGTGCTGACTGTGTTCGTTAGCGAAGAAGGCTGTAATTTGCACGCTAGTACAGTAACTGGACGTTAGTAGTAGATGTACGGGCATTTTCCGACAAAGCGCCCATTGCTCTCCTTAAGAACACCAACCACTCAGTTGCCCTAGCTCCCCTTATGTAAACAAACTGTACTTTTTTCGCATGTTTTCTTTATTTATGTCGTAATTAATAGGGAACAACTCTCATGATAATGGCAGTTAACGGTCAATAACTGTGAAGATACCTAATTCATTGGCAAGGTGGTGGCTGAGTGGGGCACTCGGCTTCATGTTTACCAAGGTGTTACATAATGATCAAATGCTCTTAGCACAAAGTCATAACTACTATCAAAATGACAGGTAATTTATGACCCAAAAACAGCGTCTCCCTCACTGTGGTCCTTCCTCCTTCCCACCACCACCTCCCCCCCCCTGCGGGTTCGGGGGTTAGAATAGGCCCGCGGTATTCCTGCCTGTCGTAAGAGGCGACTAAAAGGAGTCTCACATGTTTCGGCCTTATGTGATGGTCCCCTCTCGGGTTTGACCTCCATCTTTCTAAATTTATCCGAAGAGCGAGCCAATTGGGGAAGGGCGCCTTACATGGTGCACTGTATCCGTCGTGCAATTAGACCTTTAGCCGGATTTCTCGTCGTTGCAATGGTGTCCCGCTCGTTTTCGATCTCTTGGGCGAGGATACGTCCCTGGGTGCGATTACCACGCTGCACTCTGCAGTGTTTCTTTTAACTGCGACGACGACCTTGGACATTTTTGCACCTAAGATCCAGCACGGTAGCCAGTCCGTTGTGGTGGGGCCGCCATGTACTCTCTTGGTTGTAGCCCCCTGACAACACAGGGATCGCTCTACTGATGCCTGCGCCGTTAACTCCCCATGTATGCCAAGGAGTAGATGCCTATCCTCCTGGGGTATCGGGACTCCCGGCAACGGCCATCCTGCCAGGTGGCCTTTGCTGTGGCTGGGTGGCGCCCGTGGGGAGGGCCCTTGGTCGGAGTAGGTGGCATCAGGGCGGATGACCCGCAATGAAGCGTGGTACATCACCTCTCGCTGGCGGCCAGCCGCCAGCAGTCTCTAAGCGTTCTCGGGCTCAATTTAATGCTCAGAAGTACGATCCGAAAACGTTCCACTCCCTGGCCACGCCGTGGGAAGAGCGTAAGTCTCAGGATGGAGGTAACAGTTATTCGCCCCGATTCTTAGTTTGCACGAGAGCTGATGGGGAGTCTTTTCTCTCCACAAAGCCTCAGTTCTTCGTCGAGCATTTAGAGGACAAGTTTGGGGAGGTGGAGGGCTTGTCTAAAATGCGCTCTGGGTCAGTACTGATACAAACGGCATCCTCCGCCCAGTCACGCAGGTTACTTGCTTGTGACAAGTTGGGGGATGTTAACGTTACTATTACACCACATAAGAGTTTAAATATGGTCCAGGATGTTATTTTCCATAGGGACCTCCTTTTGCAGTCTGATGACGAGCTGCGCGCCAACTTAGGACGTAGAGGTGTTCATTTCGTCCGGCGCGTTTATCGGGGTCCGAGGAACAATCAGGTTGCTACCAGTGCCTTCATCTTGGCCTTCGAGGGTGATACGTTACCGGAAAAGGTCAAGGTGATGGTCTACCGATGTGACGTCAAGCCCTATATCCCTCCCCCGATGCGGTGCTTCAAGTGCTGGAAGTTCGGCCATATGTCTTCCCGCTGCACTTCCAGCCTCACATGTCGAGATTGCGGACGCCCATCTCATCCCGAGACTCCATGTGCCCCGCCTCCCATCTGCGTCAGCTGCGGGGAGCACCATTCACCTTGCTCGCCTGCCTGCAAAGTCTTTCAGAAGGAGCGCAAAATCATGGAATATAAGACCCTGGACCGGCTGATCTATACTGAGGCCAAAAGGAAATATTACAGACTCCATCCTGTGAGAATGACATCTTCTTATGCAGCTGCTACAACACCTGTGCTAGCCCCATCAGTTTCGAGACTTCCAGCCAGCTCGATAAGCAGTAAGACTCCTCCTGCCCCCTTGCCCGTGGGGGGCTCTACCCAACCGGTTGCTCCTGCACCACCTACCTCAGGAGCAACCTCCTCCCACCCGTCAGGGACGTCCGTCCCCGCTTCTCAGCCGGAGAAGCGTCTAACTTCTTCGACTACTCTCGCCCGTAAGTGTTCCCTTGGGACCCTCCCTTCCCAGGGTTCCACCAGCGGGAAGGATGACGGCCGCCATTGGCATAAGTCCTCACCAGCGGCCGGGCGTAGGGCTTCACGATCCTCCTCTGTCCCGGAGACTGAATAGGTGAAGCCTTCCCAGCCGGTGAAACCCAAGGTTCAGCGAGAGAAGTCCAAGAGAAAGACCTCTAAGGCCAAAGAACTTGCGGTGGCACCAACCCCACCGCACCTTTTGCGCTCTGCCTCTGAGGATGAAGTCGAGATTCTAGCGTCCGCTGAGGACCTTGATCTCGCTGGTCCCTCAGACGCCATGGATGCCTCTCGTACGGCTACTGAATCGGTGGCAGTGAGTGAACAAGCGGCGTAAATTGCCTTCCCAGTCCTTTCACGCCTTTCTCAGCCATGGACACTATCATCCTCCAGTGGAACTGCGGCAGTTTTTTCCACCATCTAGCTGAGCTCCAACAACTTATCAGCCTTCACCCTTTCTTCTGCATTGCTCTTCAGGAAACTTGGTTTCCAGCAATGCGAACCCCCGCCCTCCGTGGCTATCGGGGTTATTATAAGAACCGGGCTGCTTATGAAAGGGTGTCTGGTGGCGTCTGCCTCTATGTCCTTCACACTCTGCACAGCGAGTCTGTCCCTCTCCAAACACCTTTAGAGGCTGTCGCTGTTCGGGTGTGGACGCCACAGGCTGTTACCGTCTGCAGTCTTTACCTTCCACCGGATGGTGATGTCTCGCAGCATGTCCTGGCTGCGCTGATAGCCCAATTGCCGCCACCTTTCTTGCTATTGGGCGACTTCAACGCCCATAATCCTCTGTGGGGTGGGTCAGTGGCAACAGGTCGAGGCGCCATCGTTGAGCATTTATTGTCGCAGCTCGATCTCTCGATTTTAAATGATGGTGCCTTCACACACTTCAGTGTGGCGCATGGCACATACTCCGCCATTGACCTTTCAATCTTTAGCCCTAGCCTCTTACCGTCTGTCCAATGGAGTGTGCATGACGACCTGTGTGGTAGTGACCACTTTCCGATCTTTCTGTCACTACCACAGCGTCACTCTTCTGGGCACCCTAGCAGATGGGCTATGAATAAGGCTGACTGGGACTTGTTCTCCTCCACTGCCGCTCTTGAGCCTCTCTCTAATGACGACATTGATGCGGTGGTTCAATCGGTCACCACCGGCATCGTTACTGCCGCCGAATCTGCCATTCCCCGCTCCTCTGGGTCCCCTCGGCGGCGGACTGTGCCTTGGTGGTCGCCTGAGATCGCTGCAGCGGTTACAGGTCGCCGGCGGGCGCTACAGCGTCACAAGCGACATCCCTGCATTGAACACCTGATCACCTTCAAACGGCTGCGTGCGCGGGCCCGCCGCCTTATCCGCCAAAGCAAGCAGGAGTGCTGGGAGCGGTACGTGTCCACCATTGGCCTCCATGTCACTCCATTGCAGGTCTGGGCCAAGATTCGACGCGTCTACGGCTATCGGCCACCTGTCAGCATCCCTGCGCTCTCACTGAATGGAGCAGTTTGTACTGACTCCGACGTCATTGCAAACCACTTAGCAGAGCATTTTGCTATGAGTTCTGCTTCTGCGAATTACCCTAAGGCCTTCTGCTCCATTAAGGAGCGGATGGAACGTCGGAGCCTTTCGTTTCGCACCCACCATCCAGAATCGTACAATGTTCCATTCAGTGAGTGGGAATTCCGCAGTGCCCTTGCTGCTTGTCCTGATACCGCTCCTGGACCAGATAGCATCCACTGCCAGATGCTGAAACACCTCTCAGTGGACTGCCAGCGACGGCTCCTCGACCTTTACAACCGTATTTGGGTCGAGGGTGAGTTTCCGTCGCAGTGGCGGGCAAGTATCGTTATCCCCATTCTGAAACCAGGCAAGAACCCTTTGGCGGTGGACTGCCCCATTAGCCTCACCAACGTTCTTTGCAAGCTTCTCGAACGGATGGTGAGCCGGCGCTTGACTTGGGTACTGGAGTCTCGGGGCCTTCTGGCTCCATCTCAGGGTGGGTTCCGTAAAGGCCGCTCCGCCGCCGACACTCTGGTGAGCCTGGAGTCGGCCATCCGTACTGCCTTTGCCCGCCGTCAGCACCTGGTCGCTGTCTTTTTCGACATGCGGAAGGCGTACGATACGACATGGCGTCATCACATCCTTTCTATGCTTCATGGATGGGGTCTTCGGGGCCCTCTGCCGATCTTTATCAGAAATTTTCTGTCGTATCGTACCTTCCGCGTGCAAGTCGCAGCCTCATATAGTTCCACCCACATCCAGGAGAACGGTGTGCCACAGGGTTCTGTTTTAAGTGTCTGCCTGTTTTTAATAGCCATTAACGGGCTCGCTGCGGCCGTGGGAAATTCTGTCTCTGCTTCCCTGTATGCTGACGACTTCTGCCTTTATTACAGCTCTACTGGCATTGCAGCTGTTGAACGTCAGCTACAGGGTGCTATCCGCAAGGCGCAGTCTTGGGCTGTAGCTCATGGGTTCCAGTTTTCGGCAGCCAAGACCTGCGTAATGCATTTCTGCCGGCGACGCACTGTCCACCCGGAGCCACTTCTTTCAGTGGTGGAATCACACAGGTTTTTGGGGGTGGTTTTTGATGCCCGGTTGACTTGGCTGCCTCATATCCAGCAGCTTAAACAGGCGTGTTGGCGGCATCTAAATGCTCTGAGATGCTTGAGCCACACCCGCTGGGGCGCCGACCGATTTATCCTGTTGCGGCTCTACCAGGCGTTAATCCAATCCTGTCTGAATTATGGGAGCCTGGCTTATAGCTCAGCATCCCCCTCTGCATTGCGGGTGCTGGACCCAATACTACACAGCGGGATCCGACTTGCCACTGGTGCCTTCCGCACCAGCCCTGTGGACAGCATCCTTGTTGAGGCAGGTGTCCCTCCACTGCGGTTACGACGCCAACAATTACTGGCTGCTTATGCTGCGCATGTTTTTAGCTTGCCCGGGCATCCAAATTACCGTGTCCTGTCCCCGCAGTCGGTCTTCCATCTGCCGGACCGTCGGCCCCGGTCGGGTTGTCCGATCGCCGTACGCATCAAGGAGCTTCTCTGCGGGCTTGGGTTTTTCCCTGTTCCACCTCCTTTCCAGGCGCCTCTGCGTACACCCCCGTGGTGTGTTCCTCGCCCTTGCCTTCGGCTCGACTTGGCACAGGGCTCGAAGGATTCGGTCCCTCCAGAGGCCTTCCGCCGCCGCTTTTATTCCATCCTGGCCACGTATCAGGGCTCTGGAATTGTTTACACTGACGGTTCGATGGTTGCTGGTCGTGTCGGGTATGCGCTAACTCTAGGGGCCCATTCCGAACAACGGTCCTTGCTTGCTGGCTGCAGCGTTTACACTGCTGAGCTAGTTGCCATCTTTCGTGCCCTAGAGTATATCCGCTCCTGCTCAGGTGAGTCCTTCGTTATCTGTAGCGATTCCTTGAGCGGTTTACGAGCTCTCGACCAGTGTTTTCCTCGTTCTCGTCTGGTGATGGCTATCCATGCGTCCCTGCATACTCTTGCGCGTTGCGGCCGCTCTGTGGTCTTTGTGTGGACCCCCGGTCATGTCGGTATCCCGGGCAATGAACATGTTGACCGCCTGGCGAAAGAGGCCACGAGTAAACCATCTCTGGATGTTGGCCTCCCAGAGACTGATTTGCGGGCAGTCCTCCGCCGAAAAGTTTTTGCGCTTTGGGACGCTGAATGGCGCGATCGGATCCCACCCAATAAACTCCGTGCCATTAAGGAGACGACGACTGTGTGGCGGTCATCCATGTGAGCCAACCACAGGGACTCAGTCGTCCTTTGTCAGCTCCGCATTGGCCACTCCCGGCTAACACACAGTTATTTACTGCGCCGGGAGGACCCTCCTGTATGTCGCTGCGGGGCGGCTTTGACAGTGGCCCACATTCTGTTGGTCTGCCCCCTTTTAGCTGTGGTCAGGCAGACATTTGCGCTGCCTGATACGCTCCCTGCCGTTTTGTCTGATGACCCTGTTGTGGCTGCCTTAGTTTTACGTTTTATTAGGGCAGGGAGTTTTTATTCTTTAATCTGAGTGTTTCTGTTTTCTTTTATTGTTTTGTGTTGATTCTGGCCTTTGGCCTACGGTTTTAAACTAAGTTTTTAATGTGTTTTCGGTGGTTGGCTTTTCCCTTTTTTTTGTTCCTATGGTCGGCCAACCACAGTCACACTCCATGTGATTTTATTTCGTTTTGTCTGGTCCTTGTCTATGTTTCTTTTATTCTGTGTCGTCTGTCTCCTATTCTGTTGAAAATTTTTTTTTATTCTCTGTGGGTATTTTTAGTATTTTGGAAAAAGGGACCGATGACCTCTGCAGTTTGGTCCCTTTAATCCTTAAACCAACCAACCAACCACCACCTCCAGTGTGCTACTTTTATCTATGACCCTACCACCACCTCCACCAGCCCTTAGTGAACCCCATGATCCTTAGACTGTGATCTGTAATCTGTACATCAATAGCGCAGAATAGCACCCAGAGGTATACGCCTACTTTTTGAAAATGCTCAGCACCAAACACTACTTTCCGCAAAACGCTAATAAGCCAAAACATTATGACCACTGTTCATCGCGACGTTGGATGCCACCTGGTGGCGTTCCGAGCATGTGCTGCAGTAACAAAAGTATTTTGGAGCAGCAGACACGGACAGTGCATCACTCTAACGAAGATATGTGCTGCAAATGAGGAAATCCATTGAGATAAGCGATTTTGACACAGGGCAGATTATTATTGCGCAGAGCTTCAGATCGAGTATCTCGAAAACGGCGAAACTGGTCGAATACTCACGTGCTACTGTCGTGAGCATCTGTGGAATGAGGTAGAAGGACAGTAAGACTACCACTAGACGCTAGATGGTTGGACGTCCACGACTTTTCACAGAACAAGGGGTTCGTAGGCTTGTCTGCTATGTAAAGCAGGACAGATCGTGAATTGTGGCATCTCCGCCAAAACAGCACTGTGCTGGTGGACGCACAAGTGTTTCTGAGGATATCGTTGTCGTACATTGCTGAACATGGAGCTTTTCAGCAGCCCGCCCCTGTGTGTTCACATGTTGACCTGTCGGCGATGTCATCTTTCGACAGAGAAACTGTCCGTGACTCGGAGCCATAACCATGATTCAGTCGTTTGAGGAGCATCATGGTGAACTCATGTTGATGTATTGGAGACCGGATTCGCTTGATGTAAATCTTAAAGATTCCAAGTGGGTAGCTATCAGGCAAAATTACAGTTTACGCAAATCAGTCGTTGTTATTTAAGCGAGTTACATGACCTGTACGTAGACATCCAATGCCACATACCTCCACATACCTACCAACAAACCATCAGATCCCTGATACGCATAATCAGTGATATATGTCATTCCAAAGACAGACAAGCAAGCTATTACGCAGGTGATCGCAGTGTTTTGGCTCATCAGTGTATACGATCTCATTTATCGTTTCGTGGCTAATTTTTACCGATCTTCTAAGTAGACACATTTTTCATTTCTATTTTGTTATTTTCTACCACACTTATTAGGATGATACATGTAAATATAGGTTTTGTTGCTATTCCCACCCCCCCCCCCTCCCACACGCACACTTTTTAAGAAGATACACTTTAATAATGGTTTCTTTGCTGTTTTCCCTCCACTTCTTAAGGAGATACACGTACGTATTGGTTCTTGCACAAATGTTTTACCGATTTTTTAACGCGAGGCGCATCAGTGTGAATTCCCCGGTATTTTTCAATTTTTGGGAGACGCACTTAAAAACAGGTGGCATTAAATGTATAATAATTTATTCCCAATTTTCCACAAACAGATACTTTCTTCTTAGGGAGACACGTAAAACTATGTGTCGAATAATCACAACGATGCAGTGACCTAACAAATTATACACGTATGCACAATTGGACAATTTCTATTTAACATCTAAATATGCACCAGACCTATCTTTCACTTAAACGAGCTTATCCCACACATGTTTTGTGTATGACATTACTACAGGTTCCCTAAGACTATATGGTAATACCGAACTTATAAAGAAAACAATGGCACGAACACTTCTACAGAGAATGGAATATGCACTCGTGAAGCCTGCACCAGGCCAGGGGAGTATACCTGTGTCTGTGTCCGCATGCGATTAGCATATAGACGTCATTTCCTGCTCAAAACTGCCACCGCCACTGTCGCCGCCCCCATTGCTCTGAATTTTAGGCACGCAAACTGCCAGAATAGTACGCAAATAATTGCAATGCCGATATTTAAACACACACCGCACAGTGTAGTGGCACGGATGTGCATCACATAGTACTGTCGTGATGAGCTCCTGATAGTTTCTGCCCTATATCTAAACGGCCCACCTTGGTTCCACATGAATTGCTCAGTTGGAAATAAGAAAGAGCTATAAGAAACTGTCCGTCTATCACTGAACTCCAGTGCAGGTAGGTGCGCGTGAAAACAGTCATCGCTACGTAAGCTGCCTCCCACTGCTCACTGCTTGCCCCACCCCCGGTAGACATATCGCTGCAGGCTGGTGGAGGCTGCAAGGGGAACGTTTCATTAAATGAACCGTGAGAGGAATTACGAAGCTTTCACTAGTGGATATTAATATTAGATCTGTCTGCTGGTAAAATCACATGCGATATTTAAAGAGAAAAACAACCTTGACAGGCTAGTCTGAGTCATCCTCCCAATCTCTGCAGTGCACCGTAAGTTGTTTACTTTTTTTGAGCTAAAGTAGCATAATACCAAATAAACATCAACAATAACATTTTGACACTGCCTAACATGTTTGGTCTTCTACGTACACAGAAGTGAAGGAGAAATAATGTGATTACAGCATGTGGAAGCGTGAGATAAAGACTATTATATTACCACAACTCATGGAAGAAACAACAAAATCCTACAAAAAGTTTACTTTATACCACATTTGTTCATGTTTTCTATCGACTTTTTCTGCACAGTACATATCAATTGAAAGATGGAATTGATGGACGAGATGCAAAGATATTTTTCAGTGAAGGATGAGTCATTTCCGTATTTTTGCGGAAGGGGTGACAAGGTCCCAAGGATGATGATAATTTCCTACCGAGTCCTATCCACCATTCAGCGAATGATTTACTTAATTGCACTGAATTGTTTTATTGAATAAAAAATATGAATTTCAAGTCATAAATGTGAATGGCTTTACCACTCTTTGAGTCGACAATCCCCAATGTGCTGACAAAATCGATACATGTAGCCATAACACTGTCCTATCAAAAATATCCGAACACCTATTAATATGTTAATGTTAAGTCCCATAGTGCTGAGAGCCATTTGAACCATTTTTATTTTTGAAACCCTCTTAGCGTAGTCCATAAACTGAATTTCTTTCAACTCCTGTGAGTAAAATGATTAATTCACTCATCATCATGCGTTTGTTAACTTTTTTGCATCGTGGATGCGCCAGTAATAACAGAGAATAAGAGATGCAGTCTATAAGATTTTCTCGCGGACGACTGAATAGATATTGCTTCAGTTCGTTAAATCAAATGGCACGTGATTTCTAATGTCATTCCTTATGTGATAATCACTGAAGAACATGACTGGAATAGAGCGACCAAATGGGGTCAGTATCGATATCTGGCAAAAGCGAAAAGAAAAAGAGAAGTATTGAAGAAAGTTACGCTCCTTGACGTTTTAATAAACTCCTCAAAGAGTTCAGGTAGAGAAGAAACTCGCGCCTAAAGTGAAATCGTAGAAGAGCAGCAATTAATACCCCAAATAAACCGAAGCATGAAGGAAAAACACTTCCATCTAAAAACGTGAAAATGGAACGCCCATCGTTATGCAGGAACATTTCACACTCAGTGCTGATTCCTTTTTATGGGGGGAAAACGGGTAGAATCAGAGACAACATTGCAATAAACGGGATAAGACAAAACAACGTAAGTGATTTTTCAAAACAGACTTGACAGTGTAAGTGGACTAAGAAGAACTCATGAAGTTTTATACAAATGACAGGGCAGGGAAGAAACCCTTTGTTATTGAAATATCTAATCGGTGTTTTGGCTCCTGATATCTTTCTAAATGTCATGTAAATTGTTTCTATTGTTTCTATTTATTTTAATAAAGGCAAAAATATAGAGTTGGTACTTACATTTATTGTATTACCCTTAATTACGTTTTTCTGTCTGTAATTTTTATAAAAGATCGTGGGTTTAGCTTGCAACCCACAGTTATTACACAGACAAAAACATGCCAGCATGTTAGGCGAACTTTAGTAAAAATCTGTATTTCAAGTCGTGGTTAGATATTTAAATATCAAGGGGCGTTGGGAGTCCTAAATAGTGGCTCAGTTATGGAAATAAATGTTTAAACTCGAGACCTGTGGTTCAGCTGCATGTGAGCAGGAAGATAATAAAAGTGCAACATGCACAAATGCTGATGTTAAACACAATGACGCGATTATTCCGGTAACATTAAGAACAAAAAATTCGAGACGAATTTTCTGAAGGGGGGTAGTGGCACCCAATAATGATATTCCTGGAAGATGGCAAAAAATGTTGAAGTTTTGCCTGGTAGGTGACAGCGCCAGTACTGAAGCCAAGCTACAGTCTGGAACCTCGCGACCGCTACGGTCGCAGGTTCGAATCCTACCTCGGGCATGGATGTGTGTGATGTCCTTAGGTTAGTTACGTTTAAGTAGTTCTAAGTTCTAGGAGACTGATGACCTCAGAAGTTAAGTCCCATAGTCCTCAGAGCCATTTGAACTGAAACCAAGGCAGGCTAGTGTGTAATATCTATATTTGAATGTCAACATGGAAAAACAGCCAATATTGCATGTAAGACGTGTAAACCACCGAGATAGCTGTCTCACATTGGCAGGAAGGCCGCCACACGCCCACCTTCTCCTTCCAACACCAAGACCAGAGTCGTCACGATGTCAGCACTCGATGTCAGCTGCCGACAAAAGCTTTCGTAACTGGGCGTCTGGACTGTCATCTGACACAGAAGGACATGTTCGCAAATAATGTTGGTAACGGTCACACGAGCAGAGGTGTAGATCATTACCAGCAACCTGTGACAATCTCTTGCAGGAGAATAATGACGTCACACATGCGGGTGACGCCCACTTCGTGATGTCAGCTGACGGTGACAGTGACCAGCAACCTTGCCTAGGGACCACTCCAACATCCGTTCCCTCCAAGAATAGCGTAACAAACAACTTCCTCGACAGCAGCGCACAACAACCATCTCCCAGGGGATGACCATACGGACAGCGAACACTACCCCACCGCAATGGCATGAGAAGATCATGAAGAAGACGTGTCGGCGATCCCACTGGGGTCGACGAACACACTTAGCCCCACCTGCGAACGACCCAGCGGTTCGGCAGGGATAGGTGATATCACCCTTTGACTTCACACACTTCCTCTCTCAACAATGGTGGGTCAACTTTCAGCGACCCTGAGACATATATGCAGAGTAGCCCCAGTCAAAACCAATATGATTCAAAGTATTGTAAAGATACAATTACTCTGAGAAATGATTCATGTGTTGGACGTTGACGCTGACCTGTTACAAGAGGAGCATATGCAACGATTCTAGATATTTGCAGATATGACCTGTATCACTTCATTGAAGATCAGGCCAGGTGCGGGGTGGCGATCTAGGTCTGAGAAGTGGTACCGGTGATAGACGCGCATGGGACTCAGCCTTTACCACATTAGCATCAAGTATCATGTATCTATAAGCCCTATCACGCATGAAAAATCGATGTAAACTATCAGTTTTCACTCCGCAGACATGGTCCCCTCTATTCCTAAGTCGTTTCGAGCTGACTACAATTGTAGGCGACTTTAATTGCATAATGCATCTAAAAGAGCAATATCGTGGCTACTCGCCACGCCCAGCCCTACGTGCAATGATGGGACAACTCTGCCTTATTGACGCGTGGGCGGAGGTCCAGAGCGACGGCCCCAGCCAAACACATCTTACAAGCCATTCTGCAAACAGGACAGATCGCTTCTAGGTCTCCGACATCCTCCAGTCCAGAGTGCTCGCAACGGAGAAATGGCCACTCACCTTTTATAACCATTGCACATTCATCATGTCCCTACTACTTTCACCATAGTCAGTCTGGTGCAGCCGTGGAACATACACTGAAGAGTCAAAAAAACTATTACACAAGCCTAATATCGTGTAGGGCACCGTTAAGCACGCAGAAGTGCCGCAACAAGGCAGGCATGGACTCAACTAATGTCTGAGGTAGTGCTGGATGGAATTGACACCATAAATCCTGCAAGGCAGTCCATAAATCCCCAAGATTACGAGGGAGTGGAGGTCTCTTCTGAACAGCACGTTGCAAGGTCTCTCAAATACGCTCAATAACGTTCTTGTCTGTGGTGTTTGGTGGACAGGGGAAGTGCTTGAACTCAAAAGAGTTTTCCTGGAGCCAGTCTGTAGTGTTTCTGGACGTGTGGGGTGTCGCATTGTCACACTGAAATTGCCCAAGTCCGTCGGAATGCACAATGGACATGAATGGATGCAGGTGATCAGACATGATGCTTACGCACGTGTTACCTGTCAGAGTCGTGTCTAGACGCATCATGGGTCCCATATCACTCCAACTCCACAAGTACTACACCATTGCAGAGCCTCCACCAGCTTGAACAGTCCCCCTCTAACATTCAGGGTCCATGTATTCATGCGGTTGTCTCCATACCCGTACACGTCCATCCGCTCGATGCGTCTTGAAACGAGACACGTCCGAACAGGCAACATATTTACACTCATGAACAGTCCTGTATCAGTGCTGACGGGCCCAGGCGAGGCGTAAAGCTTTATGCCACGCAGTCATCAAGAGTACACGAATGGGCCTTCGGCTCCAGAAGCCCATATCGATGACGTTTCGTTGAATGTTTTGCATGCTGACATTTGTTGATGCCCAGCATTGAAATCTGCAGCAATCTGTGAAAGGGTTACACTTCCGTCACGTTGAAGGATTCTCTTCAGTCGTCGTTGGTCCCGTTCTTGCAAGATCTTTTTTGGCAGCAGTGATGTCGGAGATTTGATGTTTTACCGGATTCCTGATATTCACGGTACACTCGTGAAATGGTCGTCCGGGAAAATTCCCACTTCATCGCTACCTCGGAGGTACTGTGTGCGCCGACAATAACACCACGTTCAAACTCACTTACGTCTTGATAAACATCACTGTAGCAGCAGTAACCGAGCTAACAACTGCAACAGACACTTTCTGTCTTATGAAGGCGTTGACAAGCGCAGCGCCATATTCTGTCTGTCTACATATCTCTGTATCAACCGGCGGATTTACCTCGCCTACTATAATGCTAAACACAAAGCCTTGGTGGGATGAGTTCGTAAATTACACTACGTAAGTAAATGACAAACTGACTGCGGATTGTGGTGCCCATTCAAGTGTGATGTAAGTATCCAGAACATAGCACCAAATGTGGAGCTTTGAGTATACCCCGTTGCTGAAGAGCAAGGCAATCGTCAGGCCTCTGAACCATGTGATAGCACGGTGCTTGGTGAGTAGAAAATGCATGTCCTCCAGAATGAGAAGAATTTGTGGGCTGACCGTCACTGGTCGGGCGTGGATGTAACAAACCAGTATCTGTTGTACGAGTTGACAGACGTCGTGGGTCGATGTACATGTGAGGTACGTGCATCAGTACCCTCGCTGTGACAACGAGTGCATGACAGCGATTCAGCCAATCCGATACGGTGAAGTCGCTGATTTGTCAGGTATTTAACGTTGACATCACAATACCATATAGCTTTTACAACAATCGTGTGGAGGGACACATGGATCTTCGTCCACATCGTTATCCAACAGATACCTGGGTGAAGGTTCTCCAATATATTGCGGGGGGGGGGGGGGGCGTTTTTATAACAACTTTCAAAAACCTTTCACTGGTGGTGCACGCATTCTCGGAAGGGCTTCACATACAAAGCAGAGTTCGACAAAGTAGGTCGACAAGTGGGAAAGCGTCAGGGTATAGGCAGGGAAGGCCAGCATATGAACCTCCATAAACTGCACATAATTGATGCCTATACAAATTTCTTTGGCGCTTCAGTGTAGAAGCTTAACATGTCACTTCCTCCATGACCCAATTTGTCGTCAGTGTGTAGCAGCTGTGTGCTCTAGCTGTGAATGCCGCCTCCCCTTCTACTCCTCTCCTTTGGTGTGCTGGCTCACCTGCGCCGAACCAAATATCACGAGGGAGTAGTTCCAATGTGAGAAAGAATCTTCCAGTGGCACCGAGACACCATTATCTAATACTACACCGTTCTACGAAAACTCGATGAACAACCCCCTCACCTGAAACGCACGGGGAACGAAAATACGTGAAGACCAAGCTGCTTTCGTTGACACGCAGTAACCTACAGGGTATGGTGGTCAGATCATGCAAACACGATATCGCGTCCTAAGAACCACCATCTATGCTCCATAGCACTTCCGATCACTGTCGTCGTCGCCATCTTGTCACCACCCTCCTCAAGCAAGATGGTAGTCGTTTTGCTACGCTGGCGACTATTGTCTCCCCCTTTGCTGACCACTATCAACATTTTTACAAGGACAGGACTTCAGACGACGCGACATCAGATGATGTTCTCCAAGATGCCACACGTACTCCCGACTCTACAGAGGCAGTCAGTATGGGCAAGGTGGCGGATGCTATTGCCAAAGGCGTGACAAACATATCGCGAGACCGAGATGTCCTTCTGGTTGAATTCTGCTGGTTGTTCTATGAGCTAAACATCCAGCTGGGAACCAAAATATTTCCATTGTGACCAGCGTTTTAATTCCCATACATAAACTGCCTGAGGTCCGGAGATCACCATATTTCGCCTGTTTACTCTTCTCACTGCGGATCATAAGATCTATGTGCGTCTATTGTCGTCACGCATCAACACGGTATTGTCTTCAATCCTTTCACCGGAGCAGATGTCACACCAGCATGGTGCCAACGTACCGACTGTCACTAGCGAATGTCGACATCTCGTGGCGCTCGCACGTCCTGTTGCCTCAGCGCAGCACTGGTATTAATCGACTTCTATAGTGCCTTTGATAGGGTCTGACACCAGTTCCTTTTTGTGGTGGGGACACTTATGGGTTTCCCTCTGCCAGGCGTTGACATCCTGAGACGCTTCCTTACCTAGGGCCACATCAAGTATTCAAGTAAACGGGCGAAATAGGGCGTCCTGTCAGATAGAACTGTCCACCGTGCTGTTCAAGATTATCCTTGAACCCCTTATTGGAGACGACCTAACCCATCTTATGAGACCCACCATATGCCTCCATACCTTCCGTTGCTAGGCATATGTGGGTGACTCCTTCTCCTACGTTGTACATCTACGGAAATACACAATGGCATCGCATGGATTCAACAGAATGGAAGAACCACAGGCAGCATCCCCAATGTGGCCAAATCGGTGACGATGAGCAGCAGTCGTGGCCTCCAAGATGAACGGACGCTGCCGCAGCCCACAGTGGACATACTATGTTACTTGTGTATCACATTTATCAGACACACACACACACACACACACACACACACACACACACACCATATGGCGACATATACCTACAGTCATTCGCTTCAAACAATAAAAACCCACATCCCACACATCCCAACTGGAGCCTGAACCCGCTCCAGCAAGACACCTATGTTGTGCTGAAGCTGGTAAATGCTGCGAAGGTAGCCATTAGGTACTTTACATCAACGGGAAACGTGTTTAAAACCTTCTTTGACACCCCCACCCACCCCACTCCATAGAATCCATGTTAAATCCTTTATATTGAACACTTATAACAAGGAGTTGACACAGGCCTTCGACATCAATTATGCACGGTTTATGGAGTTTCTTATGCTGATAAAATGGTTCAAATGGCTCTGAGCACTATGGGACTTAACTTCTGAGGTCATCAGGCCCTAGAACTTAGGACTACTGAAACCTAACCAACCTAAGGACATCACACACATCCATTCCCCCTTCAGGATTCGAACCTGCGACCGTACCGGTCGCGCAGTTACAGACTCTTATGCTGGCCTCCCCTGCCTTGATGGTCAATATGGCCCTCATTCCATGACACTTTAGCACTTGTTGACCTAATTTGCCAAACTCAGCTTTGTATGTGAAGCCCTTCCGAGAATGCGCGCACCCCCAGTGAAAGACCGAGCGAGGTGGCGCAGTGGTTTGACACTGGACTCGCATTCGGGAGGACGACGGTTCAATCCCGCGTCCGGCCATCCTGATTTAGGTTTTCCGTGATTTCCCTAAATCAATCCAGGCAAATGCCGGGATGGTTCCTCTGAAAGGGTACGGCCGACTTCCTTCCACATCCTTCCCTAAACCGATGAGACCGATGACCACGCAGTCTGGTCTCCTTGCCCAAACAACCAACCAACCCAACCCAGTGAAAGGTTCCCCCCCCCCCCCCCCCCCAGGAATACTTTGGAGAACCTTCACTCTGATATCTGTTGGATAAACATGAAGACGAACATCCATGTGCCCCTCCTCAAAATAGATGTACAAGCTCTATGTTACTGTGTTGTCAACGTTAAATACCTGACAAATCAGCGACTTCACCGTATCGGATTGGCTGAATCACTGTCATGCACTCGCTGTCACAGCGAGGATACTGATGCACATACCTCACATGTCCATCGACCCACGAAATCTGTCATCTCGTACAACAGATACTGGCTTATTACATCCACACTCGACCAATGACGATCAACCACAAATTCTTCTCCTTCTGGAGGACATGCATTTTCTACTCACCAAGCACCAAGTTATCACATGGTTCAGAGGCCTGACGATTGCCTTATTCTTCAGCAACGGGGTTTACTCAAAGCTCCACATTTGGTGCTACGTTCTGCATACTTACATCACACTTGAATGGACGCCAGTTTGCCAGTTACTTACACAGTGTAATCTACGAACCCATCCCCCCAAGACTTTGTGTTTAGCAATATAGTAGGTGAGGTAAATCTGCCATTAGCCTTACGGACGATTTGAATACCACACTGCTTTTTGTAGGCATGGTTCTATTGAAGGTGGTATGCCATTGTCTTTCTTCAGACATACAACTCAATTACTCAACCAGTTATAGGGGGACCTTCAACACAAGTGCTATTCGGAATGTTGCTATACACATGGATTATAGATGTACATTCGTAATTATGGGAGAAATTTGCTGTGTTAGAATATAAACCTTTCTGTAAGCGTTCAGAAACTCAACCAGCACCGACTTCCTTTCTTATAAAAGTTATTAGTTAGATACTGGGTACCGGATAAGGACTTCAAATTTTGTTTTACTCCTGAAGATACTGCAGTGGGGATTTCTTGATTGTTATTAAGGACTGGGACATACGTTGACTGTGATCTGTGACTACATGAGCAAATGGATGACGAACTGTGTCGTGGATAAATCATTCATTTTTTCCATAGTCATTCATGTGTTGCTACTGTAGGATAAATCTACTCATGGTAGAACTTCGGTTCGAAGATTTTGTTCCGTAGGCAGATGAGAGGACGAGTAACGTTCACTAGCATTTTCAGGTACCGATGGCAAAGCGTTTGGCTCCATAGGTCCCTTATTGTTGTGATTTGGTAGCAGCCACCGCCCACTCCGGAATGTGGCACCAGAGCTCAGCGTCTGGGATGTTTTAGAAACTGGTTCGTTACAGTAATTCGCGGTTGACGCTGTAGTGAGAAACACGTGCTGCTTCCGAGAGCAAATAGGACAGAACATTTTGCTCGGGAGTCACGTTAGCTATTTTCGCTTCGGAATGTAAGTAATCCTTGCAGTAAATAAATTCAGTTATCATGGGATCTATGTAGCTGAATATCGTGTGTGTAAAGGCGACTAATTTTTCTTTTTTTTTCTATACCCGCCGCCCAACCCCTTAGGATTTCATAATTGTGCTCCACAGATTTTCTTCTGCAGAATGAATGGGTACAGTCCGTGTTTGAGGGCAACTGCATGAACCTCTTACGATTTATTGATGAACTTATCTTCTAATGTTTTACCTCCACTGTTGTGCCGAATGCTTGAATGTTTAATGTGTTTACAAGAGCAACCATGTTGGAGCAACCAATGCTACGATCTTTTTCTGACAGAACAATGCTCAAATAATTTATTAAGAAATGAATCCCAGTATTGAACCATAACGTTAAGATCAATCGGGCTTGTTAAATTGTTGCTAAACTTTCAGGAGAGTATTTCTTGTTTTAATAAATCTCCACTACATGGATAATGTCTCGCGAGTCTTTTCGCTTACATACATCCCACCGTTCCTTTCCATCTATTGTGGTTACTGAGAATAGTTGTCCATGCTCGATAATTGTTGATTTAAATTATCATTGAAATTCTTTCCCTGATTAGTTGTCCTGAAGACATTTAGTCAGTTTCCGTCGTACATTTTCAGATAAATCATAGGGTCCGATATCATTTGGTTTTCTTGCCAACATCAGACGACACTGTACTCAGTGAAATTTACCAGTAGAGAGGTACTTCCTTCTCTCGACTGGATGCAAAATATCTCTACCAATCCATTTGATATGGCGAAAGCTATATCCTACGTATGAAATACTGGTATTGCTCAGAATGAAGCTTAAATCCGAACAATCAATTAATAAAAACACAAGTGGATATCGTTTATAGGAATCTCATGTCGACATCTTATTTTAAAAACGTGAGTGTATCTGTAAGAAATGAACCAACGAAAATTCAATGACATGAAATGATAAAATAAAACGCTGAACTTGCATTGTAATGAATAAATATGTCGTGAAAATGAAAATATGATACACACCATGATTCTAACATAGGTCCCCCTCTTGTCCTGAAAAGTCACCACAGTAGCTTGTGGGGCCTCGAGTCTGTCCTTTAGTCCGCCTCGCACTCGAAACTTTTGCCTTGAACGGCGTAGACTTTTAGATCAACAGTTCCTGCTTTCATACGTTTTGGAATCCTTTTTCCTGTTTGTGCACATCCTAGTCCTCTGATGAAAAAAGACAAGTAGTCCACCTTCATAAAATAAGATTTAGACATGACAATAAGTTTCATTTTCCAAGCAGAGGTATGTAAAGAACAAAAAGTGTTGATAATGGACGAAATGTCACAGTGAGAAATGCCACAATCGTATATTTTCAAAGTCTCACTTTCAAATATTATAAATGATAACTAGATCTGCGTGTAATGAGTTATTCCCGTAGTTTTCATGTAGCAGTCACTTGTTTTATTTCATCTTTGTCTATTTCCATGCTGCAGTCTGCTACCAGCAATCAAGTCCCTGGGTCAAGGTATCCATCAAGTCAAAAGTGGCATAAACTTAATATTCATTCATCATATATTTTTGCCTGATTGGATATCCTCACTGTCTGTCATAACACACATTGAAAGGTATAGGTATAAATACCTGACGAATATCAGAGTAAATACTTTACTTCCATCCGATACAGTGGTAAGCTTCAAGCAGACATATTGTTAAGTTTGATTGTCCCTATAAAGAGGTAATATCTTTAATCTAAATATATTCGACGCGTAATCCCCTGCTGTAGCCAAGACTAACACTAAAACGACTAAATAGATTGGTGGATTCCTATTTTATGCCTACAAGCTAAGCATGTCACCTGGTTAATGAAATTTGGCCTTTGATTTATATTTTGATGGTTTTATTGTGAAAGATCACAACGAATTGATATTACAGTTCTGAATGTCTAATCTGCCTAGTAGGGAAGAAAGCACTGCCACTTCCAACGAAGTTTTAAGTATGCCACAAAAACTAGCAATCCACTACGAGACCTTTTCCGGCGACGTCATTTACAATAGGCAGGACTGTTGATGTGTTTTAGCTCCGGGTAAAAAGTATACTTATTTACCTTATCTAAGAGGCTCATACGGTGCGCCTTGAGGTTCAGTCTTGTGGCGAACAAACATATGCTCTGAGTTTAATTTGTACACAGTAATTGGATTTACTGTTCTTATCATGTTCAACATCATTCCTGTCTCCGTGAGTAGTTTGTGATTTTTCTTTCAGGGACACGAGGCCACTTTCCAAAAATTGCGCCAATTACTCCAGCCCCAACACTGTCAGAACAGCAACACGGTCACATGTTGCACCACCACCTGCGTCCCCACCTGCGTCCCCAGGCCCCGCTTTGACGTTACACGACGGCCCAACTGTGCTAAGTCCTGAGATCTCTGGATCTCCAGATGTGTTCAATGGAGTCCTTGCTTATGTAATTATCCTGCTGCTGTCCCCTGGACCTGAATCATGAATCCTGAGATGCATCTCATAATTTCATCAGATAATTACGTGTGGTTTTCTCAGATAATGGCGCTGGACCCTGGTTCCTGAGATAATGTCATAATTTCATCAGGTATTTACGCTCTCCCCTGGTCATTGGACCCTAGCCCTGGACTTACCAATATGAAGACCATTAGAGATAATGTCTTGCGTAATTTTCATGTTTTCTTCACTGCTCAGAATGTATGTAATTGCCCTGCAGTTATGCTGTAAATGACTTCGTTTCTTTAACATCCACCAAATAAAAAAAGTGTATTGTTAACACATTCCTTATTATTATTATTATTATTATTATTATTCAGCCTTACACCCCTGCAATATTGGTTAAATAGCTATATTGTAAGTAGGCTGTTTAGCTTTTAAGTTGGTAACGCCGCGTAGCGCTCTATATGAAAATCACTGACTGTGCTGTGTGCAGTCTGTGGCTGGTTTGCATTGTTGGAATATTTGCTATTGTAGTGTTAGGCAGTTGGATGTGAACAGCGCATAGTGTTGCGCAGTTGGAGGTGAACCGCCAGCAGTGGTGGATGTGGGGAGTGAGATGGCGGAGTTTTGGGAGCGGATGATATGGTCGTGTGTATATATTATGACTTTTGAACACTATTAAGGTAAATACATTGTTTGTTCTCTATCAAAATCTTTCATTTGCTAACTATGTCTATCAGTAGTTAGTGCCTTCAGTAGTTAGAATCTTTTATTTAGCTGGCAGTATTGGCGCTCGCTGTATTGCAGTAGTTCGAGTAACGAAGATTTTTGTGAGGTAAGAGATTCATGAAAGGTATAGGTTATTGTTAGTCAGGACCATTCTTTTGTAGGGATTATTGAAAGTCAGATTGCGTTGCGCTAAAAATATTGTGTGTCAGTGATGTACTCAGACTGCAGTCAAGACTTCCTTCAGGAAGTGCCGCAGTCTACAATGTAGCCAGATCGAGCATATTGCCGGACATCGAATTCTGAGGGCAGCACGATTGTATTGTCCACCTTACGGACAATTTTCTTGTTTAAGCCTGTATTTACAACACATATTGCATGCTGAAGACCGAGAAAAATTTACAAAACAAAATTATTTTATGAGAGCAACGTTAGCTACAGCGTTCGAAGTATTCATAGTATCGTATACGTGAGTGTAAATGCCTTCCAATGCCCACTCGAGGAAGACAAGGATACACAATCTAGCTTCAGTATTATAAATACGCCTCAGTTTGTGGATGAACTCAGACTTAGGTTGATAATCATTTTGAATATTTGGCAGTACTGTACCCATCGGCATTAAACTCGTTTTCAACCAATGATTCCCACAGATACAGGAACACTACTTGTGATACCTCTTAGACAAAATACTTATGCAGTGCTATAAGACGAAAAGATCGACCTGAAACAAACTGTCGGAAGTTTGTTTTACAACCTTCGTACCTGGATAAAGAGCTTTTCCTATTTGAGATACCTGTGAACGCTGATGCATAAGACGATTTAAGAAGAAACTAAATTCCTTCAACTACGACAATGTTTAAAGAAATCGTCTTAACGGCAATAAATCGTTGTTTGTGAATCGTTTACCAGCGCTACTCTGTCGCATTTCGCTGGTTGGAAGGCAAAAAGTTTACTGACAAATTCCACAAAAGGAAAAGGGGGACGAAATGTTTCCCCCTGGAAGGTCTTGTTATTTTATTTAAATGATTACAAAATCAGCTAAAACGAACAGTGAGGCTGTCAGTATAAGCACATTACTGTTGTCAGTATGATGTTGCACTGCCCAGGGCCTGTAATGATAAAGGGCCCGTTTAGGTCAGGCGTATTGTACACAGAAGAGGAGGAGAGAGCACCACTAAATTCTACAATCCGTATGCATTGCATACACACAGAAATTACTGTTACAGTGTACTGTTGGAGCCCAATGAGTGAATTGCATATTTTCCGGTGAGAAAGAGCACTGCCAAACAGTCTTCGCTACATCAGGTTACATAAACTGGTGTCACTCTGAGCTAGAATTTATCATCAGCGACTAAGTATAAGGTCAATAAGTCGGATGCAGGTTTTGCAAATGTGAAATACTTTCCTACATATAAAAGTGAATATTAAATTTGAACTAATATGGCAAAAATTTTGAACTTGGATGGATTAGAATGAAAATCTTTCTGTTTATTGCAAAGGAAAACAATTGGTTTTCTAAAACATTCTCTGCCATACACAACTTGAAACAAGTCACGTCGACCAAAGCGTGTGGAAGAACTGACAGTGACGTCTATCGGAAGACAGTAAGATCACTGGGCTTTTGGTTTGGCAGTATTCGTCAGCCATTTCTAGGCGCAAGTAAATTAAGAAAGGCACAGCGTTTTTGTCATCAAGTAACGTCTTCTCAATTACTTTAGTTTCAATGTAATCTGCGAGTAATTGCTGATGTTTGATATTAACATGAAAACGACTCCGTAGACAAGGAAACAACCTCTTCTTGGGCAACTACTTCTATAATGACCAAAAGGCATTAAATGATCTTCAAGCACATGTGTTCCAGCAACGGTATGAAGAAAATGATAGTAATACTGACGGTAATAATCGAATTATTCCGTAACTTCACACTTCACAGTGGATTTTCTCGAACTAAGAAATTTGCTGAATTAGTGAAAATTTCAAAATGACTTCACATCGAGGCTATGATGCCTAGATGAGTCTTTACATTCTGCTGACATGAGAATAGCATAATCTCCACGTCAGAAGATAGCTTCTACTTAACCATTTAATAGATTCGCATTTTTTCCACCGTGACTAATTTTGTAAGCTAAGCACATCATCCGTTACAGCATACTCCTGGGGATGGGAAATGTGGCCACAATGGTCTGGTGGAACGAACTATCACAGGTGCAATGTGTGGGTTCCGGCATTTACTTTTAAGAGGCACAAACAGATTTACTTTACCTCTGGTAACCTCAAGAGAAAGACGTTATAATCCAGAATCCGCATTAAACGTCACGTTCCTTCATTACCAACTGGGTAGAGCCGGTTTACGTTGGGAAATGACATAGGCGGAAGTCATGGTAAACAGAAATACTGTCTCCAGTAAACTTACATTAGAACATTTTATTTTATTTGGTGGACCGATAGCCATTTAAAGGAACAGGGATCTTATTTTACTTGTACTTGGTTGAACTAGAGACGTTGAAAAATTTTGTGCTGGACTGTGATTCGATTTCGTATCTCCTCTTTCGAGGATCTGAATCACTCGGAACAGTATAGTTCAATCATTTCATTCCTTTTTCCCAAGACTGCAATCTTCTCTAGGTCTCCTCCAAAGGTAAGTATGTGGGTCCGAGTCCCGATCCAGTACATAAATATTCATAATTTCATTTCAAGACCTATCACGTGCATACCAGTCTGCTAGTGAAAATAACGTGCATTTTTAATGTCTGTTCATGTGTTGCCAACAATTGCATTAGGTGTCGTTATTTCTGGTGAAACACGCACACATCTTATTGTTCGTGAGTAAGTAAGTGTTACTTAAGCTATGTTCGTGGATGATAAAGAAGGACGGTAGGTGTGCGGTTCGATTGCCGCCCAGGCACAAAAATTTGAGCCCGATTTTAGATTCAAACATCTAGCAGCTGCTAAGAAAAACCGATACGTAATATTTGATTTTACTGAGTTAACAATCCAATTGCGTGTTGGGTTCGTATCTCCGTCACAGAACTTCACATCATGCACTTCATCTTTCAATGCATGAACACTTTGTTCCTTCTGAATGGCGGTATACCACACATCTTCCGTGGTTAGTTAACAGGGACGAATGGGTCTTTATAGGAGTCCCGGATTATTACAAAAACTGTCGACTTTTATTTTCAAATTTAGATTTGGTTACTGATATTAGCGAACATTTCTGAAATTCATACCTCTTCATGACTAGTCAGCAATATTATATGATTAGATTAATACTTGTTCCATAGATCATGAATACGACATTTCGTAATGATATGGAACATGTCATTTTAATGAAGGATTTCTTTACATACCATGATTCAGTTTGATGCAACAATTTTTTACTCTCTCTCTCATTCTTTTTTATTTTTATCTCTCTCCCTCACTCTCTCTCTCTCCTCTCTCTCTCTCTCTCTCTCGCTCTCTCCTCTCTATCTCTCTCTCTCTCTCTCCCTCTCCCTTACTCACACACACACACACACACACACACACACACATTCTTTTTTTATTTCTATTTGTTTGTTGTGCGCGACTATTGGCGAGGCACGAAAACGTTAATCAATGAGTTTCTTAGTTTTGAGTACACTTACGAAAGAAATATAAAAACAACTATGAGAGTTACTGATTTATGAAGCTTAGTTTGCAGTCAGTTCTGAGTATTATTAGTAACTACGCTCCAGTCCCCAAACCCAGTTACAGAAGTGTGAATCAGACGGATTACGTATTCCAGGCCGTGGCAGCCGCGTCTTTGAGACGTCAGCTATGGTCACTTGCCAGCCCACTGTAGGATCACTTCGGTTCGTCTCTTCCTGCTGGTAATGTAACTGAGATTTGGCAACATGACAAGGTATGTTTGGCAACTCTGTGATCGACGAGTTACTTCCTGGTGTGCACGGAATTAAGCCTAAAAATTCACTTGATTTTTCCTGTCATTTCCATTGAATAATCTGAGATCTTATCGCTTGAGCTGTAACAAAAGATTGTAAATTTGCGGTTTTTAGCCCAGGAAAGTCGTTGCACGTGAAAATCGCATCTAATCTCGTCCTTAAAATAGCTGTTTACAAGTTCTAGCCACTATTGGTCTAATAAGAGGAAACCCAGACGCCTGCCTCTTCCCTAGCTCTGTGGAAACGTTCTAACCTGTGAGAAAGCGTCTGTTATGGTTTGCTGTTCCAGTCTTGCTGACTGTAACGTTTTCATCCCTTCTGTGAAAGAGCTACACGCAGTCAGATCACACATCGATCAGAAAATCGCAAGAAGATACTTTCGACCCTTAGTGCAATGGTGAAGAACTTACAATGCTGCACAACAGGTAACGCCTCTTTCCGCTGCTGACAAGCAAATTTTGGGTTTCTAGGAATAGATAACTTTATTTATGAAATGCCACATATGCATACCACTTGAGTATGACACAGCATACCAATCAAACACAGACCCAATCGAAATCTAAGTGAGCAGTATTTTACTAATTCGTGTCGATAGAGGCACGCTTCTGTACAGTTTTATTGAAACAGACTTTCGGCGTAAGGTTATCGTGGGTAGTTTTATTTCATTTCTTATAATACAGTGCACAATTTTCGTAAGGTTTCTTTCAGTTTTGTTAAAACATTAATTAACATGAGAGAGAAAAAAGTCATCAACGATATATTCGAACTCTCTAATGTTATCTATAACAGTCTGACAATGCACATGCGGTTTATTGATTACATGCATGTAGAAAACTTGTTCTGAGTTAAAGCTGTCAAACAAGGTTTGATTAAGAATAAAATGCCACTGCCACACGACAGCTAATGTAGAAAATACTTTTCTGATGTATTTTGGCACGATGCGTTCTCCCCATACATAATACAAAAGTTTCGAGATGCATCTGCAGCCTGGCCATCTATTAAACCTGAAAAGAACAAAATGCGGTAGAAGTAAGCCCTTTTTACACATGCGACTATTTTGGGTTTAGAAGTGAAGGGAATTATGTTCAAAGTTACATTAGATCGATAACTTCAGCAGACAGCAGTATTACCTTTTCAAAAAATGTAGCAGTGAATGTACCCGAACTCGCTACGTCTTATTTACAGTGCGCGGCGCTTACCGTTACGCTACTAGCTGACAAATGGGTACAACATCTCCAGAAGTTAACAACAATTCCTCCAGAACTTCCGCATTGCACAGTGCTGTGATATAATGCATATGGCCGGATCTAGACTTCTGAGAGAGAGACAGTTATAGTTTTTCTTTTGCATTGCACGACGTTTTCAGCAAACAGATAGCGCAATAGGGTAGCTCAAGTGGAAAGGAACACTTCCTATTCAAATTTATGCATCCTACACTGTTGGCAGTTCTGTGTAGGTGACAGTTACGTGATTTTATTTCGGTGATTACAAAATAGAGTCGAATGTATGCACTGGGTAGCCGAGGCAGCTTTTCATGGCGATTTCGTCAACCAAGTAAATGAATGTACTTAGCATGCTGCAAACCACTACAGGGGGCCTGTTTGTCAGAATTCTCATCCAGTGTGGCGCAACGTTGTTTGATAGAAAAATGAGTCAGGCAGAAGCGAATTTGGTGGTTTATTGGATTGATTCTGGGTTCATATAATTACGGTCTGGGTTCGATTCCTATTTCTGGGGATAATTTTTGATAAGTAGAGGCAGATTCTGTTCTCTTCTGGCTACGCCAAGTGAAGAAGGTATAACGGCATTGTGGTCTGACATTCATGTTAAACATGATATTCCTTCTCTACCAAGTAGACGTTAGGTTGAACCATAATAAAGTCAGGCGTCGCGACACATAGAAACTCTATCAACAGTAACCTTTCTTATATTAGTTATTTATTTCTAGTGACGAAACGAACGCTATGTAGGGTCACAGGACACTTATTCCATCTTTTATCTGAGCTTCTGTATGTCGATAAAATTGATTCTGAACTGGGAATTCAACTCAGAACGTCCTTAACGCGGAATTTGATCCCTTCGTGACAATACAGCTCGACTGCAATTTGTTGTTTGTTCAAAACTGCAGATTCCTCAACATCTTCACATATTGGGCGTGAATCCTGTCCCAGCACTAAAGCTTTCATTATGTATTATCAAGCTCTATCATGAGAACACCTATCTGCTAGTAGATAATAATTTTGATTTTTATTGTATTTTCTTTCGTTGTCAACACTAACGATATCTGACATTTTTGAGTCTCAGTGACACACAGAACTGTTTGCGAGATCACTGTATGTTCAAGGATGTTATTCCGAGCTGCTAGTGGAGAAAAATTCGATAGCTGACGTCCCTTTGTGTGCAGTCAACAACGATATGTGTGGGGTTGGATTCCCAGTCAGCACTGAACTCTTCATCATATTATTTCTAGTTCAACACGCTCACATGTCGCTGCTGGTGTAACAAACCCATTTTTAACGTTCGTTTTCTCTAGAATATAACAGCAATAGGTGCCAGGTTCCTGGAAAAGAAAAAAATTAATGTTTCGTCTCGGCATTTCAATTAAAACATCTAGCTACTGCCGAGAAAATCCGATATGACACAGTTGATTGCGCTACGTTGACAATCCATTTAGGTTCTGGGTTCGAATCCCTGTTCAAAACAAAGCTTTACCTCACAACATTTCAAGTAAGTTACTTGTGAAGAAGCAATATTTAACATCTCTCGTAGTTCGTTAACAAGGACAATAGATGCTGGATAGGAATTCGCGTCCGTTAAAAATGCTTACGTTATGAAATTTAGAGTTGATATTTGCTAACTGATACTGTCTAAAATCGAGGTATAACACTCTCTGTATGCCTAGTCAGGAATGACTGTTAATTTCCATCAGTTACGAAGTCTGTGTTGAGTCTGCATGACTTGGGTTTGAATCCATATGCAGAACGAGACAGTTCGTCGTGTCATTTGAAGTTTATACATCTTCTTAAATAGCAGCTCGTGAATAACTTAAATTTTTAATGTCATTTTGTGTTAAATAATAAGTATGGTATGTTACTTTGAAGAGGAAATCATGAATACGACGAACTTACTACGTGAATTACCTATCTGGCGTAATAGTGAGAGTGGTAACATTTCAGGCATGTCATTTATTGTAATATATGTGAGGTTACAAGCCTTAAGGACAGTCTTATCTGTGATAAGATGTTTCCTGATATTTGTAGTGCCTTGTTATTACTTTACATCTTGAGTTATTGCGATACAGAGCAGTGTTTTCTAGTGGTGACTCGTTGGAACCATTTTCAATAGTCAGACGACTGTACCTAGGGGCGATTAGAGGACCTGCTAGACAGCTGCGCTATGTGGGTTGCATTCGAATCAGGCGAAATGCAATTCAGGTCGTTCGGACACTTTTGAGCATGACTGTACATAACTTGCAACATCGTCTTTTTTTTTTTTAAATAGCTCCAGTAGTAATGTGACCACTACCAGCAGGAAAATATATAATATGGAGTATATATACAATTATGACAAACAAGTTGTACTATTATGCTCTGCAATATGACCTTTATTCTTTTTCACAAATGTATGACAGCTGCTGCCTCAGGTACATTGTATCATATAGGAATCGCAAACTCGCAGCAAAGCATTGCTTTACGTTTGACAGGAGAATACTGAGGGTTCTTTAACATCTGAGACACTCCTTGAATCTAACAGGTTTACACGCGTTTATGGCTGCAGAGATTGTGACACACCTATACACGTCTAACGTGAAGGCGGCGACGTCAGCCAACGTAAACAGCTCTGAAGCGACCATCCAGTTGTTGCTGGGAACAGCAATACACACATTAGTACTACATACTTTTCTGGTTACCAATTGTTATAACGTTGCAAACAGTGTTACTTACCCTGAGATGTTGAAGGACTGTAGACGTGTGTGGGAAGAGGTACCATCCATTATGAAAAGGTTGCTTGTGGGAGCTGTAACCAAACTCCATCTCCTGAGATTATGAAAGACCGTGCGGAAGCTGCGACCATCTAGACATCGTAAGTGTCGTATTTTTAATTGTTATACAGTTACAAGCAGTGTGACTTACCCTGAGGGAACGGATGCATTAGATGATGTACAGGTGGTGGTGTCTGCACCGTCTGTAAAGGTACAAGCACATATTTTTCCAACTCAGCTGATAAACAACGATTTTCAGGAGGAAACTGTAACAAAAATATTATAAGACAATATAAAGTTCTTGTTGGACACGTACCGAATACATGGTCAACAACGGAATATATCCAGGCAAGTTCAAGAGCGTCATTATCATCTGTGCGTGAAAATACTTAAAATAGTACTTACCAATACGATTACACTGAGAGTCGTTAACGTCTTGAGAACTGTCTGTACTGCGTTGTTCCGTGGCTAACGTTAGAAGGTGCTACTTATTCACCTTGAGAGAACGCATTCATTAGATCTTGAACAGATGTTGATGCTCGCAACGTCTGAGGAGCAAGTTCTTCAACAAACAAAGCTAAAAGATGAAATTATAGTATTAGACATAAAGAGAAATTCATTCGTACTGGTAATACTATTCACCATTATCTGTTTGTTGCTAGATATTCAGAAACTCGCTTTGTAAAAAATACGCATACACTCATCCTGTGTATAACCGTCCTCCTCGCACCCCTCTCAGATTTTGTGGTAAGAGGGCCCAGTGAACAGCCCCTCAAAACATGAACATGAACACAGATCAAGCATGAAAATAGGAAGAAAGTATACTGAACTGTGAAAAAAAAGGCAAAATGGAAACAGTGAAAGATCCAAGGAAAGAAGTGCAATGTAGAGCAACCTGTTAGAGCAACGTCGTGATTCAGTCTGCATTTCGCGGGGCAACAGAGCGGACACGCCACTGTTTCGCCGTGCGGGATTAGCCGAGCGGTCTGAGGCGCTGCGGTCATGGACTGTGCGGCTGGTCCCGGCGGAGGTTCGAGTCCTCCCTCGGGCATGGGTGTGTGTGTTTGTCCATAGGATAATTTAGGTTAAGTAGTGTGTAAGCTTAGGGACTGATAACCTTAGCAGTTAAGTCCCATAAGATTTCACACACATTTGAACTTTTTTTTTTTGCCAGTGTTTCCGTCTGCGGAGCGCGAGCTCGTCTTGTTTACGTTCTGACGGCCGTTGCTTAAGTGCCGGCATACCGTCTATAATACGTGGTGAACCGTTACCGTAATTTTACACTCCGATTTACTTTTTGCAAGGATAATGCCCGACCCAAAGCACTCGAGTTGGAGCGTCTTCTGCCAGAGGAAGTGAAGATCCCGGCGACCAATATTATCGGAATACATTTGTCGATCGTGAGCAGCATGGTATATGTTAAAATCATTAACGACGCAGCACGCGAACGCATCCTACGTGAGATCAAAGAGGGGCTCCGCATCTGTCTTCCTGATGGCAATGTGGGCGGGCAGTAACAGCCAACCACGCGGGCTTAGGTATGCGTGCGATACGCACTTTCGAATTGCCATTCGAACTTCTTGCAGATGAAGCCGTCGCAGCAGTCCGACCATACGACACAGGGCACAGTCCACGGCCATACTGCGGAGAAGTGGACACAATTTCGGTCATATTCTGTCCTAAACGGCGTCCGACATGTCACCATCGATCTCCTAAGCCACGTTCCGTCCTACTTACTTATCGGCGGATGCCGTGCAATAATTATATATGATGCCCTGCCTCGGACCTATACCGGGTGCGGCAAAGAAAGCCACCCGAGTTCCGAATGTCCACAACGGTGTATTAAGCAACTTCCAGCTGCCGAAGGACAACGCTCGTTGGAATCTACGGTGCTACCAGTGGACTACGCCGCTGCTTTTGCTTCTCCTACCGCTTCGCAAAGCCGCCCGAAAGCCATAAACGACGTCACAAACGAGCCCGACCTTACCCACGAGGAGAGCGTCTCGGACGGCCCGCTGTCTCAAGGCCGGTCCGCTCTCTCGGTCGGCCATCGATCCCATTCCGACGGTGCCGACGCTACCGCCGCTGACCAAAACCTCAGCAACACGATGGAGATCGACACGCTCATTGTCCCTACGGCGGCCTTCCTACCAGAGCGATGCGACTCCCTTCCGTCGTCGGACACGTGTCCGTGAGTGATCTTACGGGCCGTGAAGTGGTCATCTACGTCCGCCATGGGATTTCTGCCACAGAAGTCGCCTTCCTTCGAACAGCTCGGGGCATGACACTCACTGCCGTGGGGACACGCTTCCTTAATGTCTATTCTCCTTCAATCACCGGCCAACGACATGAACGGGCCCAGTTTTATTCAGAAGGCATGGCCTGCTTTTACGGAGCTACGACCACTGCCTATTAGGAGGTGATTTTAACTGCGTTCTGCATCCCAAAGATCAGGTTCCACACTATACTACATGCCAGGAACTACGTATAGTGGTGCGGGACCTCCTGCTTCAAGATACCTGGGAAGTCCAAAATGGCGACCGTTCTGGCCGTACCATTCTTACCAGTAATTCCACAAGCCATCTAGACAGGGGATATGCCTCACTAAATCTTAGATCTACAATATGGGACGCTAAACACTGGTCACTGGCCTTTTCCCATCACTGCGCTTACATCTGCATGGTCCTCCTCCTGCCCCAATCTGTATGGCGCAGCCAGGCGCCATGGAACCTAAATACTTCTCATCTGCATGACCTGACTTGTCGCCAGCAAGTCACCGGGACATGGACAGCCTGCCAACGATGTCTTCCACTCTATCCTCGACATTCACAATGTGGATGGACTGCATCAAACCAGCGATCCAGAGGACGCTGAAGAGATACGGGTAGGACTTGGCCGACTATCTTCACTACACCGTCGACTATTCGATTCTCCGAGATCAGGACAACCAGCCGCCAACCCCAGACAACCAATTGCAAGGGCAAAAAACTAAGGCGAGGATAATTGGGCTGGCACACCGGAAATTGCAAGAAGTGGCGATATGGACGCGGCACCACCATCATGCATGTTTGGAAATTCCACCCATGCATCATATAGCGTCCGACGAACGCCGGCGTCATCGGCAGATCATCGACACTCTGGTCACGCCTCATGGCCCACAGGTGACTAATCAGCATTATATCGTTCACGCATTCGTCGAACTCTACCGTCGTACTTATAGGGAAGAAGATGCTCATACTGAAGCAGATGATTCCATTTTGCTTTACACCATGCACACCATCCCCTACACGGAGGCAGATACTCTCACAGAGGTGGTCACACAGGACAAAGTCGACAATGCAATCGACAAGGCTATAGTCAACAGATCGCCCGGCATTGACGGCTTACCAACTGAGTTTTACCGAGCCTTCCAGGACCTCATGGCACTGCGGTGGACGACTATGTATCAAGAACTGATGACGTCTGACCAAGCAATCCCAGCCGCCTTTGTTGAGGATATCATCATTCCGGTCCACAAATCAGCCCATGGTTCAACAGTTATGAGTTACACACCTCGCAAGTTTACTGACTATGCGTCTCCGAACAATACTCCCTCATATCCTCTCCCCAGAGGAAACGACGTCTGGGAGACAGGTTAACATATAGGTTGCTACAGGTGTATGCCATAGCTTAATTGAGATGACGGTGGCCTGCAGACTCCGTGCAGCAGTCGTCTCTATAGATTTCCATAGTGCTTTCGGTAAAGTGGGCCACCGTTTCCTGTTTTTGGTGGCAGCCTGGATGGGCATTCCCCCTCCGTTCATCGACGTCCTCCCCTGTCGTTACAACATTGCCAGTTGACGAGTCCAAGTCAATGGACGTTTAGCAGAGCCGGTACCCATCTGCCGTTCCATACGGTAAGGATGCCCCCTCTCCACCCTCTTGTATGCCACTGCCTTAGAGCCCCTCATTGGGGACATGACAATTAAGCTCTGTGACGTTAGCTTTCGCCAACACACTTTTCGCTGTTGGGCGTATGCTGACGATCTCCTCATCCTCATCCGCTCCAGCTCTGAGATTCGAACAGTCCTCAAAGTGATTACACGTTATGAGGATGCCACTGCCAGTGCCATGAATGTCGCCAAATCTTCTGTGATGTACATTGGACGAGACCTCCAGGAAAGTGAAATGGCACCCCTGCCACTTGTGCAGACGTTCCGGTACCTGGGCATTACATTCACTCCCACGGTCTCACGCACAGCGTCAACGAATTTCCGTCATCTGTTACACGTCATCCGTAACGACGTCCGCCAGAACCTCCTACGCCGCCAGGACACACTTCGAAGTGTTAAGTTTCTTAATCGTTATGTGGATTGGTTCACATCGCGCAAGTTCTTCCTCTGCTGATTGCGACGGGACACAACTTTCAGGCGGTCTTTGGCTATTGTCTCACAGCTGGTTCCACGTTAAACTCCGTTATGAGACACTTACCCTGACCCCTCCCCCCCTCCCCCTCCTCCCCCACCCCCACCCCCCCCGGGACAGTGGCTTCAGGCTCTTCAACGTCCGCATACGAGCTGCGGCCTTGTATATGAGTGCAATGAGAAGTGGACATTACGGACATATCTTTAACATGCAGCTTGCTTGAGGTCCTCCTGCCTGCTTCCACCTCACCACCGGTGTCTGTCACCCACATTGTGCCTTATTTGTGTCACATTCCGATCTTTTTCCTCCACTACAGTTACACACGAACCAGTCTCCCAGATACGTGTTCACCCAGGACTAACGAGTTTTGCAGCCTACTATTGCGCCAAGGTCCCCGGAATGTGATGGAGACCGAACATCCCTCCATCCAGTGACACACAGTGTGGACCACCATCCACTAACCCTTCCTCCTTGCAGATGTCTGGGCAAGGTGGTATCACATAGTCAACAGGAAATTTGCCAGGAAGCAGTGACTGCACAACATTGGTTTGCCGAATTCCCCTCTTTGCCTCCTTTGCCAGCAGCTCGACACTGGTGACCACCGTCTGACATGCACCTCTCCGCAAAATGTCTGGCACTTCATGCAGCAAATCAGTGCCAGCTATCTCCAAGTGCCACCAGACTCGATCGAACCGCGAATGTTTCTATACCCAAAGGACAAACATTTTCCCGCCGCCAAATATAATTCCATTACGTGGGTCAAGGGGTGGGCGGTCGATTACCTTTTCCATGAGGTACCTAAATACTGCCCCTAATTCGGGACCTATTTACGAAGAGCCCAAGCAGCTCTCTAAAACACGCCATGTTACCGAAAATTATTTGCTAACTATCTTCGAGGGGTCTTTGTTAGACCTCCACGACGTTGGGGGGTGCCTGGAGCTGAGGGTACCTACCCCTGCCCATTGCCCCCCACCCCCCCCCTCCGCCCACAATGGTGTCTCAGTTTGAGCCGCCTATGACTCCATTCTACTTACGACCTCAACGGATGGGAGAGCGCGTCGTAGACTGCGTGGCGTTTATTTCTTTCTTCTTTTTCTTTTTTCCTTTCCTTCACTTAGTATTTCTTTTTTTCTCTGTCACTGGCGTATGTTCCACCTAATTTCATAAAAATTAGTGAAAATTATAAAAGCAAAATGAAAATATACAAACAACAACAAAGCCTTCCACGTCTGTTGATTCCTGTGGCTCCCACTTTCCTGTACTACACAGACTCGGTGGCGGTGAAGGGACACTGCGGACAGGTCTCGGGTTTCGACCTTTGCCCACTTTGCCGTCTGAGCCCCCACCAGTCTGCTATATCTTAAAAAAACATAAAAGAAAACGTGTAATATCAGAGGGTTAGATTCCCGTAGAAATAAAAAAAATATGAGCGAGTGCATCAATGATGCTCCTGAAAGGGCGTCATTGGACATCAACCCCGCACAACTGCAACGAACAATAAAGAATGAAATGAGATTTTAAAAAAATGTGGTCACAGTGTTAAACTGCCAAGCTTCCAAACGGTATTAAAACTTCCCTCGTGTATTTAAATTTGTGTCTGTGTCGTGGTGTAACGTCCGTTTGCAACAGCGAAGTGTAAGGAATGGACCTATAATGACAGTTGATTCTGCACAGATACTCATTAACAGCCAAAAGGAAGTGGCTGTCGAATTGGAACCACGAATGTATGATGAGAAGGTGGCAAGTCAACTGAATCTCCCCCCCCCCCCCCCCCGACAATACGTCTGGTGTGTCATAGACTGCATTAGTGACCGTATGTGTGTCGTATGATAGGAATCTCTTATCGACGCGTCTAAAATATATGCCTGATAAGTGAGTGAGATATGCCTCCTCGCCCGATTTAGGTGTTCGTATGAATATAAACGTGATCGCTCCCAAGGAAATAATGAAAACATAATAGTGTGTCACATACAAATGAACGCAACAGTTTGACAATCACAGTTTCTCTGTGCTCTGTCAAAACATATGTTTTTAACGTTTTTGAAGTTGCGTTCCGTTTTGGAATCTTTTACTCTTGAATTCCTTTGCTGTGACGCAGTTGACACCCATTTATTTGTTGGTTTCATTTCTGTGAGACGTTTATGAGGTATCTCACTTGCTCTCACTATTCATCACGTTTACTTGCGGCAGTAACGTATTCTTCCCATATTACTCATATTGTACAACGAACGTGTAGTATAACAACTTCCAAGACTACAGAAAGAGAAAAATACATCAGTGACCAGATGGACAGTTCATAATGTTATGAAAAAAATAAAATAAAATAGATGGCACGACAGAGCTTTGAACTCGGCTCGTCCGCTTCAGAGTCGAACAATATGACCACTTTTTCTTTTTTTAAAAAAAGATGCTATCCTATTCTTTTGGGAAAGGAACCTTCCCGGCAGCCAGAGGAAGGGGTTGCGGCAAAGTGGGCAGGAGTTGCAACCCGGGGCCTGGCCACCACGTCTCATTCTCACACTCCAGAAACCAAGTAAAGCGTAAGGAACGTGGAGTAGAGGCACAGTGAACATCGTTTATTTATTTACTTTCCTTTTCTTTCTTTTTTTTTGTTCTTTATATTTATTTATTTTCTCATTAATACCACCGAGAATATCAGGAAACCGGAGTCACGCGAGGAGGGCACAGCAAGACGTCACACTAATTGAGACTATCAACGTATTTTTTTTTTCGCAAGAACATTCTGATTACCAGTAAATACATCGGTTCTAAGTGTGGAAGAGGCGGGGATCAACTCTTCGTGACAGGAACACCCCAGCTCTGTGGTGGGTTAAGGAAGACACAGCAGAGGAAATTGGGGAAAAATTGTCTGTATTTTGGATTGCGGACAACTCCACAGTGGCGTACATTAAGGAACTGCCAAAAATCAAGTATACTTTCTCGCCATCAGCAAACAAGTAGTGTGCTGCGTGTCCACAAACCCATCTCACAGAGTTAGTCTTCGCCTGTGGGAAGTATCCTGCGTCCGGAAAGAGGAGCAGTTGAGTAAGTATCTGATGAGGAGTCACACGGGTAATTAGGGACAACATCTGTTGCACCAAGAACCAGACACCTCTAGCTGATCAGGACACCTGTCAGTGCTCATCTGTGTCCATAACATCACAGTCGACACACAACAGGGTGTCTGCGAGGTGAATCTTGTGAAGGCGTGACCGGCGTACTTGCTTCCCATTGACAGTAAAGTACCATGCAGACTGGACATCAGTGTCAAGATAAGAAGCTCACAGCGATCCCCAAATGGCACGCCAGTGGACGCAGGGCACGTCCCTCCAACCACATTCGGTGACCTGTGCTGCTGAAGGAAACCATAGATCGCCTTCATGGATGTCAATTGCGCCGGCAGTATCACAGCACGGACGTAGCTCAGTTCAAGGAAAAAGTGGCGGAATGGTGAATGTTGGATAGGTGCTGAGAAAGTGTGGTGCAAGGGCCTCCAGAAATAGGCTGATAAGGCACGTAGGACTACGGCGCCACAACGTCATGTGAGAGCCAATGAAAAGGCCTACCACTCTATCAGGCACATTATACAGACCTAAGCCGCTCCTGTATCATGTTAGAGTGAGAGTTTCGAACCTCATCTTGAACAGCAAGCCGTGGAAAACAAATTAACCCAATCCCGCCAGCATGCGGCGGGCCATGGACGGCGGAACAGAAAGTGTCATGTGGGGGATACGTGACACCAAATATACATTTACATATTGTGTGCATTTCAGAAGATCGAGTGCTCGTAAACGGTGATCTAAGAGTCCAGATGACGGTTGGGAAAGAAGTAGACCTCGCATTTGAGACCAACTGTCAGTCGCAGATCACTTGCAAAACTGAGTCCTAAATATCGGAGAGTACCAGCTACACGCAAAGGAGCACTGTCTGCAGGAAGTCCCGAAACTATGGCCATGTCGCTCGATTTGCGGACGTGGAGTCAGCTACCGAAAGCTTCGCCATTGGTGGTGACTCGTGGCAATGACTCCCTGTCCTCAACACCGCTACGAAGAACGATGATGAGATCGTCTGCATATGCAGTGCAGCTGAGGCCACGGGGAGACATCCCAGAGAGGCGTTGACGAAGGCTGCATAGCAATGGTTCCATGGTGAATGCATACAACTGTTCAGAGAGCGGCAGCCTTGACGCACTGATCAACGGATCGAGATGGAGAAGTAAGACGGTCTTTGTGGAGCACACGAGACGTAGCTCCACGTAGGAGACTCATTACGACGTCGACGGTAATATCAGTGTAGCCCATATTGCGGATCACTCTTTCCAGGAAGTCGTGGTCGAGTCGATTGAACGCCTGGCTGAAGTCAAGAGCTGCCAAAAGTCCAGGCATACGACGAGCGTGAGCATAAGTGAATGTCCCGATAGCGGCAGAGGGCAGTGCGGATGTTACTGGTCACTCTCAAAGAAGTTTGACCTGGGGAAACCACGTACCGAGCTGTCCGTTCAAAGCCGCACAGCCAACATCTGGGTAAAGATCTTTGTATCGCTCTTGAGTAACGTCAAGGGGCGGTAATCGCATATCCGTGAGGTACCCCGAGGCTTGTGGATGGGAATGAGGAAACCATCGGGGAAACCGCCGTCTGGAATCGGCACGAAAGGCGAGCATAAGGTCTTGACACATTTCCGTCCACACTGGCGCCATAGGGGGACGAAATGTCCTATAAAACTTCAGTGAGAGGCCATGAGGGCCAGGCGACCTGTTCGTAGAACCCGCCAGGACCGTCATGGGCTTGTCCTCCGTGACGTTAGCAATCAGATCTGCCAGCACTAGATAGGGCACTGACAACATACCGGTTACAAATTAAACCCTTCTCAACATTGTTGATAGGAACGTATTTTACGTAAAAGCTCACTTAACAATCGTAAATAAGCACCCACGTAATAAACTGACAATAACTCCACTATATAAACATGTGCTCAGTGGTTTTATTTTGTCTGTTCACATAAAAGAAGAAGACAGGAAGCCCTGGATAGTTATCGTCTGTAAACTGACACTCTAGCAGTGCTCGTGGTAGAGAATGATGTCATTACTGGAAAATGCTACAGCTGCCGTTCAGGATGACTAAGAATGTATTTCCCCACTAGCACTGTAAAACAGTCTGCAGAGTTTAACGTATATTCTGTAACTATTCCTTACATGCATTAGTATTATTAGTAACTCATATCTACCTTCCATGTACTGTTAGCGCACTTTGTGGAAAATAAAAGCCCGCCGGGCATGTTTGCACATTGTATTGCCAGTGATCCATGAGGGGCTCAGAGGAGTGTTGGTGAAACACACTGTAGGTACTTCTTGTGACGTAGTGCGGTAAATACAGTGGTGAAGCACGTGCTTGATCTTCGGTTTGTAGAAATAAGAAGAACGAAAGGGGATCAGGTGACCTGCCTTCCATTGCGCTTCCACTCCACACCACTCGCACTCTCTCTCTTTCTCTCTCTCTCTCTACATCCTCCCCCCCCCCCCCCAAAAAAAAAACAGACCGTTCAGCGACACTTTAATGCACTTAGACGTGGTACAGACAGTTAACATTTACTTTTAACTGAATTCATTTAAAGATAAACATTAATTTTTTACCGTTTAGGAAATATTTAAAATAATCACCGATTTTTCAATCCGCTGCAAAGTGGAAACTGTTAACCCTAGACAAAATTGTATCAGACTTTTTTGTAGGAAATTTAACCTAGTTTAATTTAATTTTGTACTGAATCACGGTTTTGCAAGAAACCGCAAATCTCATGTCATTCAAGGAAACTTAGAAACCCCCCCCCCCCCCCGCCCTCTTGTCCCGGTTCACACCCCATCATCTTTTGTATGTTATTCGCAGCAGTCTCTCCTACCATTGTCCAAAAGCACGTGATTGCACGAGTTTTTACGGTTATTTTTCTTCGTAGACTGGACTTAAACGCCTTCTTATTCAACTCACCTGACAAAATATTTGTTACACTCTCAAAAGGGTACGATGGCCGTTTTGCGGCGCTGTAGATGGTGTAGATTAGAACTAATACCAGACTGCCATGTGACCCTCCACCGATAACGCTAGCTGTGACTGTGTATATGTCCATATTGGTAGTGTGGAGTGAGAATAGTAAGTTGGGTCGATGTGGAGGCGTGTCAGAATGGCAGAAAGAACCTATAGTGTTTCCAAGTAGTTACGACCACACCCTGAATGAAGGTCATGTATCACCGCTGAATATCAAACGATATTTTCACTCGGAGCCGTGTAACACGCCGTCGAACCGTCATAGCAGAAATATCACAATCAACAGGGACAGTATATGTGTGTCGCACCTTGTGAATCACTATCTGTTTCAAATTCGACAGCAAGTGCTGCTGTTAGGCAATGCAGGTCGGTCTCAAACAATTCTCGGATCGAAAATTGTACAGGGAACTGCATACAATTGAAAGTCTCGCACATGGCTAAAGGCAATTTCTTACAGTGGCCTGTAAATCCGCATATCTATAATTGGTCAACAGTAGATGCAACACAACAATGAATAACCGGGCAATATTATAGATATATATTGGATCTAATTATCAGTGAGTGGCTCCAGCTGGCTATGCCCCACCTGAAGAATCATGTGGTCTATTCATCGCCGAATTGAGGCGACTGTCAGTGGTAGAAGCAAAATTACGTGAAATTATTGTAATGTCCTCTGGAGGTGGCTAATATTTTTTCCAGTGTGCTTATTCACTAATGCTCATGTCATGAATTAGATAATCAACGGAAGTAAAATATTGACTCATCTAGTCCAGGATGCACAGCGTAATTTTCGTGTTGTTTCTCTTTGAAAACGAAATGTATTTCCTTGCGCATACAGGCTCAGACCAACATCAACGAAAGGCTTAACGCTTAAAGTGTAAATAAAGATTCATATGTGTCGTAGAAGTTGGTAATTCAAGTTGCATGAACTGTGTGCTGCAATGCAGAATTTGCCCGTTTGATGGCATTGATTCCTACACAGGTTTATCTCAGCACGTTTTGCTTATAGGAATGTTGGTGCTATCAATCACATCAATTTTCCTTGGCAAGGTCTTTAAGCTCAGAGAGCTTGTAGGATCATTACCAAAGTTATTACGACTAGAATCATATGCACTCACAACTTGAAAAGTTGTTATATGTGAGGCTGTGTGGTTAGTCTCGCAGCCTGCCACAGGATCAAGAATACATTCAAAGTTGTCTTACATAGAAAAATATACTTGCTCTTATAATTCTTGTCCTTCAAGTATTTGTTCTCCTCAGTGGGCATTTGCACACATACCAAGTGGACAAGGTAGAGCAAACCACCAGATGCTGAGATAATCACTCATTCGTCCGAAATGAGTTCAGGCACCTAGGACACAAATACCATTTACCAGTCCGCAGCTCGTGGTCGTGCGGTAGCGTTCTCGATTCCCGGCGGGGTCAGGGATTTTCTCTGCCTCGTGATGACTGGGAGTTGTGTGACGTCCTTAGGTTAGTTAGGTTTAAGTAGTTCTACGTTCTAGGGGACTGATGCCCATAGATGTTAAGTCCCATAGTGCTCAGAGCCATTTTTGAACCATTTACCATTATGTGTTGTCAATAGGGGGCTCTGAAGGCAGACCGTGCTTTCGATCCAGTGGTAGTGTTGTTTCTCATACTGGGGGTTAACAACAAATCTGCATGTTGCCAACACCGGCGAGCGAGTTTGGGAAAGTGAAGGGGTCGAATAACACACCATCTGACTCACGACCTGCTGGCCATATACATGAATAGATATACAGGGTTTCCCAGAAATGTGGCAACAAACTTATAGGGGTTGTAGGGGGTGTCTTGAGGAACTGATTGAGGATATTAACCGGTGTTCAGAAACGACGTCAACTATGGTACTGAGCGTACAAGTTATAGGTGCTGGCGCCTGCCACTAGCTCTCACCTTTGGCATCATAGGACGAACGTCTAGCAGTGTTATTTGTTTTTCAGGCGTTATCGCCAGTGGAGATAATGGAACCAGCACGAATTTGTGCTGTGTTGCCTCAGTGGATTACGGTTTTGGACACAGATTTATTCTGGAACTCTCTACAATCTCCAACTTTTTCGGTATACAGGAGAAAAATGAACTGTAGATGGAAACTTGTGATGAGAACCACTATCCACCAAGCCAACAGAGCAAAGCATTCATAGGAGACAAGATCTGTCTATGCAGCAGCTGGCTCTATTTTCTCCTATCATTGCAAGCAGTAGTGATTACTGAATGAGAAATAAAAATGCGAGACCTTCTGCCTATGGTCCGTTAGTGTGCAAAGTCACACTTTATGCCTAAGCGGTTGCCTAGTGGCAGGTAATTTTGGAAATTTGTGATAAGGTCTTATGGGACCAAGCTGCTGAAGTCATCAAATGGTTCAAATGGCTCTGAGCACTATGGGACTTAACATCTGTGGTCATCAGTCCCCTAGAACTTAGAACTACTTAAACCTAACTAACCTAAGGACATCACACACATCCATGCCCGAGGCAGGATTCGAACCTTCGACCGTAGCAGTCGCGCGGTTCCGGACTGAGCGCCTAGAACCGCTAGACCACCGCGGCCGGCGAAGTCATCAGTCCCTAAGCCTACACACTACGTAATCTAACTTAAACTAACTTACACTGAGGACAATACACACACCCATGCCCGAGGGAGGACTCGAACCTCCGACGGGGGGAGCCGCACGGACCGTGACAAGGCGCCTTTAGACCGCATGGCTACCCCACGCGGCTAGTGGTAGGTGCTCGCACCTTTAATGTCGACACACTGTAGCACTGTTGGATGAATTTGCCGGTCACGGCTTCCTATCCTCGATTTGTTCCTCAAGATTGTAAGACGTCAAACAAATAACACGCCTTACATTGAATTCCTGAAACAATTCTGGTTAACTGGATGTGTCATACGACATAGTTACGCGAAAGTATATGAATTTTATTGATAGGCAAAGTGAAGCGAATAAACAAACCAACATTTCGTGAATATAAACCACTGACACTCACACTGGTAATTGGATGCAAGAAATTTCCCCAACTCGAGCTACAAGATGCTGTTCTGAGGGAAAGGAGAATTTACAATGGCATGCCATCTCGCACGGCTGAAACCCTCGCCACGGGATACCTAGAGGATACAATGAGATGCCGCAGCCACTGCATAGGCTGCCGACAAAAGCAACCCTTTTCCCTGCTTTTAATGACGATATTTCGGAAATCCTTTCTACAGATCGCAGATAAACGTCTCGAGAGATCCAACTAAAATCATTGGTCACTCACTGTAACCACCTGCGTGTAAACTCACATGAAAGACAAATCTGTTTATCTCAATATTACGTAGCAGCAGTTAAACTCTGCCCTACGAAAGAAAAGACGCCTGTGATAGGCTACAAAAATTCTGGTGGGTGGAGTTATAACAAGTACGAATACCCTGATTGGCCCGAAAGAAAATGCGTGGCCACAAGCTTTGATATACGCAAATTGCGGATAAAGTAATTGGCTTCTTCTCTTGCAGAAAATCGTTGAGTGTTTGAGGAAGGCGACTTGCACTGAACTGAGACTATTGCGAGAGTCATTATGTGAACACTTGTTCACTGGCTCGCCTTAACTCGTAAGGAGTTAAGCTGCAAAGTCTCCTAGTATGAAGAGTCAAATCGAGCACTGACAGTTAACACTTGCGAGCGATTTGAGGGCAACGACGTACGCGCTATTGTAGCCAAATAGCGTGTACCATGCCAGTTAACTTAGCTATGGAATAAATAGGAGTCTCGGCATCACCGAAGACGTAGGAAATGTTTCAGACTGGCGCTTAACAGTTGAGAGAGATTTAGAATACATTCTCAGATTCACAGCTCGTGCCGACAGACGCCACTGCCGCCGCCGACACAAAGTAATTACACGCGCTTGCTCCACGCTAGCAAGTGATATTCAATTGACACTCAGGACGGTGGTAGCCTCCATCTTACCTAATTTTCTTACGTTCAGCCATGACCTGTGGTTAAACATATTCACGGTTGTTGGGCTTAATTGAAGCAGAAATGTGAGAGGTTCAATCTGACGAAAAGTATTGATCAGCCACTGTAGAGTTATGAATTGTTTTAATTGTGTACTTCTTTTTCATTGCTCTTTACCAACCCCTATTCAGTTTTGTATATTTTCATTGTGCATCTTAGCGTAGTTGACATCTCTGGCCCCAACTGCATTTAATTTGTTCGTATTTTGATCGACCCCCAGACATGGTCATCAACCATCTTACCGTTACAGAACCTTATGTAAGTTAGGAACTTCGCCTCACAGTTGTGAATACCCAGTATTAACATTTTACCATCCTGTACATAACTTTGCTAACATGGTATGTCATGAAGTCATACTTAGAAAAAAAGTAAACCTTATTAACGAAAATCTAAGATTTTCAGCTTTGCTAACTTATAGTTATGACTGAACCCATACACAAATTTCTGTTAGCGATAACGTTTCCTTTACAGGGAGTGCAGTGGAACCAAGATTGAGATCATTGTCCCATTACATCACTGTCCGTACTGCTGCACTCTTCTGAACTCTGCATGCATGATATGGTATCTTCCTACCTTGCAGGACATAGGTTCAACACCAAATTCCTAAAAGACTCTACTTGCGCAACTGTGGTAGGAAGGTAGATAAGAACCAGAACCAGTCTCACACATGTAAGAAGAAACCTTCTATAAGCCTGCCAAGTTCTTCACAACATTTCAGGGACAACCCGCTATATGGGAATTCTGCTTCTCAATTTTACTGATGTCCTTAAGTCACATGGCGAACTCAATATCATCATGTTTTATAATACACATAACTCCCATTTCGCATTTATTTGTAAAGTCAATAATTTGTTTAATTATCCTCTCGAGAGCCAAATAAGACTATGAAAAACAATCACTTTCGTTATTTTGGAAATTGGTAACGTACATTTTGTCAGCTATACTGTTTGCAAGAGGATTGTGGTGTGCGTACTGTAAGACCTTCGGTACACACACCATCAGATTATTTGACTTGTCGCTCTAGCGAAGTAGGCGAGTGTCAGCAATATGTCTCGTGGTCTTATCGTGGCGTGTTTATCTTCTGCCGTTAGGTCAGACGATAGAAATGCCACTTGCACGGTTAGAGTATCAGATTGACGGTGACCAACTTTAAACAGAACTTGATTAATTTTCACACACATTTATTAAAATAATACAAAGGCATAGATATTACGTAACTTGATTCTGGATGCTGTTTACAACTGACAATCTGAAGTTCGTTTGGTCTTGGTATGTTAATCTTATTCTCACATATCTCTGATACTTGACAAAGTGTCTATACATTTATCTCCATGGCTATGTACAGGAATATGATAATCTTCTTAGGTGCAGACTGAAACTTGACTATAGACTGGTACAGACTAATGCAGACTGACTAATCGGAGGTCTGTACACTCGTTATAATAACTCGCGCGTTCAGGTATCACTGCGCGAGTGTGATCCTCGAGGAGAAAAGGTTCTACGTTAGCAGCAATCTCATTGGCTGCGTTACATATTAATACGCGGATCGGCAGAAGCAGAATTTGGTCCGTCTCTAAGACAGCGCCATCTCGTAGTGCGGAGACGGACGAGCGCTGCGCCTGCGCTGTTGTGCTTAGCGGGGCGCGCTCTAGTGGGGAAGTTGTGTACGTGCTGACTACGCGGAACTATGTACACAACAAGGATATACAAGGATCACTAGTGAACTGGACCGAACACATGCACTTGAATGACCAAATGTAGGACTCCACTGAGTACTTATACGGCATCTCTTACTTAGAATTGAGAGATCCTCAACTGCTGCGGATTCAGGGTAAATGCCTCAAGTGGATGAGATTCCCTGCGATAAGTCGTCATTACAACACGCTTGTATTTTCATATACATCCTCCTTAAATAAGAGAGAAAACTCACAGCATGTAGTAGCTCTGCACTTAATGGAGAAATATGGCAGATTGCTGAATTCGAGAGAAGTTCTCTTCCAAAGTAGGTAGGTCTGTGTTTAGGAAAAGAATCAGATGTCTATACCTGCCTGTATTACAGATCTGGGCAAGCAATATTCTATTCCTAAGTGTGCCTCAATCACCGAACGTGGTAATTTTGCACAGCATACCTCAACATCTTCATCTTTGTTATCGCTCTCAGAACAGGCAGGAAGCCTGCATATGGCGGATTGACGATCGTCACAAACTAGGAAGACCTCGTCCGGGAGGTCCAGTTGTTGGCGATATGGTACTTTGGCATTGCATACCTGGACATCTGCATCTTTTTTAATGGTGTCAGAACAGACAGAGAGGCTGTCTCTGACTGAAAGACAGTCGTTACTAAAACTAAAAACATCTCATCCAGGCCGGCGGTTCTAGGCGCTTCAGTTCGGAATCACGCTGCTGTTACGGTCGCAGGATCGCATCCTGCCTCGGGCATAGATGTGTGTGAAGTGCTTAGGTTAGTTAGGCTTAAGTAGTTCTAAGTCTAGGGGACTGATGACCTCAGGTGTTAAGTCCCATAGTGCTTAGAGCCATTTGAACCATCATCCAGAAAGTCTGAGCGTTGGCAATGGCGCTGTTGCTTGCGATGGTCTGGGTGTAGATGATAGTGGTGACGCAGGTGGCAACACCACAGGCATTTGTTCTGCAGGCACTGACAGAGCTGGTAGTTCAGCTGCTGACGATGTCGTCGGTAGTGTGGGTACTGGCACTGCCCGTTGCTGTAGTCCACATGTGTGTGCAGTCGATAATGGTGACAGCTATCACACCTTGCTTATTTCTGAAAGAAAGAGTACAACAGTCTTCAAGAATCGAAAATTTATACATACATTCTCAAATAGAGAGGACACAGATACTTACGTAAAAGCCTTGCCTCGCCTGATTCTGTCAAAGTTGCATATCTCCCCTTGAGCTTCTCATCCAGCTCCCTCGTTAGCTCATCATGGGCAGTCAAATGATCAGCATTCTCATCACCATTGTGTATGAGGTGGCTCACTGGAATGTATCGATCCGCTGAATACTGCATGATCTGCGTACATTGCGTCTGACTCACTAGAACAAACAATAGCACTCTGTAAGTATGCAAACACATACATAGAGAGACAATAATATCTATTAGTTGCCACTATCATAAATACTGACCTGGGATAGCATGACCAATCTTGAGATGCAAGGGTTAATATTAGGACTCCAACCTCCAATGTCGGTAAAGCCAAAAGCAGACTCGGTAGCAATAAGTTAACATTATGCTAAAGGCAGAGACACTAGCAACTATATTTGATACGCACGTGAGATTGTGCCGTCAGATCATTGTCAAGGATGTTAATGCGCCGATCTAGGTAGCAGACCAGATCTCTGACACTGTTGATACAGTGAACTGGCTTGTTACCAACCACCAACATTAATCGATCTTAAAATAGCGACAACATTAGGTAAGCTTTTTAAGAGCGTAAAATGGAGGTACTCACACAGTTGTTTGTTATTCCTATCAGCCTAAGGATGTGGACTGGAGGACTCCTATGAGTTTCTACATTTCTAGAAGCGGCACTCTTTCAAATATTGTGAATCTATGACGATTTGTCAGTATCTTTCATGTAAACAATTGAAGCAATATGATCGAAAATTTGAAGTGCTGTTATCGTATCTTCAAAAATCATCCCGTTTTCGTCCCCGCTCAATCCATCAAAATTTCTACTAACGATAACGCAATTTTACACATTTTGGGACATTTACAGTCTCTGGAAGGTTTACTCGAAGATTAAATTGCTTCTGAATGAGCAAGCACCCCTCATTTTCTTCCCTCTCGTAGTATGCCGCAGGAACCGTACATATCGAAAAGCGGACTATATACGTTATGTTGCTTCCCGGAGTGGTATTCTGTGTGGATGTGAAACAATTTTAAAGTTTTGACTGGTTGGTGACAGTTCTGGATCTGAAGCCAAGGCAGGCTAGTACACAATATTCAGATTGGAATGCCAACAAGGAGGAACACCCAATATTGGATATACCATGAGTACACTACCAAGTTAACTGCTACTCACCACCTGAGTTGGACGACGAAAACAAGGATGCAGCAGAGTGATCTCATGGAGAATGGAGCGTAACATAACTCTATTGATGACGCACAGTGAAGTATGTAACAATGAACAAGCCATACTTATAGTGGCGTTATAGCACACACCGAAAGTGTAAGCTTGGAGAAACCAGCTGCGACACAGTGGAATAGAACAAAGTGCTGACGTGTCCAGAAAACTAGGCCACATTCGGTCATGATTGCCTCATAATGATGTCATCGGCATAGGTTAGCTAGTTCAAATACTCAGACTTCCAAAACCCACTCCTTAGATTGTGGCTAACCAGGTTTGAGACGGGAGTTGTGATGCTCCATCCGTGTTCTGCCTAGATGACTTTGATTTACAACGTAACAACCAGCCCAGCCTGAAGGACTTCGCTGTTGTGGCATGGTATCGCCTCATATTAGCATTCACTGATGATGTGACTTGGGTGTCTCTTACCACCAGACATCATTGTGGGCAGCTGAATTAAAATCATCTCAGGGTAGTGGAGTAACTGTCACCATATGCCTGCTTCTACAAGCTAGCTGTCACTGAGAGTCACTGACGTAACATTCATGACTATAACCATTTCTTGCAGAGCTGCTGGGTGCCTTCCCAAGGTACCAGCTATGACATCATAGAGAATGCCATGGTAACCTGCCAACTTTGCCATTGGCGTCCAAGATCATCCAGACAGTGTCCACAGGACATCTGGTCAGCAATCTTTTGCGACATACGCGCCCACTGCGTGCACAGCCCTATCACTGTACTGTCTGAACCCACAAGACACGTGGGCTTCAGTGCATAGGGACCATGTGTGAGCTTCACCTACTCGCCTAATTAGTACAAACTTCAAAGAGGACAACAATGTATCCATGAACAATAAATGTGTGTTTTGTTAACAATATATTACGAGCACCTTCAGATGCCTGATAGATCCTCACCTCCACATTCTGCACCACACTATACTGGCAACTATAGAGGTTGTGGTTAGGACCATCTATATTTATTAGACCAACATTACTGTTGCCTTAAGTGTAAAATTCGGAAATTATGTTAACTGCTGCATTTTAAAATCACGTTTGAGCATCACTTACCAGTCAGTTTGAAATGCAAGGTTGATAATTCATAGTGTTTCTAATAGCTTATGTTTGTCAGGATGAGCTTGGAAGTAGAGGATATTCAAAGAGATCACATGATCTGAAATTTAAAGACAACTAAATGCTTAATCCAAGTATTTTTAGAGGTTTAAACATCCTTTGCCAGTTACAATGACATGTCACATTTTCCAAATCGATATCTCCAGCACCATCTTGTTCTCTTATGGACTGATGACTCTGGTGTACTTATTACTATCTTTCCAGTTCGCTAGAATGTGCTTCATATTATCATTGTATTCCATCAGGATCTTGAAAGGTACGTAGGCAATAAATCGCTTGTACCCTTCCAATGCTGCTGATTTTTCTATGAAACATCCTGCATTTATTTCTTTTTAATGAATTTCCACCCCAGATCCAGGAAACTGTTGCTTGGAATGGTCAAAGCATCTCATTGTTGTTCTTGATCTTCACTGAAACATATGGTTTGTACAAGAAGTATTCTTGACGGTTGATTCATTGTTATTTTGAATTGGAGAGAGTGAGTGATTTTAAGCCCAACGATTTAACCCTCGCAATACCGAGGCGTCATAGGAGTGTGGCCTATCCGAAGCCGAGTGAGGAGAACCTCGTCCCGTCTACGGGGCAGGAAGGAAGTACACCACACACGCGTTGTGGGCTTGACTAAACGGAGCTTCTTGTCAGTCGTTTCCAGCCACTCATCCTCCCACCGACGCATGACTCTTGAGCTCAACAGCGAGGTGAGTGCGTGCAGGGGGATAGCACACTGAAATACTTGTGCATCGAGACACGCCTCCTTGGCTGCGAGATCTGCCCTTTCGTTCCCAGCAATGCCTACGTGCCCCGGAACCCAGCAGAAAGCCACCACCTTCCCCAGTCGCTGTAGTTGGAGGAGTGCATCCTGGATGGCCTAGGCTATTTTATCTGCTGGATACAAACGTTGCAATGAGTGGAGGGCACTTAGTGAATCGGAACAGTCAAGAAATTTAGGACAGGAAGAACGTCTCATCTGCTCCAGTGCCCGCATGATCGCAGACAATTCTGCATCAAAGACAGTAAAAGTCTGAGGCAGTCGAACCTTGAGGACACGATCCGGAAAAACAACACAGCAACCAACGGAATCCCCCTGTTCTGACCCCACCGTAAAAACAGGTACATAGTCGTGGTGCTCAGATAAAAAGGCAGAAAATGTTGCATTAAAAACGGTGGCAGGAGTGCAATCTGTCTTGTACTGCACCAAATCTAAAATCACTCTGGGCCTCTCCAGTAAGCAGGGTGGCAGGCGGTTAAAACCCTGGATTTGGGGTCGTAAAGACTCCACACCGAGGGACTCTAGCATACGTTGCACAAGGATCCCAAATGGCATCGTAGCCCGTGGACAGTGGGAAAAAAGGCGATCCAGAGGTGGATGAGCAACAATATGGTGAGCAGGCGAAGTTGGAGCTGCAAGAAACTTACAAGCCTGGCGCACCAGTAGAAGCTGCCCCCGGACGGTAAGTTGCGGTTCCCCGGCCTCAGCACAGAGGCTGGGCATGGGACTGGTCCGATAAGCACCTGTGGACAGCCGAATCCCCGCGTGGTGGACAGCGTCAAGGATCGACAAATAAGACTACCTCGCCGACCTATACACCGTGCACCCATAGTCCAGCCGTGAACGCACAAAAGCCCGATAGAACTGGAGTAGACGCGCCATATCCGCTCCCCAAGACCTGTGGCTGAGGCACTTGAGGATGTTCAGTGCCTTCAGGGTTCTGGCTTTCAATTCTCGTAGGTTTGGCAGCCATGACAACATGGAGTCAAAAATTAGGCCCAGAAACCGCACCGTGTCTCTAAAATGTAGGACAGTGTCTCCCATATGCAAGGCAAGCAAATTAAAATGACGACGAGAACGATTAAAATGAACACAAACACACTTATCGGCAGAAAACCGAAAACCCGTCTTTGCAGCCCACTCCTCTAACCGCCGCACTGTTAGCTGCAACTGACGGCTCACTGTTGCAATACCGGAGGAGGAACAGAAAACAGCAAAGTCGTCCACAAATAAGGAGCACTGTACTGGACTCCTCACTGTAGGCGTTACACTGTTGATGGCTATGGCAAAGAGGGTAACACTTAAAACACTGCCCTGGGGGACACCGTTCTCTTGCTCAGAGCGATCAGACAGTGTGTTACCAACTCGGGTCTGAAAAAACCGCTGAGACAGGAAAGACCAAATGAAAATGGGGAGGTGGCCATGAAATCATTGATGCAGTTGTGCAAGAAAACAGTGTCTCCAAGTAATATCATATGCCTTACTGATATCAAAGAAGATACCGATATAGTGATGCTGACGGAGGAAAGCCTGCTGAATAGTCGCCTCTAGGAGAGTCAGGTTGTCGACCGTGGACCGAAATTTTCGGAATCCACACTGAGAGCGGCTAAGGAACTGCCTGGTCTCTAACAGCCAGACCAGACGACGGTTAACCATCCGTTCCAGGGTCTTTCCGACACAGCTCGTCAAAGCGATACTCCTATAACTACTGGGACATATGCGCTCCTTTCCTGGTTTGAGGGGAGGGATGAGAATTGCCTCCCTCCACGAGGTGGGGAACACTCCTGTCTGCCATACGAGATTAAAACATTAAAGAAGGATTTCCTTTGACGTCGCTGACAGATGCCGAAGCATGGAGTACCGGATGCGGTCATGACCTGGTGCAGTGTCAGAAGTCTCAGTAAGTGCCGATTCGAGTTCCCACATGAAGAAAGGGGAGTTGTAGGCCACAGAACTGTTTGACCGAAAGTCCAAGTTTGCTCTTTTGACAGTCGCACGGTAGCGACTAAACGCTGGATCCTGGTTTGCAGTGGTAGTGGTTTGTGCAAAATGCTCTGCCAGTGCCTGAGCAATGTTTCTGGGTGTCGTTTGGAGGCACCCCTGGTTCAGGACTGCAGCTATTTGTGAACGGCTGTGGTTACCGGAAATCCTCCGGATGGCTTCCCACACTTTTCCAGAACAAGTGGAACGACTTATGGAGTTCAGGAACTCACGCCATGACCGCTGTTTGCTCTCTTTAACGACTCAGCGAGCCTTGGCTCTCACGATTCCAAAGATGGAGAGATTGTCCACTGTCGGGCGGCATTTAAACCGTCTAAGAGCCGCATGCCTGTCCTGGATAGCTAAACGGCATTCTTCTGTCCACCGAGGGACAGGTCGCCTCTGGAGAGGGCCGAAGGACTTTGGGATGGAGAGATCAGCATCGTGATGGGTCAAATACGTGATGTGATCCACCCATTCCTGGACGCTGTGACGGTATTCAAACACAGCCAACTGGCCAAACAGTGTACAGTTTGCCTTGCCAATCATCCGAGTTTGTGGCTTCTGTTCCAGCAACTCACCATCCAGTAGCTGAAGGCAGAAGTGGTCGCTGGAATGAAGGTCATTAATGACCTCCTAATGAACAGAGTCGGCAAGGGCTGGAGAGCAAAATGAGAGGTCGATGGCGGAGAGAGACCCAGTAGCAGTGCAGAAATGCGACGGAGCACCGGTGTTTAGGATGCACAGCTCGCGAGACGTCGAGAGGTTCTCAAAAACTCGACCCCGAGGGCAAGTTAATGTTGAGCCCCACAGGGCATGATGGGCATTAAAGACACCCAGGAGGAGAAATGGTCGGGGGAGTTGGGTGATAAGATCAGTGAGAGCCGCAGAGTCTACTGCATCCAACAGGGGAAAATAAAGAGGGCAAACTGTAAGCCACTGACGTGCAGAAGTTGCAACTGCAACTGCTTGCAGGTCAGTATCCAGGGAAAGAGCAGAGGAGTGGTGCCCATTATTGGCAAACACTGCAACCCCTCCTTTGGTTCTTTCCCCCGTCAGATCATCTTTGCAATATAGGGTATAACCCCATAGTGCAGGGGCATCAGATGATTTGAAGTGTGTTTCCTGCAAACACAAGCAGAGAGGGCGATGCTGCACTAGGAGTTTCAGTTCCTCCACTTGCGTCCTGAATCCAATCAAGTTCTACTGTATAATGGGAGCCATCTATCAGGGGGGTAAAACTTTCATCCGGACTCTCTGACGGGGAGGGGAGCCCACAATGGGTGGGGGCTCTGTTTTGGGGCGAGACGGTTGCCCCAATCCGACATCAAGCTCCATAGCCTCTAAAGAAGAATCGACAGAGACGTCAGAGAGATCGATGTCGACATTGTCAGGCTGTTTTCTGCCTGATTCCACCAGCGATTGACCTTTTTGCCTTGGATTTTTTCCCCTGGGTAGACTTTGTAGCCACAACTGCGGTTGCGGGTGTGTCAACATTGGACACTGTACCAGACAGAACCTTTGGAGTGGCAGGGAGCTCGATAATGTCAGCAACCACAGCTTTGTCTGAAGTTGTTGGGGGAGGGACAGGCTTAGAAGCAACTGCAGCAGCACAATTGCAGGGACACACGCACGTAGAAGTGCCGACACACAGCCTCTGTTTGTGTAGCAGCGTCAGCTTTCCGTGTGGGCTGTTTAACTATGGAAGTGAAGGTGGTAGCAAAACACGGGGGCAGCATGGCTTTATAAAGCTTTTTGGCCTCAGTATAGGGGATGCGCTTAACAGTTTTAAGCTCCTGTACCTTCCGTTCTTCCAGATATACAGTGCAGTCCCGACTCCAGACAGGGTGAGGCCCAGAGCAATGCACACACTTAATTGGAGACAAAGAATGGACTCCTTCATGGGCGGCCTGACCACACTTGCCACAAGTAGCTTCTGCCCGACACCCAAGAGTAGTATGCCCCAAGCGTTGGCATTTGAAACACCACATTGGGTTGGGTATATAAGGCCGCACACTCAAGCGAAGGAAACCTGCCTTAATATGCTCAGGGAGTTTTGTGCTATTAAATGTCAGGATAAAGGAGTCGGACTTCACAAGAACCCCATCCACCCTCTTCATGATATTTTGCTCGTCAACTACTCCTGCTGGCGCCCACCCATATTTTAGTTCCTCTTGAGGAATGTCCACCAGATCCCTGCACGTCTCAACACCTTTGCTGTAATTCAAGGTGGTGTGCAGCTCAGTTTCGATGGCATATTCCCCAAGGGAGTGTGCATTCTGGAGAGTCTTGGCTTGCTGGGAGCTAGTGGTTTCCACCAACGGCGTCCCATTACGCAATTGTTTCACTGATTTTAAACCGCCAGCAGTGCCCTCGACCCCTTTTTGAATATAGAAAGGGGAAACTTTCTCGAATCTGCCCTTAACGATTAAAAACACATTCTGATTAGCAGCATGCGTTCAGTTACTTGTCATGAGATTCTGAGATTTCGCTACTGAGTCTGGAGGACTGGCTACACGCGCCCTTTTGTTGGAGTGGGTGTTGGAATCTACCAGCGGCCCACCCTTTCCGCTGGAAGGAGGCAAAGAAGAGTTCGCAGGATCCATCTCGGTCCCACGAGCAGCTAGGGAACTATAAGTCCACCTAGACAGAGCCCCGCGTGCCTAGATAATCCTCATACAACTGAAGTGCGGCAGGTCCCCAGAGGTTGCCGGCTAACGACTGTTCCACCTCAACAGCCATTTATCTCATCAGCGCACAGCACACCTTGAGATTGAGGTTTTTTTTATGGAGGTTTATTCCATCCTCGCAAACCGGGCGGTCAAGCCAAGATCACAATTCCCTGAGACACACAACGTTCCACCGCCGCGCCGCACGGTGGTCGCTGAAGTATGCCCAGAGCTTACGGTGACAATGGACTGGTGGCGCTTACCAGTCACCAGCTCGGGAACCCCGGGGTCGCCAAGCCCGTACCCAGCAAATGAATGCTGAGCCCCTGGGGGCCTTATTTTATGCATAAGCGAATTGCGTTGTCTGCAGACCTCGTCTAAAACATTGATTCCCTTGTCAACATGTGCTATTTGTTTTCAAAGCTTGGTTCAATGTCTAAAAGAGCTGTGCGTGGGACTGTGAAGTTCTATAAGTAAGTTCTCGAGAATACCACGGTTCCTATTATGCACGTTAAGACACATTTAACGTTGGCCTTATTCCCCCTTCACCTTATGACACTTTCTCTGAGGAGACAACAGGTCTACTAATACGCTGTAAATATTCAATGTAAAACTACCAGAAATTTCACTACTGTTACTAGCCTTTAAGATGTAAATTCTTAGATTTATTCATTGCACTTTGGGAACTATGTATCTCCGCTGACATTGGCAGATGCGATTTCTCAAATTCAGTCTTGTGTTTTGAAATGCTGACTAAACCACCTACATTCATTTTCTGTTGGTGTGGCTCTATAGTCTAATACGACTGTACGTCGTATTTAGAAGTTAATTATCATGAACGGTTATTGTTTTCATTTCCATTTTTCGGTGCACAGTCCGGTTATACAAATCAGTGATCTGTGGAAGGATATCAGTCCATTTAATATAACCATAAAGGTGAAAATGCATTGACGTTCGTGCTTTTATGATTCGGTTCAAATGCTCCACATTATTAGCCGTCATCTCAGGAAATGTTGAGTGTTGATGAATTTCATGTGGGTCGATAAACATTTTGATATACCTTCCCGAGAATTTTTTCTCATATCTATAGGCCCCCCTTGCCATAAATCGCCCAAAACTGGAATGAAAATGCAACCTATTTTGAATATCTTGGATGCTGGTTCTTGGACCTCCAGAACAATTGTAACCATCGAGTAATCTCGTTGATACATCTTTCACTGAATTCAGCAGTTACTGAAATGATTTAGTTCGAATAATCTTAATTCCCAGCTGCAGCGACTCTTGTGGGCAGTTACAATATTTCAACTATTTAGTTGGGATCGTAATAGTAGATGTATTTGGAAGATCGGCTGTTCATTTTCTGAGCCTGAATGTCGATAATACCACTGCAAAGTATGACTCCTAACGGTAATTTAATAACATTCTTCTATTTCGAAGTGTTGGGCCTTTTTTATTCTTCTCACTCACTTTTCTTATATACTTATGTCATACATAACATTTGACTATGAATTTTTATATACACTACTGGCCATTAAAACTGCTACATCAAGAAGAAATGCAGATGATAAACGGGTATTCACTGGACAAATATATTATACTTGAACTGACATGTGATTATATTTGCACGTAATTTGGGTGCATAGGTCCTGAGAAATCAGTACCCAGAACAACTACCTCTGGCCGTAATAACGGCCTTGATTCGCCTGGGCATTGAGTCAAACAGAGCGTGGATGGCGTGTACAGTTACAGCTGCCCATGCAGCTTCAACACGATACCACAGTTCATCAAGAGTAGTGACTGGCGTATTGTGACGAGCCAGTTGCTCAGCCACCATTGACCAGACGTTTTCAAGTGGTGAGAGATCTGGAGAATGTGCTGGCCAGGGCAGCAGTCGAACATTTTCTGTATCCAGAAGGGTCCGTACAGGACCTGCAACATGCGGTCGTACATTATCCTGCTGAAATGTAGGGTTTCGCAGGGATCGAATGATGGGTAGAGCCACGGGTCGTAACACATCTGAAATGTAACGTCCACTGTTCAAAGTGCCGTCAATGCGATCAAAAGGTGACGGAGACGTGTAACCAATGGCACCCCATACCATCACGCCGGGTGATATGCCAGTGTGGCGATGAAGAATACACGTTTCCAATGTGCGTTCACTGCGATGTCGCCAAACACGGATGCGACCATAATGATGTTGTAAACAGAACCTCGATGCATCCGAAAAAATGACATTTTGCCATTCGTGCACCCAGGTTCGTCTTTGAGTGCACCATCGCAGGCGCTCCTGTCTGTGATGCAGCGTCAAGGGTAACCGCAGCCATGGTCTCCGAGCTGATAGTCCATGCTGCTACAAACGTCGTCGAACTGTTCGTGAAGATGGTTGTTGTCTTGCAAACGCCCCCATCTGTTGACTCAGGGATCGAGATGTGGCTGCACGATCCGTTACAGCCATGCGGATAAGATGCCTGTCATCTCGACTGCTAGTGATACGAGGCCATTGAGATCCAGCACGGCGTTCCGTATTACGCTCCTGAACCCACTGATTCCATATTCTGCTAACAGTAATTAGATCTCGACCAACGCTAGCAGCAAAGTCGCGATACGATAAACCGCAATCGTGATAGGCTACAATCCGGCCATTATTAACGTCGGAAACGTGATGGTACTCATTTCTCCTCCTTACAGGAGGCTTCACAACAACGTTTCACCAGGCAACGCCAGTCAACTGCTGTTTTTATATGAGAAATCGGTTGGAAACTTTCCTCATGTCCGCTCGTTGTAGGTGTCGCCACTGGCGCCAACCTTGTGTGAATGTTCTGAAAAGCTAATCATTTGCATAGCACAGCATCTTCTTCCTGTCGGTTAAATTTCGGGTCTGTAGCACGTCATCTTCGTGGTGTAGCAATTTTAATAGCCAGTAGTGTATTTCAGTGAATAGCTGTCGAGTTTTGTAGTTGTTAATAATAGTAAATTCAGTAAACCAGATATTCTTCCAAATTTCCTATTACTGACTTGTATTGTAATCTTAGAGAAACTTGTACTGATGTACCCAGCATACACATTTTCCCCGCTACTCCGTATGTTCTACTTATCAGATTATCGGCATGAAGTTTAATGAAATCACAAATAACATGTTCTTTGCAGCCAATTTCCTTCAATAATCGCTTGGTAGATAATCTAACAGTACTAAACGCTTCTCTGAGTTACTACCCCTTTCCTAATGCTGCAACCCCTGTAATTGTAGTTTCTCCCAGATAGCGCTGCGTGCTCCATCGACTTTATCTTTTGTCATATATGTTGTTCTGTAACTTTGGGACAGTACACAATTTAAATACACTCGCGTTTGCCTTTTTTACAGTTTCATCAGCCCTTCTATTCAGTTCGTTGATTAACCTCAAAATGACCTTAAGATGAGTATTTGCTACTCTGATACTATTGCTGAGTGGGGTAATTATCCATATTATTGTTGATGGTCTGAATTTTTGCAGTAACTCGCAAACAAATGTTCTGCCTTGCCCTCTCACACTGATCTTGTGTGGATGTGCCTGCAACCTTATCCATAATGTAATGTATACTCTATATCTACATCTACATCTACATACATACTCCGCAAGCCATCGTACAGTGCATGGCGGAGCGCGCGCTGTACCACTACAAGTAATTTCCCTTCATGTTCCAGTCGCAAATAGAGCGAGGGTAAAATGACTGTCTATATGACTCCATACGAGCCCTAATTTCTCTTATCTTATGTTTGTGGTTCTTTCGCGAAATGTACGTCGGTAGCAGGAGGATCGTACTGCAGTAACCTTCAAATGCCGCTTCTCCAATGTTTCCTGTGTTCCACGAAACGAACGTTGCCTTCCATGCAGGGATTTCCAGTCGAATTCGCAAAGCATCTCTCTAATATCTGCAAGTTGATCGCTCCTGAAAGTAACAAATCTACCAGCCGCCTGAGAATTGCTTCGATGTCTTTTTTAATTCAACCTGGCGGGGATCCCCGACACCCGATCAGTACTCAATAATGGGTAGCAGTAGTGTTCTATATGCCGTCTCGTTCGTAGATGACCCACAGTTTACTAAAATTCTCCTGATAAAGTCAAGTCGACCATTCGCCTTCCTCATGGCAATCCTTATATACTCATTCCATTTCAATCTCTTTGCAATGTTACGCTTAGATATTTAATAGGCCTGATGTGTCAAATAGCACACTACTAATTCTGTATACGAACATTACAAAATTGTCTTTCCTACTCATCTCCATTAACTTACATTTTTCTACAGTTAGAGCTATCTGTCATTAACTGCACACATTAGAAATTTTGTCTAAGTCATCTTGTATTGTCCTACATTCGCTCAACAACGACACCTTCCCCACCTTCGCGTACATCTCAGCACCATCAGCAATGAGTTGCAGACCGCTGATCACACTATCCACCAGCTTGTTGATTCTTTTTCCTTCATTCCACACTGCTCTCATTTTTTCTGCATGGCCTGTCTTCCTTTACTCTGTACATTTTGTTCCTGCTTTCTCGGGAACTTCTTTCCCTGAATAAACTTTCCATCTGTCAGTTTTCTTCTTAAATTCCTTTCTGTCCAAATTATCTGAGCTTTTTCTAGGTCCTTTTTTATCTCTTGTTTACAGCGTATAGTTTCAAGTCCTTCTATGTGTTTAAGAATTTTGTGCGTATGTCTTGTTTTGGGAAACTTAGAGACGTGTCCATAAAAGTTTAATCGCCGCAGCTGCTGCAAGACGAGATTGTAGTCTATAGCCCTCTTTTCTTTTCTTTCGCCCTAGTATCTATCTGATGATTTTACATTCTTCTAGGTCACCTTTTAAGTGGACTGTCAGGGTTTCACTGGCATACAGGACTTCAGGTTTTCATACTTTATTATAGCGCCTAACTTTAGTGTTTTTGGACAAGCATATTTTATTCTACACCTTGTAGGTTCTTCCATAGGCTCTCTTTAGTTTTTGGAGGTGAATGTTTCGTGCTATTTTCTCTCGCCCCGTAGGTTCAAGGACTTAACCTAAGTATTTAAACTATGGGACTCTACTGATATGACCGTATTTTATAGTCAAGTTTTCGGTGTCAGTTTTTGTGGTGATGAACTCAGACTTTAGGAAAGATATTTGCAGACCAACTTTCTCTGCAAATTCTTTAAGGGTTTCAACCTGTTCGATTGCTGTTATCTCATCGTCCACTAGTAAGGATAAGTCGTCAGCAAAAGCTAAACATGACATTCCTTTGTCATCCGTAACTTGCCCCATCTACATAGGTTTCCAGCAGTTTTTATTCTTCAGTTTCTTTTCCCATTCGCGGATGACCTTGTCCAGCACAAGGTCGAATAGGAGAGGAGACAGACCATCACCTTGTCGGATGCCAGTTTTGATCAGGAAGGGCTCGGATATTTCACCCATGAATTCCACCTTGGAGGTAGTATCGGTCAATCTTTCTTTGAAGAGGTTAAGGGTTTTTGGATCTATCTCGGTTCTTCAAGACTATCAAAAAATGCTTGTCAGTCAGCTGAGTCGTATGCCTTGCCTTCTTAAAACCAACAAACGTGTAAATTATTGTACTGTAAAATATAAAATAGCGGTCTCTAATAGCGGTCGTGTCACACTTCCCTGGGGCGCTCTTGACGAGACCCTTGCGTCTGAGGATCACTCGCCGTCGAGGACAGTGTACTGTGTCATACTACTAAAAAGGTCTTCGAGCCACTCATATATGTGGGAACCTATTCCGTATGCTCGTACCGTTGTTAACAGTCTGCATTGAGAAAGCGTGTTAAATGCTTTCCGGAAATCTAAGAGCATGGATCTGCCTGTTGCCCTACATCCATAGTTCGTAGGATACCATGTGAGAAAACGGAAAGCTGGGTTTTCCACGAGTGATGCTGTCTGAAACCGTGGTGATCTGTGGACAGGAGTCTCATAGCAACGTCTGGGGACTCATATAGGCTGCAATTACTGGTAATTGGGAACTCCAACGTTAGGCACGTAATGGGACCCCTTGGGGTATGGCTGCCAACGAAGAGTGTGCTCTCTGTAGGCATACCGGGAGGAGTCACTCCAGATGTGGAAGAGTGCATCCGGATACCATGAAGAGCACGATTGCAGTCAACTGCAGGTGATGGCTAATGTCGGTGCCAACGATTTGTGTCGCTTTGGATCCGAAGAGAATTTCTCTGGTTTCGGGCGGTAGCTGAAGTGATAAAGACTGCCATCTTTGCTTGCGAAATGAAATTGGAACTCACCGTCTGTAGCATCGTCAACGGAACCGACAGTGAATCTGAATCACAGACTCACACAATTCTGACATAATGTAGGTTGCAGAGTCCTCAACTTGGGCCGTCGGGCCGTCGGGTGGTGGGCGTCCGGGTGTTGCGTAATAGGTCAGGGATCAACTATACACAGAAAAAGGCTACACGGATAGCGGGGGCTTCTCGAAGGAGATAGGGTGGTTTTTTATGTTTTAGGGTCTCGGGTAACTACTGAAAGGTCGTCAGTCTAGCAGGGTGTAGGGCAAACAGAGGAAAGTAGGCCTAGCAACAGTCGGTACTGTCGTTGTAAATTGTCATAACTGTGCTGAGAAAGAACCAGAGCTGTAATCGCTGATAGGAAGCACTGAAGCTCAAATCGTTGTAAGTTCAGAAAGCTAGATAAAGCAGTAAATAAGTTCAGCCGCAATTTTCATAAAGGAGCAAACAGTTGGTGATAGAGTGATTACTGCTGTCAGAACCAGTTTGCCTTGGAATCAAATTGAAATAGATAGCTCCTGTGATTTAGTATGGGTAGAGGTTATACTTGACACCTGGAATAAATTAATAATTGTGTTCTTTTGCCAACCCCCTGACTCAGATGATACAGTTGCTGAGAAGTTAAAATAAAACTTGAGTCTTATTTCAGGTAGGTACCCCACTCACACAGTTATAGCTGGCGGTGACTTCAATCTACCCTCGATATGTTTACAAAAATAAATGTTTAAAGCCGGTGGTAGGCATAAAATCTCGTTCGAAATTGTACTGAACACTTTCTCATAATATTATTTTGAACAATTACTCCAGGAGCCCGCACGAAGTGCAAATGTTTGGTAATGCATACTTGACCTGTAAGTAACAATAACCCCGAGCGAATAGGGAACATCATGACGGATACAGAGATTGGTGACGACAAGGTTGTTGTAGCGAAACTGAATAACATAACACCTAAACCCACTAAAAATTAAATCAAACTATATCCATTCAAAAAAGCAGATTGAATTCGCTAGACGCCTTCCTAAGACGCTGTCTCCACGCCTTCCGATCTGACTATGTAAGCGTAGCGTAAAAAGTCAGCACGGATTCCTAAAATATCATTCGTGTGAAACACAACTAGCTCTTTATTTTCACGAAATAATGATTGCTACTGACAGAAGATGTTAAATTTATTTCATATTTTTAGATTTCCACAAGGCTTTTGACACCGTTCCCCACAGGCGACTTCTAATCACATTGATTGTCTATGGAGTATCGCCTAGTTTGTGTGTCTGGAATCGTTAGCTCCTGGTAAAAGGTCACAGTTAGTAGCAATTGACGGAAAACCATAGAGTAAAACAGAAGTAATATATGGCGTTCCTCGAGGAAGTGTCACAGGGAATCAGCTGTTCCTGATCTACACAAACGACATAGGAGACAATCTGAGCAGCCCTCTCAGATTCTTTGCAGATGGCGCTGTCATTTACCGTCTTTTAAAGTCATCAGATGATCAAAACCAATTACAAAAAGATTTAAACAGAGTATCTGTATCGTACAAAAGGTGGCAATTGACTTTAAATAATAAGAAGTTTGAAATTTTCGTAATGAGTAGTAAAAGATATCCGCTAACTTTCGGTTACACGAAAAATCTCACAAATATAAAGACTGTAAATTTATTAATATGCTTAGAGATTACAATTAAGAACAACTTAAATTGGAACGACCACATACCTCCGCCGGTGTGCCCCAAGGCTCCGTCCTCTATCCCCTTCTGCACCTTTTATATGCGGCGGACATGCCACCGCCGTCACCCCCCGTCCACCTTCTCCAGTTTGCCGATGACACCGCCTTCCTTTCCCTTGCCCCCACCCTGCAGCGCTCCCAACACCTTCTCCAATCCCATCTTGACCGGTTCACCGCTTGGTGCAACCAGTGGTTCCTCAAGGTCAATCCCTCCAAAACCCAGTCGATCATTGTAGGCAAAACCACCCCTTCCTTCCGGCTCCTTGATTTCTAACTCACCATCTATGGCCGTCCTATCGCCCTCACCCCCACCCTTAAATACCTTGGCGTCACACTCGACCGTCGACTCTCCCAGACCCCCCATCTCCAGACAATCCAAGCCAAGGCACGCTCCCGACTCCGTCTCCTCAAGCTCCTTTCCAGCCGTACGTGGGGTCTGGACCCCTCCACCATACTCCACACCTATAAATCCCTCATCCGCCCTATCCTTTGTTATGCCCATCCGGCCTGGATCTCCGCCCCCCCCTACCTTTTATAAATCCCTTCAAAACCTTGAACGCCATGCTCTCCACCTCGCCTATCGCATCCGTCTCCCCTCCCCCACGCAGATCCTGTATGATCTCATTCTGTTCCCCCACCTCCTCCTCTTCCTCGAAAGGATACAGATCCTGTACACCTCCCGCAAACTCGATCCTGCTCACCCACTTGTCTCGCCCATCCTCTCCTGCCCCCGCCCGCTGCCGCACCTGTATTCCCACGTCCCACCCGGTCTCCATCTCTCCACCCTCCTTACCCTCTCCCAAGGTGGCTTCCGCCAGCTCCCCCTCCCTGATGATGTCCTCCTCCCCTCCATCTACCCCTCTTATCAACTTTGATCCTCCCCCCACATCCTATGTCCTTTCCTTTAGGCACCCTCCCACCCTTCCCCTCCCTTCTCTTTCATTTTCCCCTCTTCCCCCTTCCTCCACCCCTCTTCCCCTGGGCTTCCCCTCCCCTTTTCTCCCTTCCCCCTATCTCCTCTGCCCATGGCATCTCTGCTCTCCCCTCTCCCTCTCCAACCCCCCCCTCCTCCTCTCTTGGCAGGTCTCCGGACTCGTACACGCTCAGTGGACTTTCACGCACCGGAGATCATCGCCATCAGTGTCTCGTGTGTGTGTCTTCGTTTTGTGTTTAGTGTTCTTTCGCCGTCACGCCTCCACTGTTCACGTGTGCCTTCGCAGTCCTCCGTGTTATGTACGCCGTGTCAACAAGTTTTAGTGTTTTTCTCGTCCAGCGTGAACGGCTTCATGTTTATTGTTTTTTGTATCTACCTTTTTTGCCCATCGTTTTCATTGTATTGTCTGTGTCACCTGTATGTCATATAATTGTACCACTTAAGGCTGAAGAGCGGCGTAATATGCTGCTGACAGCCCGCCTGTATGAGGTGCTTAAAATTACAATAAAGAAAAAAAAAAAACGACCACATAGACAATGCTTTAGGGAAAGCAAATCAGACGGCGATTTACTGCCAGTCACTTAGAAAGTGCAACAGGTCTATTAAAGAGACTGGTTACACCAACCTTGTCCGCCCTCTTGGAATACTGCTGTGTAGTGTGGGCTCCGTATCACATGGGACTGACGGAGGGTATGCAAAAACTTCAAAGAACGGCAGCTAGTTTTGTGTTATCGTGAAACAGGGGAGTGAGTACCGCAGACATAACATATGAACCGCAGTGGCAATCACTGAATCAAAGGCGTTTATCGTTGTGTCAGGATCTTCTTGTGAAATTTTAGTCACCTAATTTCTCCTCCGACTGCGAAAATATTTTGTTGACGCCCAGCGAGAAATCATCATCATAATAAAATAAAAGAAATCAAAGCTCGCGCATGAAGATTTAAGTGTTCGTTTTCCCTGCGCGGCCTTCGAGAGTGGAACGTTAGAGAAATAGCTTGAAAGTGGTTCGATGAAACCTCTGCCGAGCACTTAACTGTGGATTGCAGAGAAATCATGTACTACATTCGAACTGAGAATATGTTCAAGAATTCTGTAGCAAACCGATGTTCAGGATATAGCTTTATAATTTTTCGTGTCAGTGCTTTTACACTTCTCATATGCAGAAGTCACTTGCACTTTTTCCAATCTCTTGGGATCTGGTACGTGGCCAATTCCATAGAGTAATTAACCCGTTGTTTCAATATATATACATATCATCGCCGATCAGAATCCTCCTGAATCTTCAGCCAGTGTCAAACATCATTCAAGTGCATTGTTTCATCGATTACCAAAAAGCTGTAGTGTGAATGGTTCCACTCTAAATTGTAAATTCATCCAACGTCACGTTGATTCCACCACGCGTCCACTACATGTGTTTCAAATTCATATTATGTTCAAATGAAAATATAGGGTTCCAGAGACTTTTAAGAGTTTTAAACTTGATGTATATGTGCAGAATGAAGCGGCTAATAAATCCAGGATTCGAAGCCGGGTCTCGCCCTCACAAGCCAGATGTGCTAACCCAGTGCTCATGAAACTTCCGCCCGCGGGACGAATCAGGTTTTCGTGAGGCCCGTCGTTTTATAATATGCTTCCAGAAGTTAACACCAGAATTCAAAAACGTTAACTAACATTAAGAACTTCTTAAGAGTGCATTTTTCTTGCTCAGTAGCAAACAAAAATACTTACAGTCATATTTTAATATGTGCTTCATTGTAATTGACGTTGGTTTAATTCGGTCGTGAGTTAAGTAAAGTTTGTCGCTTACTTCAGGGACAGAGTGGTACTTATCGCGGTCACTGCTGGGTTAATAAAAGTGAGAGGTGTAATATTTTATTGTTTGTCTTCCAATGTTGACAACTCACGAGCGTGCACAACAACAACCTATCAGCTTATATGGCATAAATGTCAATGGGAAGTGACGTGGATTCGTAAATTCATAATAGTGAGATGGTCATCTTCAAATGTGGTATATGTCTGTAGTAATCAATTGAAATCAAATGAAGTCTGTTGTACGAGTATAAGGGGCGATCAAAAAGTTTCCGCTCGGAGGCCACCCTGAGTCCTTGCCTATATGCGGGTGGTTAAGTTCCCGCAGCACAGTCTGGTTGGGTTGAATGTATACGCTGCAGCAACGCCCATAAACGGGAACTTTTTGATCGCCCCTGTCAATAAAATTCAGTGAGAAGAAGAAAAATGACATTCAAAACATTCATTAAATATTTGTGATCGTGTCTCATATTGGAATTATTGTTATTAATATATAACATACTAATTCATGTAGGTTACGAATTAACAGTGAGATCGGTACGGGAAAGTGTGGTAAACTGGCGAGGATGGGGAAAGTAGCCATTGCGCATATTTTGCCTTGAATAGCGCTGCTGCCTCCCGAGAAATGTACATCTCCATTGTTGTCCAAGAGATTTACAGAGTAAACTTGCTCTGTTATTTTTTAGTGAAAACGTTTTCGTTTTAGTCGTCTGATTTAAGATAATTGATATTATTCTTGAAACTTCCTGGCATATTAAAACTGTGTGCCGGACCGAGACTCGAACTCGGGACCCTTGCCTTTCGCGGGCAAGTGCTCTAGTAGTAGAGCACTTGCTCGCGAAATGCAAAGGTCCCGAGTTCGAGTCGCGGTCCGGCACATAGTTTTAATCTGCCAGGAAGTTTCCTATCAGCGCACACTCCGCTGCAGAGTGGAAATCTCGTTCTGGATATTATTCTTGTTTCCTCACTGTAACCGAGACCAGTACGACCATTAAGATATCAGTGTTTAAACGACTCCTTTTGGACATAACCCGAATAAACGTCTTTTGGCCTACACCTGAGTGAGAGTCACTTTCAAAAACTACGCATTTTACAAGAGATAAAACCGAATTTTAAACCCTTTATGTACAAATCCATCATTGGCCATGCTATCCCCTTTATGAAAATTTTGAATTAATTCGGTTATATTATTTAAAAGTGTCTCTGTTCTGTTTCAGTTGTCCTAAGACCGAATGAAAACGGCCTGCTGCAGCCACCTGGTATTATCACATAGTAGGGCGTAATGATATCTAGAAAATATCTCCGGAAATCAGGAAACGAAACATGGCATCCTGTAGCGATAGCACTGGCCACTGTACCCGGTTGTATTATTTTCTTTTTCACTTAAAAACATTTGGTGTGATTTCTTGTAATAGGTAGATTCAAAATGTTTAAGTGGTAAGCTTCTATCAATAACCCCTCCCCGACTCTTTCCTATAAGGCTATGTCAATATCAATATGTCAATATTGGCTCTTAATCGAAAATATGTGACGACCACAGCACTAACCACTATGCTACCCTGGCACAGCGACTTTGCACAGTTGCAGAGATTACTCTATCACGCCTCCGACCTCAATGAATATTCCCATCCACTCCTCAGCCCCAACACGAAACAGCATTGCAGAGGCTCCCCAACGTTATTGGAATATCTCCTCAATATCGAACGGAATGGAGGACCTTGCCTGAAACTCAGGTATAAGTGCTTTAATGAAATGAAATTATGTGGTTGGAATTTGGACTGAGGAGGGAGGCGTGCTAGGATAGTCCGTGGCGTCATGGAAAACCACTGTGCCCGGTTGTCGTATTGGTTAGTGCATCTACCTAGTAAGCAGAAGAACCACGTTCGAATCCAGACTTTGATACAAATTTTCATTCGTCGCTTAAGTCTGCATTTATACATGACATTATCTTGTTTTAAGGCAATAATAATGTTTGCACTGTCTCTAGTCAGTTTCTCCTTGATACCAGAATACATCCGACAAAGGTAGAAGATATCAACAGTTCTCTGCCGACCGAAGGAGAAGTATTTTCGTATGTGATCTTGATTTTCCACTATGATATGGTTGAGTATTTGTTTTTCGTCCTTTAGATGGCGGGACATCGTCACTTTAGGACAAAGTGAACCGGACTGGCAATCATTAAACCAAAGGAGATTTTCGTTGCGACGGGATCTTCTCATGAAATTTCAATCACCAATTTTCTCCTCCGAATGCGAAAATATTCTGTTGTCACCAACTTACATAGAGAGAAATGATCATCACGATAAAATAAGAGAAGTCAGGGCTCGCACAGAAAAATTTAAGTGCTAGTTTTTCCTGCGCGCCGTTCGAGAGTGGAACGGTAGAGAGACGGCTTGAAGATGGTTCGTTGAACTCTCTGCCAGGCACTTTATTGTGAATAGCAGAGTAATAACGTAGATGTAGATGAAGTTTTATGACGTCAATGTTTGAAAGTATCTCCTCGTGTAGTAGATATTTGGCCTGATATAGTGGTTTCTCTAACAGGGTTTTAAAAAGTCATTGGTGGCTCGAATTCACTATCAGACAACATCCCAATGCTGACACGCTTATTTCCACTTTCTGTTACCGAATTTGTCATTAGGTCATCTGTAGATGGACAGAGCCCGAAATTCGAAACGGATAATAAGTGGATCCAGAAACATCCTGTAACTATTATTTTGCGACTAAGCAGCTCTTTAAAGCCGTTTTCATCATTGTGATTATAATGACCTCACGCCTCTATTACGACTTCTGTGATATGAGGTGCCCTGCTGGACTGTTGAAGATGTCAAGAAAATTTATTTCGCAAGAAAATCTACTATGATAAAGCTAGTGATACACTCATGAACCAAAACATTATAACAACCTGCTTAGTAGCTTGTTTATCCGTCTTTGGAACGAAATACATCACTGATTCTGCGTATCAGGGATGTATGTTTGTTGGTAGGTTTTTGGAGGTATGTGGCATTAAATGTCTGCGCAAAGTCCATGTAGTTAGTGTACATAACTGCCCGCTGATTTGCGTACACGGTAATGGCAACCCGACAACGACCAAGATGGGTTCCATAGGATTTACATCAAGCGAATCTGATTGCCAAAATATCTACCGGAGTTCACTATGATGCTGCTCAAACCACTGTAGTACGGTTCTGTTTCCGAGACCTGGACATTTTCACTGCTGAAAGATAGCACCGCCGTCGGGGAAGACATCAGGCACGAAGGGATGATTCGCTGCTGTCAGCGCGTCTTCGACTATTACCACAGGTCGCATGCAAGCGTAGGAGAATGTCTCCCATGTCATATTACTGCTCCCACCAATCTGCGTCCGTGGCGTGCTGAACGTTTAGAGCCGACGGTCACATCGATGACGGCGTTTGTGGAGACGTCCATCGACTTAGTGTAGCAAAACTGTGATCCACATGCAGAGCCGACTCGTTTCCATTGATCGACGATGGAATCCCGAGGGTCCCTTGCCTACTGCAATCATTATTGATCATAGCGTTGGGTCAATCTTGTGAACCCGTAGGTGTAGTCTACTGCAGAGCTCCATGTTCAACAATGTACGATGAATGGTGTGCTGCGAACCACTTGTGCGTGCACCACCATTGTGCTCTTTCGGCAGAGGTGCCACAGATCAACGTCTATCCTCCTTTACAAAGCACACAAGCCTACGAGCCTCACGTTCTGCGAAGGGTCGTCGACGTGCAATCAATTAGCGCCTACTGCTAGTTTCACAGTCCTTATACGTTTTTCCATAGATGATCGAAACAGTAGCACGTGGACATTCGACCAGCTTTGCTATTTTCGGGATACTCGTTCACAGGCTCCATGTAATAATAATCTGCCCTTTGTCAAAGTCGCTTATCGCACTGTATTTCCCCACCTGCAGCCAATATCTTTGGTAGGATGATTCTCCTTTCGTGTCTGTTCCGATTGCATATTTCTGTTACCGCCTCACGTGCCCGCAACGCCACCAGGCGCCATCCAACGTCACGGTGGGCAGTGATCATAATGTTTTGGCCGATCAGTGTAGTTTTAGTCAGTAAGGCTTCTTTGTGTAATGGAGTATCGTCAACATACGCCGCAATTAAAATACGTATCAGTTCTTGCAATGCACAAGGCGTGGAAAGTGGTTTTGGAAAATTTTGAATTACAAGTGAGATAAGAACGGTGCATAAATTGAAGTCTTTAGTGATTAAACCTGCGAATGTTGTTCTTGGATGGCACCTTCATTATTTTCCAGGCCAGTTATGATGAAATTCAAGAAATAACACAGGTTCTTAGTACTATGTATGAAAAAATGCAATTCATTACAGAATTTGAAACTGATGGCACGCTCAGTGTTTAGGAATTACAAATCACGAGAATGACTACAAAAAGAAGTATTGATATTTTCCATAAACCTTCTGCAACAGACTTAATCATTTTATCAGACTCGTGTCATCCGTCCGCATAAAAACGAGCTTACTTTACTCAAATGTTTTATCGGATCGCAGTCCGCCCCCGGTAGCTGAGTGCTCAGCGCGACAGAATGTCAGTCCTAATGGCCCGGGTTCAATTGACGGCTGGGTCGGAGACTTTCTCCGCTCAGGGACTGGGTGTTGTGATGTCCTAATCATCATCATTTCATCCCCATCGACGTGCAAGTCGCCGAAGTGGCGTGAAATCGAAAGACTTGCAACCGGCGAATGGTCTACCCGACGGGAGGCCCTAGTCACACGATCGGATCGCAAAATTTGGTTTAGACGGTACAGCTGATAGGAGAATTGACGCAATAGTTCAATTCAGGGTGGCAAATTGTTTAGCGAGAAAGCAGTTGGGAAATTATCTACAAAAATTTCCGAAAGGGTGGAAAAGCAAACAGCCAGTATTAAAAATATTGTCGCCCATATTTCACTTTCTTACGTCGTCTCAAGCTCCGAAAAAATTTTCAAACTTTTCAAAAAAGCGAATATGCAGGTAGGTTTCCGAATAAATAATAAGCTATGGCTATTTATGCTCCCTTGCATAGATGAGAGTACAGACAAATACAACGCTACGGCAGGTCAAATATTAGTTTCTACATAGGTCAGACGGGTCGAGAATTTAATATAAGACCAGGGGAGCACAATGTGCCAGCAACAACAACACCATTAGATGTCACCTGATAGAAGAAAATCACCGTTTAGTGTCAATCGATAAAAGGCCTAAGTAGAGTATTTTACAACCGGAACAAAAAGGTCAAGCATTAAATATCCTCAAAGAGATTTAAATTTACACTAACAGCCGTTCAACCCCTAATCTAATTATTAATGAACAGATCTTCAGTATCAGACAATCGTTCTTTATCATTCTTATGAGCTGTTGCTGAACAAATACAGGGGAACAATACGAATAAAAATCTGCATTTCCATACTTCACTAGGTTAAGCTGTGTTCTCGTGTATATTTTATGATTTTATAGTTCATTTAGCAACATTTATCTCTTTAAGGAGGCCTCTAGTTTTCTTCCTCTTTTTATTGTACATTTCCTATACAAGATATTGTTATTGCAAAGCCTTTTATGTATTTTAAACTTTTCTGTGTCTCATGTTGGTATTAATATTTGTTCATAACGTAGGAAAAAATCTGTATAGATTTTATGTCAAATACGGTAACGTGTTTTGAAATTACCACTTGTAATAGCCGACCGTTGTGGCCGAGCAGTTCTAGGCGGTTCAGTCTGTAACTGTGCGACCGCTACGGTCGCAGCTTCTAATCCTGCCTCGGGCATGGATGTGTGTGATGTCCTTAGGTTAGTTAGGTTTAAGTAGTTCTAAGTTCTAGGTGACTGATGACCTCAGATGTTAAGTCCCATAGTGCTCAGAGCCATTAGAACCATTTTGAACTTGTAACTACGTGCAGGTCAGTTAACGGCCGTGTCACAGCACTTACGTGATCCAGCGTCAATAAGCTCTCTTATGTGAAACTAAAACGCTGTACTTCTTTTAAATTTGTCTTTGCTTAATGTTAATATTAGTTTTTATTTATAACCTAAGAAAATCTGTTTTTAAATGGAATGTAATTACCGCTTGTAATTTTGTATCGGCCATTTACGGTAGAGTCAGAGCACATAGGCCAGCTAGCATCAACAAGCTCTCTTATGTGGGACAAGCTGGTAGCCACATCACTCGGCCGTAAGCTGCACACATGTTGGGTCGTAGGTTCTTTTCTGAGTGGACTAGTAAACTTTATGTTTCGTTCGACGTTAATGGACATTTTTGTCGAAGTTAATTATTCATTCTGTACTAAATGGTATGTATTTTGTTTTAAATGTGATTGTTGTTCAATTATGTTTTAGCATAAGTCATCTTCTGAGACCCTTCTCAAATTTTGCAAGACTGTAAACAACTTTTTTTTTTTTCTTTTACCAGTTTTGTCACCAGGTTATACGATGTTGGGAAGAACTCGAAAAGCGTAATGAATTATAAATGGGTCCAGAAACATCCTGTTACTTTGCGGCCAAGCAGCTGTTGTAAAGCCATTTCATGGTTGGGAATTTAGGATGTGACATCAGCTATTGTCAAACCATTTTTGTCATTGTGAATTTAATACATGACAGCTGTTGTGACGTCTTTTTCACAGGTTATTCTATATCAGCATCTGGAAATAACAATAAAACGAGTTAAAGCATGCACACACAATACACTACACATATTGGGCAAGCACATTCACAATACTGTGTTAACTCTTCAATCGTACATTGCTAACTGAAATAGTTATTTATCAGCAATATATATATATATATATATATATATATATATATATATATATATTATTTTCGAAATTTAGTATGAGTATCTTCGAAAATACGTATATTTTAGGTGAGTGATGTACGGATATCATTTTCAGGTTTCTTTATTCACACATCAAAAAGTTTATGAACTTCATTTTTTACTTCACACCAAACTTATCCTATAAATGTACAGTAATTTGAAACCATATCGCTAGAAACTATATCTCTGCATTCCTGACGAGTGAAATTTCATGGGTCTGCTATAAATAGCCCTGCAGATCACTGTATGCCTCTCTCGGTAAATAACAGCTCACTACCCACAGGGGAAAACATGTGTTACCTTTAATCGGCCTGTAGGTTCTGAGGTGTTAGTATCTAAACAGCAAGTTCTGTGCTTCTCTTGGAGAGCGAGAAGCATGTTTACGACCCCTAAACAGATAATAAGTTTACACCAGCTGTGGTAAAAATATCATAGGATGATAGGAGTGGAGATGCCACGGTTATTTTGAATTTGTCTGTACTGCTCCCCAATATGAACCAGGATGATTTTCTTAAATTTTGCTACTCCCCTATCCGTTCCACGCTTTAAATATTCGTAATGAAGCTCTTTTCCGTCGAAATAATACGGGGGTTGTAATTATTACCACATAGTTTCCAGTTTTATTTGGCCCCTCTGGTTAATGACAGATACACGATTTTTATGTGCGCCGTCCAAGATTATTGCAAGTGATAAAATTAGTGTAGACCGCCTGTCTCTGAAGTGTTTGTCTCATGTGTAAGGCTGTTGCTTTGTACCTGATTTTAAATAGGTGAAATATATCAGATTTACTTTACACTGATACTGTTTAAGCGTTTACTTTCAATGTTTCAGTTTACCATACTTGTCTGTTAAGCATTAATATCTGATTTTAAGCTGTTATTTATGAGAAAAGTGTATTGTGGATGGTAACATACCTAGGATAACGAAATAGCATTTATGACGTTACAGCTTTCCATTACATCTGGATGTAATGCAGTAGGTTGGTACTCGAACTGTGCCAAAGTTATTTCGGTCACTTCTTGATCTTATAAGCTCAAAATACTGGTTCCATTCCTTCAGCAATATGATGTGTTTGCAGTGAAAGAGTTTCACATTTATTTCATTTCTCACTACGTATCTGCATAGATAATAGTTGCTTATCCCATTTTCGTTATTTGAAAACACATTTCAAGTAACGAACAACATTAATTATGTCTAATAGTTAACAGACAGACACGTAGGGTGGGAGAACAAGATTTGTATTTGCTATTTTGACGTACCTTCTGAAAACATTACCTTTTCTCTGCTTCTTAATCATAGATGGACTAAACAATAATTGTATTCCAAATTAGACAGGACGATAGGCTTCAAATCACCTTATATCTGACAGACAACTCCATAACGTCACAAATAGGAAATTTTAATTTCAGTATAGTTGGTGACCAGCAACAAACAAGAAGCGTGTAACAGAATGTAACTTGATAAGGATACGTTCTCACCTGTGGATCCAATGCAACGTTTTGCGGCGACCATCATGCCTTGAAGATGAGCTCTTTCATATGCTGCATGATCGGTGCCGTATTATTGTCATAATACAAATAAATGCAACTCCGGTCACGCAGCAAAGAAAGAGCTAAACACCACACTGAAATAGGTTTCGTCGTACTTTATGCAGTGCATCATATTCTAAGTCTGGAAAAGAATAACAGCCGTAACATGACAGGAAATTTTAGTGCCTATACAGTGTGTGATAAAACGACATCTAAAAACTTTTAGGGGTTACAGGGGTGTTATGAGAAACACATTAAGGATAGGAACACAAGTCTAGAAACTCATTCAGCGACGCCACAGAGCTTTGAAGACATAATGGCCAACGCCTGCTACTAGGTTACCATCAAGTACAATGGCGGAGCGAAACCGGAACATCTCACTGTTCAGAAGGCTATATGGTATCGAATGTGTCTGAGTCTACCAAAAGTATATTATAGAGACCACTAACTGCACTGGCTGTAGAGACGCCATAGTACCAATCAACATTTGCTACCAAAGGAGGGCATTAGCCCCTATACCTTCGACGCAATGCAGCATCGATGGATGAATTTTCCTGGATATGGGTTACTACGCTCAGTTTGTTTCGCAGGAGACCCTCTACAACCCACCAATGTTTGCTGCTATCGATTCTTCCCTCTACAACCCACCAATGTTTTCTGCTATCGATTCTTACACCCTGTTAAATAAACGTGTTTAGAAAGTGACGCCAAAATGAATAACAGTGAAGAAAATGAATTTTTAACTACAGATTACATACCCGGTAAAACACAAATAACTAGAATAACATAACTGAATAATAATTCTGAGTCTGCCGAATCAGTACGGTTTGAAGCTGACATGCCCAGTAATTACAGCTTCTGAACCTTCTCGTGTGTAATCAAAGACAATCTGGATATGTTCTTGGGAAATATCTCCTCCTCACGGTTTATATGCGAGCCCCGAAGGATCACCAAGTTGATGACCAATAGGGCACTGACGTCCCACAGGGGACATAAATACTCGTCATTCTTCAAAGAAGTCACACTTTCCAAGATGGCCGCCGAATGAAATCACAGGTATTTTCTTCGTTCGCCAAAAGAACGTATTTAAGAAGAAATAGTGTCAAATTTAAATTTTTCTTTGTTTTGTATACTTGCTGCAGTGTCTGTTCTTGTCACACAACTGAATATTAGCGTCCCAGCAGAGCTTTGTCTTGAAAAAACTTGTTCTTTAGCTGAAGTTCCGATAATCGTGACATAACCCGAAATTTTGCGTGACATAAACACAAAACATTCTATTCAAGTTTTCTTGATAGTGCAAAATTCGTTTAAAAAGGACAGCTACTAGTTTCATCAGTGTCTATTGTAGCAATAGAAGTGTAATTAGACGTTTCTACATCGTATTTAACTAATACATTTCGTATTGTTTACTAGTTAGATAGCCGCAATCTAGGTCTAAATTTTCCAATTTATAAACGTTTAAAAACCTGACCAAACACGCCTGATAACGTAAATTCTCTAAAAGCAAAGTAATTACAAATTCATTCTTCTATCATTGTAGCTCTAAATCAGTAAAAAAACAACAACCAGCGCATATAAGACCTCTGTGTCGTTTTCTTGTTTACACACAGCCAATTTCGCGTCCTTGACAAATATAAAACATTGTTTCAATTTAATTACTCATGTTGGGAGAACAGAAGAGGCTCTCTCCTGGAACTGCAGAGTATGCAGTAAGAACATTGTGATTGGGGAACAGGAAAGAAATATCTGTGCCCTTCAGGCACAGTTGCAGGAAGCAAGGAAGGAGCTCATAAGGACCAAAGGTGATAGGGGGGAGGAGGGTGGTTGGGAACTGGCAGCTGGTAGGAGGATAGGAAGAAAGAGAACGCGATCTGACAGTTTTATAGTCAAAACCAAAAACAGATATCTACCACTGCCAGAGTTAAGTGGAGAAGAGCCTCAGGTACAACGGGGAGAAGGAAATGTACAGCACACTTCAACCGACTCCAAGAAGCCTGGGAGTGTACAAAGTCTTAGGAAGAAGAAAGTGCTGTTACTAGGTAGTAGCCATGGGCGAGGTGTAGGCCCTCAGTTATAGGAAAGTTTAGGGGCAGCGTACCAGGCCACCAGTATCTTCACGCCACATGCAGGGATAAGTCAAGTGATAGAGGACCTAGGATCTTCATGTAAGGACTTTACAAAAGAAAACCATGTAGTGATAGTGGGTGGGGCGGGAAACAGTATGGACAGGGATGAGGCATATGACATAGGTGATGACCTCGACCAGATAGATAGCTTCCCTGACTCACGGTATCAACGTACACTTTGTTGAGCTGTTCCAGCGTCATGATCGACCACACCTTGATGGAACTGTGAGTCGAATTAATGTGGGGTTTAGGATGGCTCTCAGGACAGCCAACTTTGCTCATGTTGCTCTGGTGCCCGTCAGGACTATCAATAGATGGAGTTTAACTACTCATGGCCTCCACCTAAACAGGACTGGGAAGGGAAGACTGGTACAGCTGATTCATGAAAGTATAGGGGGTGGATCTCTGGCCACACATGGTCAAATACCTATTGTCACAGGTAGGAAAAGTAGGTCTTTTTTAGGATTAATCCAGACAACAGTTTCCCCTGCCTAAAGAGTATCTCGAGCAGTTTAAAAAATACTGAAACAATCACTCACAAAACAGAGTTTTACACTTCAAATATCACATATACCAGATGACACAAAGAAAAATAAACAACTGGAAAGAGTAACATGGGGGATTTCACAGGCTTAACAATCCTCCTCCAAAACATGCAATCAATAAAAAATAAAATACAACTATTAGAAGTTGAGCTCAAATTTTTGAACTGCACAGTAGTTTGTATTACTGAGGACTGGTGTAGAGACACAGAAATCCAACACGTAGTATTATCATTCGATGAAAAGGGATACTGCAGAACTATTTCAAGGGTTGGAGAATCACGCATTTATATCAGAAAAGGAACATAGTTCAAATCAAGACAAGACCTCAGTACAGTGAGTGAAGACAAACACTTTGAAATATCAGCTGTTGAATTAACAGAGCTTGATATCACCAAGAAACTAACCATTTTGTGTGTGTATAGATCTCCCAGTGGCAGTGTGGACACTTTTTTCAATAAATTAACATAAGTTCTAGATAAAGTCTCAAGTACAAAGGTCACCATAATTCTGTGTGGGGACATTAACATCAACAGTAATATCATAAATGAATACAGCAGCACCTTCATAAACATCCTTCAAAGTTTTGGCATGTCCCTATTGGTCAAAGTGTAACAAGTGTTACTACAACGCCTGCATCAGCAATTGACCATGTGACAACAAATATGGACAGGGAAAAATGTGATGTAGCTGTAAAAGATCTCGGACTATCAGACCATCTCTGTCAAATAACAACAGTAAAAATAGGCATCGAATCATTCCCTAAACTAAAAGATTACAAACGACATATATCAGAAATCAAAATAAAAGATTTTTAAAAATAGCTAGAAAAGCAAAGCTGGGATGAAGTGTATAAGGAAACCAACGTGAATATGAAATTCTCTAAATTCTCGACACTGTTTAAATTGAACTTTGAAAAGGCATTTCCAAAAAAAGGCATGTCCGTATCAACATCTCACAAAAATAGATGGATAACAGCAGGTATTAAGACGTCCTCCCAAACGCTTTAACACCTTAGTTCCATGGAAAAGATTCGCAATGATCCAGAATTCTTAAATTTCAATCACAGATACAGAAAGATCTGTAGGAAGGTGCTGATGCTGCAAAAAAGTCATTTAATGACAAAATAATACATAATGCAGAGAATAAAAGCAAAGCTGTCTGAGATGTTATAAAAAATGAAACGGGGAGAGGCAAACAAACGCAGAATAACGTACTGCTAAAGCCGGCCGTTGTGGCCGAGTGGTTCTAGGTGCTGCAGTCCGGAACCGCGCTGCTGTTACAGTCGCTGGTTCGAATACTGCCTCGGGCATGGATGTGTGTGCTACTCTAAGGTTAGTTAGGTTTAAGTAGTTCTAAGTCTAGGGGACTGATGACCTCAGATGTTAAGTCCCATAGCGCTCAGAGCCATTTCAACCGTACTGCTAAGGGAGGGGAATAAGGTAATAAATGACCCACAACACTTAGCAAACTATGTAAACGAGCATTTTTCAAGTATTGCAGAGAAGGTACAGCACAAATTCCCCAAAACAAATATACCACCTGTAAATAATGTTGCATTAAATGCAATGATGTTACTTCCAACCACAGAAAATGAAGTCAATAAAACTGTTCAAAAACTAAAAAATAAAAAGTTAGTAGGCTTAGATGAAGTACCATTGTGTGTATTGAAACAATGCATAGGGATTATACGAGGCACCTTAACAAATATAATAAATGAATCCTTCACATCAGCGACATTTCCAGAGCAGTTAAAACAGGCAAGAGTTGTACCTTTACTTAAAAAAGGTAATGCAGAAGACATAGAAAATTACCGGCCCGTTTCCCTGGTGTTCGAAAAATGGTTCAAATGGCTCTGAGCACTATGGGACTTAACTTCTGAGGTCATCAGTCCCCCAGAACTTAGAACTACTTAAACCTAACTAACCTAAGGACATCACACACATACATGCCCGAGGCAGTATTCGAACCTGGAACCTGCGACCGTAGCGGTCACGCGGTTCCAGACTGTAGCGCGTAGAACCGCTCAGCCACCCCGGCCGGCTTTCTCTGGTGTCACCATTCTCAAAAATAATAGAAGCAATTATGAAAGACAGATTAATGAATTAACTGAATTAATACAATCTTTTAAGAGAATCACAGTTTGGTTTCCGAAGTGGCAAAAATATGGAGTCAGCCACAGTGGAATTCACAAAAGTTGTACTTGATGCTCTTGATAGAGATGAGTGTGTCACAGGCATATTTTTGGATCTTCCTAAGTCGTTTGATACAGTCGACCACAAGATTCTATTAAATAAATTAGAAGCATTAGGAGTAAGAGGGGTGCTAATGACTAGTTTCGATCATACGTAACAGATAGGGCACAAAGAGTAGAGATGAGACATACTTCGAATACATCTAAACATTTAGTAAAACACATAGCAGAATCAAAATACATTAATATATGAGTTCTGCAAGTTAGCATATTAGGACCAATACCGTTCCTGATATACATCAATGACTTTCCCAGTAGTGTTGCTCATGGTGAAAAAATTATCTTAGCTGATGACAGCAATATTACAGTCACTGAGAAAACAAGAGAACTTCTTACCGAGAAAGCAAATGAAACTCTCAAGGAAGTTTGTGATTGGTCAATAAGCAATAAAGTGACATTGAACATGAAGAAAACCAGTGCCATGAATTTCAGTTTGAAGAGGAAAAATTATAATGTTAAATTAAATGTAGATGGCACCTCTATAGACTGTGTAACAAATGCAGAATTTCTGGGAATGTAGATTTGTTCTCAGTTGAAGTGGTGTGAACACACAAAGGTACTTGCAAACATAATTTCAGCAGCATGTTATGCCCTTAGAATCCTATCATCAGCGTGTAACATGCAGTGTCCTTTAGTTACATATTATTCATATGTACACTCAGTTCTTAGCAATGCCATTCTTTTATGGGGAACAAATGCACAAAATATGAACACAATTTTCAAACTCCAGAAAAGAGCCATAAAAGTAATAACCAAAAATAGTAGTAGAGCTCATTGTAAAGATCTGTTCAAAACACTGGGAATTTAACTGCTCCATGTGAATGCATTTACCAGTCAGTTGTATACATCAAAAATAGCGTTGGTAATTACTGCACAAACAGCTCTGTCCATGACCATGCAACAAGAGATAGACTCAACTTACATTTACCAAGAAAAAATAAACATAAAACTCAAAACAGCATTTTCTACCAACAAATAAATCTGTACAATAAATTACCAAAAGAGATTAATTGGAAAAATACACTTATTTAAAAAGGCAGCTACAAAGTACCTGTTATGATATCCATTTTATACAGTGAAGAATTAATTAGGTAAAACAGAGTAGGGGTTTGATAAAAAAATGTTATACAAATAATTTCTAGAAATACTTACCATTAAGCTATGCATAGCACAATACTGACTCCTCTTCCTCTTTCTGAGTTCAACATCTTACTCATTATGGAGGATGCTGGGTACAGAACATCGCCCAGAGATCACCAGTGTGTGTGCGTGTGTAGTTAGTGACGTGTTATAAAACAATGTGTGTATTGTGTGTGCAGTGACTAATAGTGAGATATGAGTGAACGGTGTGGCATTACATTATTTAATAAGTTATTTGTAAAAAAAGGAATTGCAAACCAGGAGTAAACCTAATGATTGTTCCTAACTAGAAATCTGTTAGTATATGTGCATACGATCTAAAATTGTAAGTACTTTGACATGTCCTATACCCTTGAAAAAAGAGATCTACGGATGAACAAAGCTACTACTGCTACTACAATTACTACAGTCACACATTTCTCGGTACATGACGCCCCAAATTGTCAAGCATCCCACTTGTAGAAACTGCTGTTCAAATATACCTCAGTGTGTAGTTTTCCATGTCACGTTGTATCTAATGGCCCCCTCTAACCATCACACTCAAACTGTTTCAGATATACTACGGAACAGCTCCGCCTCCGTAGCCGAATGGTTATCGGCGCAGCCTTGGGAGCAAAAGGACACTCGTTTGCTTTCCAGTACCTCCTTAGATTTTTTCCTGAGGTGGAGTGTTCTGGTCTCCACTCAGCCCTTGTGAGATCAGATGAGGAGCTGCTTGATTAGAGAAGCAGCAGTATTAGCAAGATTTTTCTACTTATAATAACGGGTGGAGGATTGGGGCCATGTTTATCACATGTCTCCTCGTGCAGCCTTGTTCGCAGCAGTCAGGCAATCAGAACAGGCCATAGGCCTAATCTGTGACTGGTGTTTACATTTACATTTTACATTAGCGAAGCCAAGCTTCTTTGTCAAGATCATTAATAATAGCCATTGCTCTGGATAACCGGTTACGGTAATCAAAGCTACCATCTTCAGATCTCGATAGGCACGGTATTTCATATGTTTTAAAATAGTAGTAAAATTACGAAGGAACGATATCATAGCAGTAAAAGTACTCTACCTCATGAACTGGCAGGAATCTTACAGACTAAAATACTGCTGAATCGTCACATCAAAATAAAAACAATTGCACCATTGGCCATTAAAATTGCTACACCACGAAAATGACGTGCTACAGACTCGAAATTTAACTGACAGAAAGAAGATGCTGTGATATGTAATTGATTAGCTTTTCAGAGCATTCACAAAGGTTGCCGACGGTGGTGACACCTACAACGTGTTGACATGAGGAAAGTTTCCAACCGATTTCTCATACACAAACAGCAGTTGACCGGCGTTGCCTGGTGAAACGTTATTGTGATGCCTCCTGTAAGGAGAAGAAATGCGTACCGTCACGTTTCCGACTTTGATAAAAGTCGGATTGTAGCATATGACGATTGCGCTTTATCGTATCGCGACATTGCTGCTCGCATTGGTCGAGATCCAATGACTGTTAGCAGAATATGGAGTCGGCGGGTTCAGGAGCGTAATACGGAACGCCGTGCTGGATCCCAACGGCCTCGTATCACTAGCAGTCGAGATGACAGGCATCTTATCCGCATGGCTGTAACGGATCATGCAGCCACGTCTCGATCCCTGAGTCAACTGATGGTGACGTTTGCAAGACAACAACCATCTGCACGAACAGTTCGACGACGTTTGTAGCAGCATGGACTATCAGCTAGGAGACCATGGGTGCGGTTTCGCTTGACGCTGCATCACAGACAAGAGCGCCTGCGATGGTGTACTTACCGACGAACCTTGGTGCACGAATGGCAAAACATCATTGTTTCGAATGAATCCAGGTTCTGTTTACAGTATCATGATGGTCGAACCGTGTTTGGCGACATCGCGGTGAACGCACATTGGAAGCGTGTATTCGTCATCGCCATACTGGCGTATCACCTTGCGTGATAGTATGGGGTGTCATTGGTTACACGTCTCCGTCACCTCTTGTTCGCATTGACGGCACTTTGAACAGTGGACGTTACATTTCAGATGTGTTACGACCCGTGGCTCTACCCTTAATTCGATCCCTGCGAAACCCTACTTTTCAGCAGGGTAATGCACGACCGCATGTTGCAGGTCCTACACGGGTCTTTCTGGATACAGAAAATGTTCGACTGCTGCACTGGCCAGCACATTCTCCAGATCTCTCACCAATTGAAAACGTCTGGTCAAAGGTGGCCGAGCAACTGGCTCGTCACAATACGCCAGTCACTACTCTTGATGAACTGTGGTATCGTGTTGAAGCTGCATGGGCAGCTGTACCTGTACACGCCATCCAAGCTCTGTTTGACTCAATGCCCAGGCGTATGAAGGCCGTTATTACGGCCAGAGGTGGTTGTTCTGGGTACTGATTTCTCAGGAACTATGCACCTAAACTGCGTGAAAATGTAATCACATGTCAGTTCTAGTATAATATATTTGTCCAATGAATACCCGTTTATCATTTGCATTTCTTCTTGGTGTAGCAATTTTAATAGCCAGTAGTGTATATGTACAGTTACGCACCACATATACAGCAACTGTCTTGTGTCTCTCAAAACAGAGTACATCATTGCCGCCAAGACACTGCTAGACACTGAGTCTAGACGCTGCAGAACCATGCCACACAGTTTTCGTACAGGGTGAAATTTTCTGATCTTGTGGCAGTTAGTGTTTAACCCCAGAACTCCTGTCTTGTTCTCATGTTATTCTGGTTATGACAGTTCCTTGCACTGGCTGCACCTCTCCAGCGAATAGTACATTGCTATTAATTGCTTCAAGTGTTCGTCTGCATTCATGAGTTCTCAGGCACTAAACAATAAACCCAATTTTATGTAATGGGAATCCCTGTGCTTCACTGAAGTATCTCCATGTGTTTGTGACTTTATGACATCACTCTCACTGTACATCAGACTTCACACAGGGCAACCCTACCCGAGCAAGGGAAATTCTTCACTTAAGCTGCACCATTCTGACTTTTGGGAACTGGTTGTATCCTACGCACCTGACGGCGAATTATTACAAACGCCACATTTGGCCAGTGAGGGGAGGCGAAGTGCAAACATAAAGTTCCTGATAACGAAACGTGGTGCTAATTTCTTGAATTCAGTTCCAACCTATTGGAGAGGTGCCGGTTATGAGACAGTACCGTATTTCTTCTTTTCCCTACTCTCAATGTCATTTAACACCGATACGACATCACACAATACACACTTTCATTGCAGGCACCGACAGCTTTACTGTATGGTTAAATGTTGAAGGCGTCCCCTTGGTTAAAATATTCCGGAGGTAAAATAGTCCCCCAGTCGGATCTCCGGGCGGAGACTACTCAAGAGGACGTCGTTATCAGAAGAAAGAAAACTGGCGTCCTACGGATCGGAGCGTGGAATGTGAAATCACTTAATCGGGCAGGTAGGTTAGAAAATTTAAAAAGGGAAATGGATAGGTTAAAGTTAGATATAGTGGGAATTAGTGAAGTTCGGTTGCAGGAAGAACAAGACTTTTGGTCAGGTGAATACAGGGTTATAAATACAAAATCAAATAGGGGTAATGCAGGAGTAGGTTTAATAATGAATAAAAAATAGGATTGCGTGTAAGCTACTACCAACAGCATAGTGAACGCATTATTGTTGCCAAGATAGACACGAAGCCCATGCCTACTACAGCAGTACAAGTTTATATGCCAACTAGCTCTGCAGATGATAAAGAAATTGGTGAAATGTATGATGAGATAAAAGAAATTATTCAGGTAGTGAAGGGAGAAGAAATTTTAATAGTCATGGGTGACTGGAATTCGAGTGTAGGAAAGGGAGAGAAGGAAACATAGTAGGTGAATATGGACTGGGGGTAAGAAATGAAAGAGGAAGCCGTCTGGAAGAATTTTGCACAGAGCATAACTTAATCATAGCTAACCATTGGTTCAAGAATCATAAAAGAAGGTTGTATACATGGAAGAATCCTGGAGATAATAGAAGGTATCAGATAGATTATATAATGGTAAGAAGGAGATTTAGGAGCCAGGTTTTAAATTGTAAGACATTTCCAGGGCAGATGTGGACTATGCCCACAATCTATTGGTTATGAACTGTAGATTAAAACAGAAGAAACTGCAAAAAGGTGGCAATTTAAGGAGATGGGACCTGGATAAACTGACTAAACCAGAGGTTGTACAGAGTTTCAGGAAGAGCATAAGGGAACAATTGACAGGAATGGGGGAAAGAAATACAGTAGAAGAAGAATGGGTAGATCTGAGGGATGAAGTAGTGAAGGCAGCAGAGGATCAAGTAGGTAAAAAGACGAGGGCTAGTAGAAATCCTTGGGTAACAGAAGAAATACTGAATTTAATTGATGAAAGGAGAAAATATAAAAACGCAGTAAATGAAGCAGGCAAAAGGGAATACAAACGTCTCAAAAATGAGATCGACAGGAAGTGCAAAATCGCTAAGCAGGCATGGCTAGACGACAAATGTAAGGATGTAGAGGCTTATCTCCCTAGGGGTAAGATAGATACTGCCCACAGGAAAATTAAAGAGACCTTTGGAGAAGAGAGAGGCACTTGTATGAATATCAAGAGCTCAGATGGAAACCCAGATCTAAGCAAAGAAGGGAAAACAGAAAGGTGGAAGGAGTATATAGAGGGTCTATACAAGGGCGATGTACTTGAGGAAAATATTATGGAAATGGAAGAGGATGTAGATGAAGATGAAATGGGAGATACGATACTGCGCGAAGAGTTTGACAGAGCACTGAAAGACCTGAGTCGAAACAAGGCTCCAGGAGTAGACAACATTCCATTGGAACTATTGACGGCCTTGGGAGAGCCAGACCTGAAAAAACTCTACCATCTGTTGAGCAAGATGTATGAGACAGGCGAAATACCCTCAGACTTCAAGAAGAATATAATAATTCCAATCCCAAAGAAAGCAGGTGTTGACAGATGTGCAAATTACACAACTATCAGTTTAATAAGTCACAGCTTCAAAATACTAACGCGAATTCTTTACAGACGAATGGAAAAACCGGTAGAAGCCGACCTCGGCGAAGATCAGTTTGGATTCCGCAGAAATGTTGGAACACGTGAGGCAATCAAATGTTTCAAATGGCTCTGAGCACTATGGGACTTAACATATGAGTTCATCAGTCCCCTAGAACTTAGAACTACTTAAACCTAACTAACCTAAGGAGATCATACATATCCATGCCCGAGGCAGGATTCGAACCTGCGACAGTAGCGGTCGCGCGGTTCCAGACTGAAGCGCGTAGAACCGCGCGGCCACTCCGGCTGACTAGGGACTAGGCCACCCTTCGTAATTGGACCCTTACGAAACTGACTCTGATTTCTCACCCGGATACTCACGCGATCACAATGTCCTGTCTCCTGTTATCAGACTGAATCTTCTTTCCACCCTTTACGTGCAGCTGGTAGGACACTTTCTGCATTACTCTCTGCTGACAATACGCCTCACCGTTGCTGAGCTTATCATGTCTCTTACAATCCAACCTACTCACTTAATTAACCATGTTTACACTACTTACAAGTTCTCTTTCCACAATTACCTGAACACAATACCCCTCGCTTCTCGCACTGATTCCTTCCCAACACCATCCTCTCAAATCCTTCCTCTGCCTCACTCTGTTCCCGTGTCTCACAATGAAAAATTTGGGTATAAGCTATGTTTCTGATTTTTGTTGTTGTGTTATGAAATAGTAATCTATATTCACTATTTATTACACACTGAAGAAGAAGATTAAGTTTACCTCATATACACACACGAAAAAAAGTTTTTCTTCACCCCATTCCCAGAAATTCTGAAGATAGACATTGACTGTGGCTATTGTGTCATAGACACAGTCCCTTTGACTGTTCAGAGATGTCACTAAACCCGCCCAGAGATGTAAACAACCATGCATGAGCAGCGCCTGTAAGACGGAGGGGTCCGACGGCCGATCAGTTCCAGTCATTCCACCATGAAGGAGGTACATGGCTCGTGTTGTCTGTAGTTCAACCATGACTAGACGGTCAGTACCGCGTTTCGATCGCTTTGCCTGGAAGGACTCTCAACATGGCAAGTGTCAAGGCGTCTCGGAATGAATCAAAGCGATGTTGTTCGGACATGGAGGAGATACAGAGAGACAGGAAATGTTGATGACATTCCTCGCTCAGGCGGCCCAGGGCTACTACTGCAGTGGATGACCGCTACCTACGGATTATGGCTAGGAGGAACCCTGACTTTTATGGATATGGTGTCAATTCCGAAAGAACAGACACCATATCCATATAAGCATATAGTTCTGGCAATACCGGCCATGACCTTCTTCTTCTGTTCGGATGCACAAATACTACCCGAACTCTTACGAGTCTTGGTAAGAATGTCATCCACGAGGAATGAGTGTGTTGGGTAGGGACACTACGAATGTAGCGTGTGGACATATAAGGCGAGAATGTGGGTCTCGCGGGAGCCGTGCGCGATATAGTCCCTGAAGTTCCACTATCCTCTGTGGCTCAGATGGTTAGAGCGTCTGCCATGTAAGCAGGAGATCCCGGGTACGAGTCCCGGTCGGGGCACACATTTTCACCTATCCCATTTGATATATATCATCGCCCGTCAGCAGCTGAAAGTATTAAGTTAATTCTAATGTCATACTGTCATTCGTGGCGATCGATGTATGACACCCAAACACCTCGCTGCTCAACTCGACGTCTCTGGCGGTAGTGCTTACACACTCGCCCACTCAAAGCTGTGTGTCCTCTGGGTTCCGTGCGACCCTTCAGCCCTGATCTGCATCTTTCGAATTTCATCTGTTCGGCCTGATGAAGGATGCACTTCTGGGGAAGCAGTATGTGGATCATGGGGAGATCATTGATTAGGCAAGACGCTGGCTCCGCGTCGACCAGTAGAGTGCTACAATGCGAACACGCAGGCCCTCCCAGTAAAGTGGTGTAAGGCCGTCACATTGAAAGGAGATTATGTTGAAAAATATGCTTTTGTAGCCAAAAGAGTGGGAAATAATATGGTGTATTGGAATCTTGAATAAAATTTAGATGCTGTCAGAAAACAATCCTTTACATTACTTATTGACCCCCCTCGTAAATTTTAGGTAACTATAAGAATCTCATTTTTCGAGATTTTTGATCTGAAAAATAATTTATTTTCGAAAACAATTTTTATTTCTCAAATGATTTTCACTTTACGAGGAGATGTTTATCTTCTGTACCAAGAACTTTCTAGTTGGACAAAGAGAATTTATACCTGAAAAGATTTTAGTTTGAATAATATTTTTGTTTTCCTACAATTATTTACGTGCTATCTCTGGCAAAAGTGATTTTGGCCCATTAAGGTGGGATAGATGGGACGCATGGAGGCCGTACAGAAATAAAAAGCAAAGAACGTAGACGTAATGTATAATGTACGTTTTTACTTTGACGTTTCGTATCTTTGTGGTAGAAGGACTTCTCATCAACATTATTTGCTTGACAAATGGAAGAAAGAACGTATTTACACTTGCATATAGTATGACATCGTGCCAATGTCCACGTTTATTCACAGTCTTATGAAGTATTGGATTGTGACACTTCAGACTGTGATGTACCTGCCGGTAGTGGACATTAATATCGGCAGTCCCTTTCATACAATTGGAGAGGGGTAGCCTAAGGGCCCGCAACGGGCTTCCCTTGCACTTTGGGCCTCATCGTCATCCAGCTCAACACTAAAGCCATCTACACACTCATCACCGTCGCGAAACCCCACAAGTATATTTAAGATATAACTCTCGAACGTCACCAAATACAAGTGCCATTCGATGTGAGAGACAGAGAAAAAATATACTTTTCCAAATTGGCTTCTAAGCCTATCTCTAGGTGTCTCCCACCGAACATTGACATTGTCAGAAGAAAACTACTAGAGCCATCTTCAAATGCTGTACAACAACGGAAATCATAACTGGTAACACAGAGCCGAAATTTTGTCCCTCATATTTACAATCAAGAGAACAGTGTGCTGATAGTGTATAGCAGAAGACAACCAAATTCGCTTTTCTTTAATTTTATAAAAACCACCATTACCAGTTTCGAATTTATACATTCGTTCTTAGACGCCTTGCCTGCACATATCATAGTCAACGCATGTCCCAGTCACACGTAACAACCCGAATTTATAAATTAGTTCTCAGACGCCTTGCCTGCACATATCATAGTCAACGCATGTGCCAGTCCCACGTAACAATGAAGAAATTTCCACAGGCAGTAGCTGCAGGAAAAATACAAACTTTGGAATCAATATCTGGTACAAAGTGTCTGTGAAATAACTTCTCGAAGAAGGGAAGTCGCTGGTGGTTGAGTTTCTGAAATCTATATCGGCTAACATTATAAATACCTCCCATAATTACGAATGTACATCGGCAACTCAAACATACAGCAACATTCCCCATTTCACTGGTGTTCTACGTCCCCTTTTAACTAGTTCAGTATGTCAGTCCTACGTTCAGAGGAAGCCAACCCCAACCAATCGAACCATGTCTTCTACGGTACTGTGGTGTTCAAATCAACCTTAAGGTTGTCGACACCTTTAACGTACCTGTGATAACGGTAAGCATGAAGTCTTGTATTATGGAGAGGCACTAAGCGCCATCAGTGTGATAACTTGTACATGACAAGGCTGGAAATAGGAACACACGTTAGGAAGAGTAAACTCGGATAGAAAAACATTATGTGTTGAACAGCAACAAGTGATTGAGATCGCAGGGAAGTGAGGTACACCTTGTCTCACCAGCAGTTATTCTTGACTTACCTGAAGAGTCAAGAGTTATACCTAGCCTTGCATTAACGAACCTTACAGTACATCGCTGCAAAAGTTGTGGACCCATCTACATTGACAGTTTAACACCAGCTGCGGAAGACTTATTTGTGGCATGCATTCCAGTGCAGCACTTCCCATTATCCAAAAACAAAAAAAGTCTCATACTGGCCACGCAAAATGGGGTGGCTGTCCTGCTGGGTGGCAAAATGCTGTGATACAGGAAAACAGAGCCACTCTTGGCTAAAAGAGCGCAAGAAGCGAGTTCAATCGCCTGATCTTCATTTTAAAACGGCGGTTTCACACGTTGTCTGAAGTGCATCTGTTGACTGTGGGTTGTTGTGGTTGTGGTCTTCAGTCCTGAGACTGGTTTGATGCAGCTCTCCATGCTACTCTATCCTGTGCAAGCTTCTTAACCTCCCAGTACTTACTGCAACCTACATCCCTCTGAATCTGCTTAGTGTATTGATCTCTTGGTCTCCCTCTACGATTTTTACCCTCCACGGTGCCCTCCAATGCTAAATTTGTGATCCCTTGATGCCTCAGAACATGTCATATCAACCGGTCCCTTCTTCTAGTCAAATTGTGCCACAAACTCCTCTTCTCCCCAATTCTATTCAATGAATCCTCATTAGTTATGTGATCTACCCATCTAATCTTCAGCATTCTTCTGTAGTACCATATTTCGAAAGCTTCTATTCTCTTCTTGTCCAAACTATTTATCGTCCATGTTTTACTTCCATACATGGCTACACTCCATACAAATACTGTCAGAAATGACTTCCTGGCACTTAAATCTATTCTCGACGTTAACAAATTTCTCTTTTTCAAAAACGCTTTCGTTGCCATTGCCAGTCTACATTTTATATCCTCCCTACTTCGACCATCATCAGTTATTTTGCTCCCCAAATAGAAAAACCCCTTTACTACTTTAAGTATCTCATTTCCTAATCTAATTCCTTCAGCATCACCCGACTTAATTCGACTACATTCCATTATCTTTGTTTTGCTTTTGTTGATGTTCATCTTATATCCTCCTTTCAAGACACTGTCAATTCCGTTCAACTGCTCTTCCAAGTCCTTTGCTGTCTCTGACGGATTTACAATGTCATCGGTGAACCTCAACGTTTTTATTTCTTCTCCATGGATTTTAGTACCTACTCCGAATTTTTCTTTTGTTTCCTTTACTGCTTGCTTAATATACAGATTGAGTAACATCGGGGAGAGGCTACAACCCTGTCTCACTCCCTTCCCAACCAGTGCTTCCCTTTCATGCCCCTCGACTCTTATAACTGCCATCTGGTTTCTGTACAAACTGTAAATAGCCTTTCGCTCCCTGTATTTTACCACTGCCACCTTTAGAATTTGAAAGAGAGTATTCCAGTCAACGTTGTCAAAAGCTTTATCTAACTCTACAAATGCTAGAAACGTAGGTTTGCCTTTCCTTAATCTTCCTTCTAAACTAAGTCGTAAGGTCAGTATTGCCTCACCACTCTACTGGTCGACGCGGAGCCAGCGTCTTGCCTAATCAATTATCTCCCCATGATCCACGTACTGCTTCCGCAGAAGTGCATCCTTCATTGGGCCGAACAGATGAAAATCGAAAGATGCAGATCAGGGCTGTAGCGTCGCACGGAACCCAGCGGACACACAGCTTTGAGTGGGCGAGTGTGTAAGCGCTACCGACAGAGACATCGAGTTGAGCAGCGAGGTGTTTGGGTGTCATATATCGATCACCTCGAATGACAGTATGACATTATAATTAACTTAATAGCTTCAACTGCTGACGGGCGATGATATATATCAAATGGGATAGGTGAAAATGTGTGCCCCGACCGGGACTCGTACCCGGGATCTCCTGCTTACATGGCAGACGCTCTATCCATCTGTCAAACTCTTCACGCAGTATCGTATCTCCCATTTCATCTTCATCTACATCCTCTTCCATTTCCATAATATTTTCCTCAAGTACATCGCCGTTGCATAGACCCTCTATATACTCCTTCCACCTTTCTGCTTTCCCTTCTTTGCTTAGATCTGGGTTTCCATCTGAGCTCTTGATATTCATACTAGTGCCTCTCATTTCTCCAAAGGTCTCTTTAATTTCCCGTAGGCAGTATCCATATTACCCCCAGTGAGATAAGCCTCTACATCCTTAGATTTGTCCTCTAGCCATCCCTGCTTAGCCATTTTGCACTTCCTGTCGATCTCATTTTTGAGACGTTTGTATTCCCTTGTGCCTGCTTCATTTACTGCGTTTTTATATTTTCTCCTTTCATCAATTAAATTCAGTATTTCTTCTGTTACCCAAGGATTTCTACTAGCCCTCGTCTTTTTACCTACTTGATCCTCTGCTGCTATCACTACTTCATCCCTCAGAGCTACCCATTCTTCTTCTACTGTATTTCTTTCTCCCATTCCTGTCAATTGTTCCCTTATGCTCTCCCTGAAACTCTGTACAACCTCTGGTTTAGTCAGTTTATCCAGGTCCCATCTCCTTAAATTGCCACCTTTTTGCAGTTTCTTCAGTTTTAAACTACAGTTCATAACCAATAGATTGTGGTCAGAGTCCACATCTGCCCTGGAAATGTCTTACAATTTAAAACCTGGTTCCTAATCTCTGTCTTACCATTATATAATCTATCTGATACCTTCTATTATCTCCAGGATTCTTCCATGTATACAACCTTCTTTTATGATTCTTGAACCAATTGTTAGCTATGATTAAGTTATGCTCTGTGCAAAATTCTACCAGACGGCTTCTTCTTTCTTTTCTCTCCCCCAATCCATATTCACTCACTGTATTTCCTTCTCTCCCTTTTCCTACTCTCGAATTCCAGTCACCCATGACTACTAAATTTTCGTCTCCCTTCACTACCTGAATAATTTCTTTTATCTCATCATACATTTCATCAATTTCGTTATCATCTGCAGATCTAGTTGGCATATAAACTTGTACTGCTGTAGTAGGCATGGGCTTCGTGTCTATCTTGGCAACAATAATGCGTTCACTATGCTGTTGGTAGTAGCTTACCCGCACTCCTATTTTTTTATTCGTTGTTAAACCTACTCCTGCATTACCCCTATTTGATTTTGTATTTATAACCCTGTATTCACCTGACCAAAAGTCTTGTTCCTCCTGCCACCGAACTTCACTAATTCCCACTATATCTAACTTTAACCTATCCATTTCCCTTTTTAAAATTTTCTAACCTACCTGCCCGATTAAGTGATCTTATATTCCACGCTCCGATGCGTAGAACGCCAGTTTTCTTTCTCCTGATAACGACGTCCTCTTGAGTAGTACCCGCTCAGAGATCGGAACGGGGGACTATTTTACCTCCGGAATATATTACCCAAGGGGATGCCATCATCATTTAACCATACAGTAACGCTACATGCCCTCGGGGAAGATTACGGCTGTAGTTTCCCCTTGCTTTCAGCCGTTCGCAGTACCAGCACAGCAAGGCCGTTTTGGTTAGTGTTGCAAGGCCAGATCAGTCAATCATCCAGACTGTTGCCCCTGCAACTACTGACAAGGCTGCTTCCCCTCTTCAGGAACCACTCGTTTGTCTGTCCTCTCAACATATACCCCTCCGTTGTGGTTGCACCTACGGTACGGCCATCTGTATCGCTGAGGCACGCAAGCCTCCCCACCAACGGCAAGGTCCATGGTTCATAGGGGTAGGGTGATACAATATCCACAGTCAATGTCTATCTTGAAGAGTTCTGGGAATGGGGTGATGCAAAACTTTTTTTCGTGTGTGTATATGACGTGAACTTAATCATCTTCTTCAGTGTGTAATAAATAGTGAATATCGTTTACTATTTCATAATACTACAACAAAAATCAGAAACATAGCTTATACCCAAATTTTTCATTGTGAGACAAGGGAACAGAGTGAGGCAGAGGATGGATTTGAGAGGAAGTTGGTGGGAAGGAGTGAGTGCGAGAAGCGAGGTGTATTATGTTCTGGTAATTGTGGAAAGAGAGCTTGTGAGTAGTGTAAACATGGTTAATTAGGTGACTACGTTGGATTGTAAGAGGCATTATAAGCTCAGCAATAGCGATGCGTATTGTCAGCAGAGAGTAATGGAGAAAGTGTCCTACCAGCTGCACGTAAAGGGTGGAAAGAAGATTCAGTCTGCTAACAAGAGATAGGACATTGTGTCTCTCAAAGTATCGCATGATCCCTCCGCCACACACCGTCAGGTGGCTTGCGGAGTATGGATGTAGATGTAGATGTAGATGAGTTGCCGGGTGAGAAATCAGAGGCAGTTTCGTAAGGGTTCAATTACGAATGGTGGCCTAGTCCCGAGTCGGCCGGAGTGGCCGAGCGGTTCTAGGCGCTTCAGTCTGGAAACGCGCGACCGCTACGGTCGCAGGTTCGAATCCTGCCTCGGGCATGGATGTGTGTGATGTCCTTAGGTTAGTTAGGTTTAAGTAGTTCTAAGTTCTAGGGGACTGATGACCTCGGATGTTAAGTCCCATAGTTGTCAGAGCCATTTGAACCTAGTCCCGACGCTTGAGACGGTGCTCAAAAGTCCCAGAAATCTATAAACAGTCGTAAAACTGGTCTGTGCTAGATTGTTGACAGCACAACTTGTACCGCGTGTGACTACAACGTGCCCAGCGGCCGAGATAAGATGAGTAGATCATGGCAAAAGACATATTTCCAAGCAGTCAGACACCCACTAAAAATAAGAGTGTGCAGCGTGAAATGATGAATCAGTATCCGTATATAAAAGCCATGGATCAACAGAGTTCTCCTTCAAGATTTGTTCCAAGTCTTCGTAATAGGTGATGACGTATGTCGGTAAGGTATTAACAACGGTGTGTTGTTGTTGTTCAGTTCTTCAGTTGAGTCTTCCGGCTGACAGTATTCAATAGGGTGCTTAATTACACTGCCAGTTACACTTGTGGAAACTCTATGCTCCTCTAGAAGATATATTCCCTTTCAGTGAGATCAAGGGCTTTTGTGACCGAGACCACCTACTTCGCAGGGAGTGACGGTGGGCTGCCAAAGGTACCAAGACGCAGAAGTTTGCATTTGCCTGGTGGCCATGTTAGCTATGGTTAGCACCACCACAATGTGGTACAGCTGCTTGAAAGTGTAATTATTTACAAGAAAAGACTTTCTGAAAGCGGTCGAAATGCTACATAAAGTCTGCGACTGGAGATGTATCTCAAAGTATTTTGCCGGAACGTTTCTAACAGCCCAACTGAACATTTGAAATATTTGTCTTTTAGCTGTTTGTTAGTTCATATAAATGGCTGATTTATTCCACATAAATAACAACGTAATTGGTGACCCCTACCGTTGGCAAACCGCTGAAGCTGTTAAAGGAATTTGTATCTTGCTTGTTCAACATCGTTGGCAAAATTACGAATTTATTATACAATTGTCATACGCACCGGTGTCGGTGCCATAGCTGTTAACCGACACCCAGATTGTAGTAGTCTATTTCAGAACGACTACAACAAACTTACTAAACTACAGTCATAGAATGACAGAATTTTAAAATACTTGAAATCCATATAGATTATGAATGACTGTCTAAAAATGTAAACAGTTGTTGTACTTCAACTGCTGCTGTGAAATAATAAGTTGTAAGATTAATGTAGCTAGATTATGCCTGAAAAGGATACGTTCTGTCTTGTGGACGACAGCTATATCCATACGAAGTTATCTTTGATCAGCAGCACGACTGAGTTGCTGCTAACCCATTACCGTAACAAAATGGACTAACAACTCCTCAAACGTGCAGCTGTCAAGAAGTACAATTTTCACATTTCGGTTGAGTCTTCCAGCATCCTCGCACTCACTATCTGACTGGAAAAAAAGTGTTTAATAGCTCCACTACACAAAATCACATTTGACATTTGATTTCTGTTTATCCCAGAATGGACGGCAAATGTCTGTAATATAGTGTCAATAGTCTCCACTCAAAATTAGTAGTGAAGTTCCGTGACACAGTACACTGTGATATATAAGTCCTGTCCTAGAGGTTGGAACCAACTATAGCGACATAATTACTGAATTCAAAATTATTGAGTGTTTCCTAGCCACCTATAGACGTACTGATTATTGGGTTTCGTCTCTATATGTTCAGTTGACGTTTCGTAAGTGTCTTTCTTGAAGTTTCGTCAGGTTGAGTGGCTGACATTTTCGAAGATTCACTCTCCTTTTCGACGTCATCAATAGAGGGTGAACCATTTACACTTCCAGCCATTTGTGCTCGATAAACGTAAGAAATACAACTAAACAAACTTACCCGAAGATTCCAAGACGGCGAGAGAGGCACTTTTGTACTTCTCGCCAGCGCGCAGAGGACAAGCACGCTCTTCCACTGTTCCCTCTTCTCCCAGGGGTAGCGCCACGAATATGCGTCTCCAGAGGACATGGACTTCACATAGGGCTCTGAGGACTCTGAGGACTCTGATTGGTCGCAATTTAGAGCCAGCTCGAGATACATTGCATTAGTGCGGAAGACTACGGTGAGGACAATATATCATCGTAACACTACAACATTCAAACTTACGTGTAACTCAATTATTAAGTGTACATAGTTTCAATAAACTTTTTAATGAGTTAACTTTTCGTGGACATCTAAGTGTACGTGTTGGTCACCGCAACCATCGATGCACAAACATTACTGAGATTGTTCTGGGATATTTTTGAATAGCATACAGTGCCTCGTTATCTAATAAAATGATCTACACGTGGTAGACATAGCGTGTTTATGATAGCCTGTAGTATGATAAAAATAAATAAGTCAACTGCTAACTATGTTATGACGACTACCGTATAATGTGTACAGTTGCAGACAACCGAACGTTACAATGTAGATTATATGAAAAATGCAGTTACCCTCTGGTAAAAACTGTATCCATCTGTTGCAATACTGTTCAGTGTCTATCCAATTATTCTTAAGTCAAACGTTTAACATATGGACCAGTATACACTGAAACGTATAGTCGATTAGTGCATATAATTTCAGCGCCTGCGATAATATTATAAATAAATCAGAGCGAAGGTTGAATGGATTTTCTGTAACTAGGCTCTTCACTTTATACAAGAAAGAAACAGTGAGTGGTAAAGAATCGCTTAAAAAGTGGAAAAGATTCTGAACGACTAATTGCCAGTTGTCTCTTGGCAGAAAGTGTGATTTCCCTCTATGTATGGTTTAGTAAGTGACTATCGAGTCCTACGCTGGAAGCGCTGTTTTCCCCCTCAGTATTAGGCGTAATAGCCTGACTATTAAGTGTTGAACGTCTTGCACTTAAGAATCACCTATTCAGAATTTTGCTTGTCGGCCACATGTGCTCTATGGCTGTCGGAGTTATGTGATCACTCCTAAACAATCGCGTCCTACCCTAGTCGATTGAACACCTTGGATATTCAGTTGTTAATTTGCGTTCAACATTTCCATATCGTAAAACTTTTTAGGGCGATCTTCTGTTGCGAGTACGTTATGCATTGCAGTAATTGTTCTTGGAAACGTACTTGTCCCGTCGAGCCTAGCAATAAGTTCTAGGCCATCATTTCTATTCTAGAGTGATTCGTCTAATATTGAAAATCGTTCCGGATCGTCTGTATTATTATTTCATGACCGCCTGTGTGGTCTAGTGGTCAAGATAAGTTGAGCGGAGATACCGGATTTCATTCTCAGCAAAATCCGAGGACTTTTTAATGGTAGAATCCTGTGGGATGCAGTCCTGTCACCTTGTAATGTAAAGAGAGAAGATACTTGAATTACTACGCAGCCAAAGTGAAGTGCAAGATTCTTAAGTGAAGTCAAATTGTAGGGCTTTCAAGTTGCGCTGAGAATTTAATTTTATTTTACTCCTAGGATCCTCTGAAGAAATCGTCAGTGTTACCTCTGCACATACTTCAGGTGGTTCTGTGGCTATGTGAGTCATGTTCCGGATTCACTCTTGAAGTTCGAATTGTTGATACAGGTAAAAATGTGCGTTTTCACATTTCTGGATCTACGGCATGTTATTTCAGAGTCAATGACAGCGGTTGCGAACAGCTGACTGTTACGGTAAGAAAAAAATTCGCCATTTTCTACGATACGCTCCGTGATCGTAATTGTTTTAATTTTGCTACTGGTGTGCAGTGCACTTATCCGTAGAATCATAGAGAGGTAATTTCGGAGCTAAACATTGAGGGAGTTTGAGAAAATGATGTTCCATGTAGTTAGAAGATCACCCTGTGTAAGTATCCTTAATTTTGTTTGAGACATACATAATTTGAAATATATACCATGTGGAGACCAGTGGTTAATTAGTGGTTATACTGAAGCGCCAAAGAAACTGATATAGGCATGAGTATTCAACTACAGAGATTTGTAAACAGGCAGAATAGGGCGCTGCGGCCGGCAACGCATATATAAGACAAGTGTCTGGAGCAGTTGTTAGATCGGTTACTGCTGCTGTAATGGCGGGTTTTCAAGATTTAAGTGAGTTTGGACGTGGTGTTGTAGTCGGCGCACGAGCGATAGGACAGAGCATCTCCGAGGTAACGATGAAGTGGGGGTTTTCCCGTACGTCCATTTCTCGAGTGTACCGTGAATATCAGGAATCCGGTAAAACATCAGATCTCCAACGTCGCTACAGCCGAAACGAGATCCTGTAAGAATGGGACCATCGACGACTGAAGAGAATCGTTCAGTGAGACAGATGTGCAAACGTTCCGCAAATTTCTGCAGATTTCAATGCTGGGCCGTCAACAAGTGTCAGCGTGCGAACCATTCAACGAAACATCATCTATATGGGCTTTCGGAGCCGAAGGCCCACTCGTGTACCTTTGAGACTGCACGAAACAAAGCTTTACCCCCGTTAACACCGACATTGGATTGTTGAAGACTGGAAGCATGTTGCCTGGTAGGACGAGACTCGTTTGAAAACGTATCAAGCGGATGGACGTGTACAGGTATGGCGACAACCTCATGAATCCATGGACCCCGCATGTCAGCAAGGGAATGTTCAAGCTGGTAGAGTCTCTCTAATAGTATGGGGCGTGTGCAGTTGGAGTCATGTGGGACCCCGACACGTCTACGTACGACTCTGACAGCTGACACGTACGTAAGCATCCTGTCTGATCACATGCATCCATTCATGTCCATTGTGCATTCCGACGGACTTGGGCAATTCCAGCAGGATAATGCGACACCCCACACGTCCGGAATTGCTAGAGAGTGGCTCCAGGAACCCTCTTCTGGGTTTAAACACTTCCACTGGCCACCAGACTCCCCAGACGTGAACATTATTGAGCATATCTGGAATGCCTTGCAACGTGCTGTTCAGAAGAGATCTCCACTCCCTCGTAATCTTACGGATGTATGGACAGCCCTCCTGGATTCATGGTGTCCATCCCTCCAGCAGCACTTCAGACATTGGTAGAGTCCATGCCACGTCGTGTTGCGGCACTTCGGCGTGTTCGCGGGGGCTCTATACAATATTAGGCAAGTGTACCAATTTTTTTGGCTATTCAGTGTATATCCGTAATATAAACAGGTAGTGCGACCACCAGGGCAAAGTAATTATGAACATGTGGTGTAAGAGCATTAATAGAGTACCCAGCGTCGTACTACAGTGCTAAATGTCTATATTATGAGTTGTTCATGAACGAGAACGTGTCCACTCGTGATGGTGTCTATTTATGTATCAATAATTATGGATTTTCACTCGTTGTTCTGAAAAAACGTCAGGTTAGAGTTTTCTATTGTCTACATAACTTCGACCCATTGCCTTGAGATATACTATGTATGTCGGCTATATAACCTGACGTCACACTCTTTCAGTGGACAGCTGGAGACTTGTAGGCTGCTTCCACATATCACAGTTGCTTGTCTACGTAATTTGTATTACCTGGCTCTGTAAAGCTACTAATAAAAATTCAGTGTATTTATCACAGAACTCACACTTTAATGTTGGTTCAAATGACTCTAAGCACTATGGGACTTAACATCTAAGGTCATCAGTCCCCTAGGCTTAGAACTACTTAAACCTAAATAACCTAAGGACATCACACACATCCATGCCCAAGGCAGGATTCGAACCTGAGACCGTAGCAGCAGCGCAGTTCCGGACTGAAGCGGCTAGAACCACTCGGTCACAACGGTCGGCCACTTTAATGCTGACCTGCGGGATATGTTGACATTTGGTTGTCTTGTGCGCATCTTTAACCAAATAAAAACATTGTTCCTTTTCTTCTTTATAGACAGATTATATTTCATTTTTCATTACTTGTATTTGACGTATTACAGAAATATAACTTCAGTAACAATGTACTGCTCTCAGGGGCTCAGCATTCACTTTCTGCGTGCGGGTTTAGTGACCCTTGGACTGCTGAGAGCCGTTGATCCTCTGTCACTGTAGCCTCAGGACATGCTCCAGTGACTACCGTGCGGTGCGGCGGTGGAGCGTTTTATGTCACAGGGACTGTGGACCTCTGTTTAACCACCTGGGTCGTGAGGACGGTACGAACGTTTCTAAAAAAACTCTGTCTTAAAGTGTGTTGGTCACTGATGAGACGCATGGCTAATGAGGTGGGACAGTCGTTAGCAGGCGACCTCTTTGGCCCTGCCACACCTCGGCTGTATAACGCTTACTCGGGGAAGTAGGGCTCTGTCTGAGTGGACCCATCCCTAGCTGCTCGTGGAACCGAGACAGAACCCTCAAAATTAAATTTTTCAACTTCCATCGTGGTGGGTGTACCGTCTGGAAGTACTCCCACCCACTCGTACAACGAATAAGGGAGGCTTATCTTCCCGATAATCAAATTGTATTTAGCGACGGGGCTCAAGGAATCGTAAATCAGAATGTTTGTAATGATCAAAAGGAAGACGTTTGAAATGTGTCCCTCTTCCACATTCATAAGGCTTAGAAGGGCTTTCTGGCACTTTAAAGTTTATTAAGCGGTTACGAAATGGTTTCTTCTTCGTCGAGACCAACAGGTCAAAGCAGGTGGAGCTTCTTAGGAGTGGATATGTTGCTATGAACGCACGACGGCAAGGTCTTCAAAGGATGTTTCAAGGTATCATTGTAAGAGGCTGCAATACCATAGCCACTTTCGCCAAGTCTCCGCCAGCGGCCATGGAGGAGGAAGGGGCCAGACTCCCTGGGGCGAGCCCCCGGGTGCAGTCACTCTGCAAGCACACCGTGGAAAGCCGGACCGATGTCCTCGTCTTGCTCGAGAAGGGACACGATGCGAAGGGCCCGTCTTACAAGAAGTGTGCCGAGAGCTGATGGACATCTGCTGCCATTAGGAGGGAATGCCAAGAATGTATGCGCGAAAGCATCTGAGTTCTTCTTGCCTTACGGCAGTCTCTTTACCTGCCTTAAAAAACAGGGATGTGCCGACACTTCCAGCTCCCACGTGCACAGGGAGGAGCGTGCAAAAAGCGCGGGACATCGGCGCAGGGAGGCGTGTGAAAGAAACCAGCGTTCTTAAGAGGATGTTTTCCTCGATAGTGGGGGCATTCCTTGTAAATGACCGACGCTGGCAGATTTTGAGACAGATCCCAAACATGAGTCTGTCCATGGCTCTCGCAGAGAACGGTTGTAAGAAAGTGCTGTGTCGCTGCTCTCTCAACAGCCTCGGAATGCAGGAAAACATCTTAAGAATGTGAAATCCTGATAAAGATGCCAATTCACGAGCCACCCGCCAGCCCACGCCAGATAGAAACTTTCCGCCCTGCACGGAGAGGCGTGGCAATGAAACAGTGATCTGCCATTGGGCTACATTGAAAATTTCGCGCGCCAGTGACAACGCTGAAAGGAAGAATGATTCGAAGAGGAGTTGTGCTGAGAGATGGAGGGGAAGCGAAAATAGGGAGTCGTGGAAACACCGCTGAAGCTAGAGGACATGGGCGCTCTTGCACCCAGCACAAACATTCGCCTTCCGACGCCGTGATAGCACAGCTTCGGCCATGCATCCGACAACAGGCAGACAATGCGGAGATCGTACCTCGGACCTGCCACAACGCTGTGATTGCTGATGAGGGCAGGCGACACTCGCAGCACAGCTCCAAAGCGACGCGCCACACCGACGCACCACCTGCCTCTAACAGCACTACACAACGAACGATAATGAATAATGGTGAGACGATTCGTACCCTCCTCCTTCCCCTTAATAACTGAGTCTTGTCCACGCCCAGTCAAATCGGCCCTGAGATTTATAATTTTGTTTTGATTTGTATAAACAGCACAAAAAATACATTTCTTTCATGTTTTGATCGTAAATACAATCATTTACATTCATACATGAACCCTTTAACTATGAAACATTTGTGTTTTATTGCATTTAATTTCCCGAGTTCACTACATTTTTGGCGCCCAACTGGGGCCATCTGATTGGCAATTTTCATGGTGTGTGATGCCACAAAATAAGTTCTCGAGTTCCCTTCAAGGTGAAAGGTACCTGTCTCATCTACCTTTTATTAAAGTACCATTGTAAATGATTATCTTGGCTTCACCTAGTCCAGCGGATGTCTTCTCTGCTATTTGCTTATCACATAGCCATGATTGGGAGAAGGATTGCGTTGGGAACCATATTTCTAGATTTTATTTCATCTTATTTTATTTCGTCTTATCTCGAATCAGCATTCTATGCCTTCCTTTACCCATAAGGAAACACGATAGGCCTCTTATGTATGAATGTGTGAGTAATTGGTAGTGCCCATGAGATCGCAGAATCAGTACAGCTTTCTTGATTCTTGTTGTAGATGCTTGGGCATGCCGATTGTGAGTTTTCTTACAACGCTGATTTGTGGTAAAACTCGGTCGGAGGCAGTTTGTCCCATTCTTCTTAAAGTATGTCAGATCCAGACACCTACTGTGGAATTTTCTACCGATCTCTTATTCGAAATTTGGTTTGGTAAACTGGTGAAAGACTGAGTAAGAAGCACTGGCATTTCTAGCTTCCACCCAATTGGGCCAAGCCATTGGTGCCACAGAGTCGTTTCTTGTAACAACTATGTGGCAGCCATCCCTACCCTGGGAGGTTGCACCAGACCTCAGCATCTGAGATGTTTTAGAAAATAGTTGGTTACAGTAAGTCATGATCTTATGCTGTTGTGAGTAACACATGCGGCTTCCAAGTGCACTTAGGATACCGAAAACTAACAAAACAATATCAACCAATATATGGACAGGGGCATGAATAAACAAGTTAAAGTGAAACGCATTTTGGGGACGAACCGAGCAGGTGGTTAATGGCATTGGAAAACCCCACTTAACACGAGAACGACGAGCTTCAGCACAGAAAAGGATAATACCAGAACAGTACACTATTCCTTTTAACGTAAATATGGCCAGAACCCAAGGTAAATGGCTGGGTGGCTTTAACAGGGCTAGGAAGCGACCTGGCAAGAAAAATAAAATTCACCTCTAGAGAGACGGCGATTGACTGAAGCCATACTGGGCGATGCAGACGCGACACGGTGGGGAGATCCCTATTATATAAAAGCAGTTTGAGAAATAAAATTGCTAAATATCTCTCTTGTCTTTTGGCGGACCACAAAAATGTGTGGAAATTAGCGAGGGCATTGAGAGCTCTGTTTTCTGTGAAGTGTGGATTATAAACTTCACATATCGTGGCGACAGATAGCAAAGAGGTAGTTAATTATTCCTGTGGGAATTTTTGCAGGCAAATAAGTTGTGCACATCACTCCAACCTTAGCGAGTGAGCAATAGCCATTATTTCGACTATGGAAAAATTAACGTTCTATGGAATGCAGAAAAGTTGAGACTGAGTGAATTCAGTCAAGGTCAGAGTAGGGAATTATCGTTTCAGATTCAGCACAGAGACAACGCCGTTGCAGATGCCACTTGGTAAAGTACCATCGCACATTACACCACAGCCGGCCGGTGTGACCGAACGGTTGTAGGCGCTACAGTCTGGAACCGCGCGACCGCTACGGTCGCAGGTTCGAATCTTGCCTCGGGCATGGATGTCTGTGATGTCCTTAGGTTAGTTAGGTTTAAGTAGTTCTAAGTTCTAGGGGACTGATGACCTCAGAAGTTAAGTCCCATAGTGCTCAAAGCCATTTGAACCATTTGAGCCATTAGGCCACAGTTGAGTCGAGATTTTGCTCACTCCAGTTTGTGTACACTTTGACCACTGAATATCAAAAGCTAGGATACTAACCTACAATCACACTGAGTACATGAGAGTTTTTTCATTAGTTCGAAAAGAAAAGGGACTAATGGCCTTTGTAGTCTGGTCCCTTCAACCCCTACAATCCAACCAACCAAAAAGTAAGTTTATTCTCCACCAACTAAGTGCACTGACCAGCTATAACATCATAGATGTAAATGAGCTAATGGAGATTTTAACATGTCTTTCCTGTGATAAAAAATTTTCATATATTAGCGATAACGATTTTAATAATCGTCAGTTCGAATGTCCAAGAGTTAAATATTTTGTTACTGAGTGTTGAAAGTAATTGAACATGATTGTTGTGTATCACCTGACCCCTGGAAGCACTGTTGATAAATTATACATAAAATAAAAAAGGGAGTAGCTGTTTTGTCTTCCTAGAATAGACACCAAACTTTCACTTTTATTAATTCATGCATTCTAGTTAAGTGACAGCAGCATTTCTGCTGATTTTTGTTACGATCCACACATGATATTAGCTGATTTACAGGGCCAGGTTCATATTTATATAGAATGTCTGTTTAACACCTTGGGCTTGAGAAGACAGTTCATATGTTTTGTCTATTTGAGCACCAAGTGGTGAGCTAAGTTTGCGTACATTAGTCCACTCGCTGTGCAGGTACAAAGTGTGGTCTATCTCACATGGTTTCCCTCCACAACTGTAGCGAGTACTTGAATTTTTAGTGTGTTCACAGGAGTAACCATGCCTGATCCTTTGCTAACAGAATAATGTTTATAGAATTTATTAAGAAATCATATTGTTGTGTCTAGACAAGACAGCCTAGACATAATGAGAGGAAGCCGAAAGGCACGCGCTAAGCCAAAGCAGGGTGCGTGAGGTCTGAAACAGGATACGTTATGAATGCTATAAAGAAAAGTACGTGGCTTCTGGAATACTTAACTTTAATCCATCCTTTTGGTACATCTGGAAATTGTGGCGATACAAGTGAGACTCTTTAGATACATGCAATGTTACTAATGGCGCCTTGCTAGGTCGTAGCCATTGACTTAGCTGAAGGCTATTCTAACTATCTGCTCGACAAAGGAGCGAGGCTTCGTCAGTGTAGTCGCTAGCAACGTCGTCCGTACAACTGGGGCGAGTGCTAGTCCGTATCTCGAGACCTGCCTTGTGGTGGCGCTCGGTCTGCGATCCCTGACAGTGGCGACAAGCGGGTCCGACAGGTACTAATGGACCGCGGCCTATTTAAAGCTACCACCTAGCAAGTGTGGTGTCTGGCGGTGACACCACACATATCTCGTAAGGAACCATACACTTAAGGTGAATCTTACTTGTTAAGTGACAAACTTTGAGGAAAGTAATAAATAATACATGTCCTTTTCATGAAGTATGATTAACTAGTCTTTTCTCCTACAGGCATCCCACCGCAACTTTTCACCCACTGTCATAGATGAGAATAGCTGTCTTCTTCGAGAACCGTTGCGTTTAATCAGCAATGAAATTCATTCCCCGATTAGTTGTTCTGATGACATTCAGTCAGATGTCGTTATGAATTTCCAGATAAATTGTGGGATCAGATGTCATTACTTTTTCTTGCCGACTTCAGACGACATTGCGCCCAGTGGAATTTGCCAATAAGGGAGGCACTAACTTCCCTTACTATAAAGCATAATAGCTCCACCAGGCCCAGTTGATATGGTGAAAAATGTATCCCAGTTTTATAATACTGTTTAAGTACATAATTAACGTTAAATCCCCTTCAGGTTACCTTCCATTCGGAAAGTCGGTGCACTCAGCGACTGTTATGTGGCTTATAAATTACAGAATGCAGCAATCAGTCGTCCTTTCTTAGATTTTATTATACAAATCCAGATTTCGGCTAGTGGCTAGCAATTCTCAATGCACTATTTTCTATTCTCGATGCACGTAAGTCCCTGGTGTTCTGGCGTCAGTCACATTTCTTTGAATACTACTCAAGTATTCAAAGAATGGTGACCGACGCCCAAACACGCATTTTAATGCTGAAATGCTGAAGGAGAGGGCGCTCCATGTGTGGACTAGCCCTTCGATTTCGGAACTCGAGTACAGTACGCTATTTCTCACGCACCGACATCATTATGTTACACGCCGCCATGTTAACGCTACTAGTCTAAGCCCTCTAGTCTCAGACGGCTGCAAATATATAGACATGAAGAATTAAGGTGTAGAATATTAATATCGCTTGTTTTATTTAAAGAGCTTTAAGAGTTTCCATGTAAAAAATCGGAAGCTTTACTTTTGAGCACGCCCCCGTAGTAACAGGCAGCCGTATGACCCTCCACCACCGATGTAAGTCATGGCAGTACGTGATGTGTACGTGCTAATCGGTTGTATGGAATCAGTTTAGTAAGGTGGGTCGACGTGAATATATGTCAGAATAGTGTTGTGCTTCGACGTAACCACTACCACATCATGAACGAAGTTGGTATATCACCGCAGAGCGTCCAGCGATACTTCAGAGAATAGTATACCACTTGCAGACCTGTAACGCGGCGCCGAACGGTCATCGAAAAACTATCATAACTGACATGGACAGTACACAAGCCTTGTATCTTGTCAATCAGTCGGTTCCGAATTCGACAGAAATTACTGCTGTTAGTGAATGCAGATGGATCTCAAACAATTTTCGGAGCCAAAATGGCGAAGGAAACTGCACGAAATGGACTTTTGTAGTTTGATACATAGTAACAGGCCATTTCTTACAGTAGCTTCTCAAGCTGCACGTCTTTAACGTGCCTAAAGACACAGGATCTGGAGAGTAGCTCTCTGTAGGCACGTACTGTGCTTCGACGAGTCGTCTTTCAGGTTATGCAAGACGTATAAAGCAGCGATGACCCGTTGAGATGTTTAAACCTGCAGTGTTTGGAGGTTGTACTTCATGACTTGGTCTCACTAATTCAGATCCCGTGAACATAAACCATGATGTTTATTTGACCAATATCGGTCTCCTAATGTTGCCGATTCTTCTACATCTTCATGATTAGTATGCTGTGCACATTCCCTTCCTCCAGGATGACAACAGCTGTGGTCACAGGGCTGCACACATGATTTCCTGGCTTGACGAACACTGTAGAACTCTATGGCACCTCGATGGGCCTGCTAAATCATCCCATCTCCATCCCATAGAAAACAGTCTGAGTCTATTTGGAATAGCGGGTTAAATGCAGCAGTCAGCATACGGACAGTCTTGTAACTCTATGGGATCTAACCATCAGTGAGTCGCTTTGGTTGAATAGGTCTTACCCGAGGAACAACGAGGTTTATTCGTCGCCGAACTGAGACTATTATAAAATCCACAGGCGGTGTTTTGTGATGTTGTCGTAATATCTCCTGGGGCTCGCTGTTTCTGGTGTGCATATGTTGTCTATTAACTGAAATATATATCATGCATTAGATAGTACGTAGAAAGGCAACGTTGGTTCAGGGACTTGTTTAACTCAAGGAGATGAATGTTAGGTTGATGATCTACACATAATTGTATTGTGTACATAGTTTAGCCAACGTGGGGAGTACCACATTCGAAAAAGTTTCTATAAATTTCTTTATTGAATTATAGTAGTTTATTATTTGCTTCTCCCTTCACAGATTCCTCGAGTATTACTTTTTCCGCCTGTGGTAAGCTATCAACCATTTGATTCCTGGATGAATCATGGGCACCCATGTTAGTAGTGTGGCAGGGTTTGTTCAGTCCGAATGGGGAGCATTGTTTTCCCTACGCAAACAATCCGGTCACTTGACCTATTGTCACCATCTGAAGAAACGATGAACTTTATAAACCTAATTGTGGTATCGTAGCCAGTCGTTACCACAGGGGAGGCAATGGTTCCCTGTAGAGAGGTTGGCGCTAGGAGTTCCGCTGTTGTCCGACAACGACAGGGACCGGCGCCGCCCAACAGTTGGCTGCATTTTGTGTGTCACGTCTCTTGAGCTGAGGCGCCATCGGCGCCAAGGATCACGTGGATAAGAGACTACCCGACTACAGTTCTAACCAGTTCTAGCCGAGTTCTTGCTGAGTTCTTGCCCAGTTGTCGAGCAGCCCCAGTTAACAGCTGTCGAGGATCATCAGAGTGTTATAAGAACTTTCTCTACGAAAGAAGTACATCATAACTGGCGTCAAAATTTATGTTTATTTCTGTATAGTGAACTGTTAAAGTGTGTAATTATCTCAGCTTTGTCAAAGACTTGTATATGGATACTGATAAGGACGCTCGGTACCAAAGTTGAGTGTAAAACAATATTTCTTTCATTGATTGTGTTCTCTGATTCTTTCGATTTCTGCCTCAGAACACTCCACTGTCCTGGCGGAACATTGCACTTTTGGCTTCACGCATGTAAATAAACTAATCACTTGGGCTCTTATTTTTGTTTATTTAGAATCTGATTAATGACCTATAACAGTCAACTCAATTACTGTAATTTATGATCGAAGAAGGTTACCAGGTAGGCCATTTGCACTCTAGTTTACGCAGGCGTTTCCTAATGGTCAAATGCTTTCACCCTAATCTCAGTGACCATAATTTATTATCCAAAAATGTCAGCCTCCCCTCCCCTATCCGTGCAGTACGTTCCTAATGGTACCATATCACCAGCCTCCAGTCACCACCACTCTTCAGATGCACAGATTATGAGATGGACCCAGCGTTTGTGGTGCGCCCCGTCAGTCGATCAACAGCAGTATCAACTGCAGGTCCAGTTGATCTACGAAATTTAGTCTTTCATCCCGTCCAGCTGAGTACTGGAGACGATGGTATTTTTACCGAAAACACACCGACGTACGAGGCCACTTAACGTTTTGGGCTATCTGTTACAATTCTGCCGATTTTATCCATTCAAGAGAACACACACAGGTATGAGACTAACTGTTTAACAACGCACACCAATTTACATTATTTCAAAAAAGTTACAGTGATACCCAATAGCTTAATGTTTAACAATGCATCAAATCCGGCTCCATTTTCTCTCTGTGACGAACTTATTCCTGCATTACTAGTGTGTGGCGTCACTATCAGGTTGCCTAAGAGGCGTCCGACACTATAAGAGTACTGTGGAATTGCAAATAACTGCGGGAAATCCGATTAGACACATATGTGAACACACATAATACATCGATAAAGTAACACTGATAGCCAATGATTCCTTGCTTTAGCAATTACCACATATGTTCTCATACTATACCACCCAGCACAGTACGAAAGAGGGAGTCCAACAATTACTTCTTTGTTTAAAACAAACAGGAAATGTGACAGTTCCTCTCCCACAGTGTTTTCAAACTGTGCCCATCTGCACCGTGCCCAATGCAAACTCTGTAGAAATAGGACACATCCCGTGTCGGCTCGCTGCCAGCAGCGACTGATTGTTAGCCAGCCATTGCAGCATGTGTTGAGGCTCCACACCGATAAGCAAATTAAGAGCAAATGCCTCACAGCGTCCTAACCGTACGCAAAGCTCCCTATTCCGCTCAATGCCCAGGTGTAGATAACTGAGGTGACACACTGCTGTCCAGATATGTAGCCAACCCTCTATGAGATGTCTCTGTACATTCCATCAGTAAAACAGTAATTATGGCTTCGACGACTTCCTTGTGTAATTCTCTTATAAAATCATCTTTTCTGAACTTACCTAATGTGCAATAAACATTAAAGAAATAGATATTACGTAACACCTACCCACACACAATTCTGAGCTTCTGAGTAATTTTATTACTTTAACTCACAGGAGCACAGTCGATATCAATTGGCTAAACTTTATATGCTGACCTACACATGCGTAACACAGACGTCATACTTTCCAGCATCTTAACAGCACGTTGGTACACCATTTACACTGAATACACCAACTCTGCGTGACGTGAAACCTGTACAGTTTCCAGAGGTGTAAGAGAAAACGATCGCTGACGAATGTATCAACCAACCATGAGCTGACATTCCAGTTGGGGCAGACTGCTTTCCCTTCGATTAAGTTTCAATACTGTGCCGATCAGAAATACAATTTGACACTCCTAAGAGATATCTGGTGCATTTTTCCTCCGTTGCTGGTACCTTCTGTCCTCATTGATGAATACCACGTGGAAACGAAGAATGTAGATGATGAAGTTTTCTCGGGTTATCAGCAGAGTCAAGTCGTCGTTCTGCGGCGTTTCAACAAGATTCCTACTTGTCATCTTCGGGCGGAGTGTCGGACTCCTGTCCTGTCCTGGTTCTCATAGCCTGTGGACAGCAGGCACCTCTGATTGTCTGCATCAGTAGCGCCAATCGCGCGGCTCCGAAAGGGGTGTCACAGCCCATGGTGGGGCAGGGAGAGTGGCAACGGGTAGTGGTAGAGGCTCCCTGCATGCTGGCGGGTCCGAGCATCGCATCCTGGTGGGACCAGTCCTTCCCATCAGCCGTCTTCGCCGGTTTCGCACTGGAGCGTTATTGTCGTATTTTTCTTATTGCTGCATGCGATGCGGTGCTAAGTTGGAAACCACTATCTGGGTTGACAAAGTTATCAGAGATTCGTATCTCCACAGCCTTCCAGAATCCAATCGCCGTGCACAGTAGCTTTTTTGTCGAAATCGAACATACGGTTCCGCAACTGCATCTTTCTCCGTTTGGCCTGTTGTCAGCAGGGATATACATCGCTGCGTCTTGCCAATGTATTGTATGCCACATTCGTAGCTGCTGCTCTAAACACCAGGTGTCTGTATTCGTAGAGTATCCTTAACTGAGCGCAGCATATTCTTCATTTTGGCCGATGAGTGGAAGATTGGTTTAATGTTGCTCTTTTCTCATATCCTGGAAATCTTTGCCGTGGGTGGCCCAGCATACAGAAAGAAAGCAAAGAGCTTACTATTTTCTTCATGTGTGTCGTCTCTTCTTCTCATTGATTAGGAAAGCACGTCTTATCTGCGTCTCACAATAGCTGTTCTCGCGCAATGTTTTTTTCAAGGTTGCAGTTCGGAAGGTAGACTCTCTATTTCGCATGTCTCTATCTCTGTGCACCAAGGTGGTGAGCATGGATTTGCGTTGTGCTTCATGTTGGCAGCCATTGGCGTTAAGATACAGGTCGGTGTGTGTCTTCTTCCCGCAAACAGAATGACCTAACGTGCCTTCAGTCTTTTTCTCTATCGTGATGTCAAGGAAAGGCAGACATCTATTTTCTTCTAACACCATGGTGAACTTAATATTGTCATGTATGCTGTTGGGGTTGTTAAGAAATTCTTGTAGATTATTTTCGCTATGCAGCTAAATCACGAACGTGTCGTCCACGTACTGGTAGAACGCCTTCGGTTTTAGGCTCGCCATGTCGAGAGCTGTTTCTTGGGAGTGTTACTTGTATAGGTTTGCGATACATGGCACCAGGGGAAACCAATGTCCACCCCGCCTATCTTTTGTCAGACCTTATCACCACATTCGAAGTACGTGGTAGTGAGTGCATGGCGGAACTGTTCCACTGTGGCATCATCGAAATGACCCCTTAACAATGTCAAGGAGTCCTCAAGAGGCATCCATGTGAAGAGGGACCTGACATCAAAAACTAAGTAAGTAATATAGAAAATACGTTTTGTTTGTGATCTGTGTTGTTGATAAATGTGAAATATAAAACCAAGTCGTATGCAATTAGTCTGTGTTGTCATTTAGTCATTTAAAAGCGGCGCGTTCACAGTTACCCACTCTTTCCACACCACCGCTTCGTAGTGGGGTAAGTGTGCAGTCAGTCTGAGCACTACAGCGTTCATTTCCGGACATGGTTCATGAGCTGAATGCTTGACCACTCCCGCTTTAGATGGTGTTGATAAGATAAGCAATATCAACATTTTTGATTGCCGTCAGATAGTGGATTTCCCCCGCACAGGACATCCAGTCACCACTACCACCATGTCAAACGTGTTCAGTGTGTACCTCGATTAGGGATAACTACCTCCTGCAGAACAGACCGTCATGGGTAACATTTTGACGACAGTTGTCCGTAGCTGCTGTCTTGGATTGTAGACGCAGATAGTTAGGTCACAGTGCTACAAACCACTCGTGTCAGTTCAGTGCTGGAAAGTAAAAGGTCAACGAATAGGGATTCCATTCACCTCCACGTTATGGAGTGCAGGCGCTACTATAAAATATGAACCTTTTCCTAACGTATGTAACGGAGCAGAGAGATTGGCAGTGTCACAAATTGTCCCTAAAAGCAGGTGAAAACGTCGTCTAGACTGATAACTAATCTTTTGTTCATACCGGTAGCAGAGGGTGATTACTTTAAAAACCACATGGACTATTAATCATGCTCGCCAAAAGCACACAGTTTATGTAGGTGGCAGCAGTATTCTCCCATGATTTATGTTTGCATGGAATGAAATGGAATCCCTGAAACGTCTAGTAATGTTTGCTAGCACTTGGGATATCAGATACTAGCTGTCATAACAATGTTTCGGCTACCGGAATTTGTATTAGTTACGATATTGAGCCAGGTTCAGTGTCATAAAACATGTATAGTCAAAGCACAAGTTACTGACGACTCTCGATCTCATGTAAATAGACGAGGCCACATACACATCAATGAGAGGAAACTTAAAAGTTTCTTATTAATTATAGTACTGAAACCTTACTAAAAGAAATTAGTAAATAATGTTTCAACAACAAGCCATGACAGTGATATACAGAGTTATACAAGAGAAATGTGAATGCAACTAAGTCTGTTGTGTGCAATTATACTTCTCACAGATCTACGTTGTCGGAAAGTTCACTTACCTACGATGTCTTCATAGCACTGATTTTGGCGAGATGACGCCATGCAAATCCGTACCTGCCCTGACATCTCTCCATGGTAATATACCTGGAAGAAATCATGTAATGGATTAAGTCAGTAATTTGAAATTTCCACCTAACATCTTAGCTTATGTATATGCAATTCTGAACCATCGCTACGTGATTCATAAAAATTAATAAAATGTCTTTCCAGCAAGTCTTTTAAGCTGCAGGGGTCGTTTCACAAAAGGGTGGCAGTCATTTCCTTTGTTTGGTGCATAAATGGCAGCCATCTTTACTTTTGACACTTGTAGCCACCAAGTCAATACAGCCTAGGTGTTACGAGCTGATTTAGTGGTTAAATCTGGATAAAGTCTCCAAAACGGTAGCGGTACAATGTGGAGGCGGGTGCCGCATCTTCTTCGCCGGACTGCGCTTAAGAACCCCTCCCACTGCTGTCCCGTATCTCGCCCTCATACCATCGCGGCCCTCCACGTCTGACAACCTTTTGTCTGCTTCGGCCACAGAGGACTCACTCTCGCATCTCTGCCACCATTCTTGTCTCCACCAATACACGCTGCCATTGGATGTCTTTTACTCTACTTGTTCACGGTAACACTTCAGATCCTTGCGTGGTTCAGAATAGCAAAAAAAGGTTTTATTTGCTTACTTTGTATACAATGAAGAATTAAAGTCTTATTTAGTAATGAATATACCAATGTCAGAGTTTATCTAATAACATAAAGGTTTTCTGTTTGAACATCCCTCCTAAATTTCCTGCCAATGAGAGGCTCCTTGTCTGATCTCACTCGCCCTCTGTGTCTGTATTTGCTGCATAAAGGACTCGAAGGCACACACCTTTGTACCTTTCAAAAGTATTGCGCCATATTTTATGACTGTGAGGAAAAAAATATTATGTCAAAATATAGCACAACCGTTACAATCTGACATCTTTTATAACTAGTGAGAAGAAATCTATTGCCATATAATCTGCATTCGTTCACACGAAATCGCCATGCAAAGGACTTGTACATTCAGCAAGAAAATGTATGACGCCTTCGTTCCTGAACTGTGTCACAACGGTTTGAGGGCATCTATACAGACATGTAGCTGTTGTCTCTCTCCGTCAACAATGTCACCCTGATCTCAGTCCTATCGCGCGGAAGGAGCGTGCCTAGGACTCACTTCTACCTATTTGCGTGAGTAGGGGCGGCTATCAAGATACGAAGGATCAGTGTAGCTTCCCACTGCTATCTACCCATTTCTCCCATCGCGGAACCCAGGCTACGACTCGGTACTGCAATCAAGGTGAAAGTGGCTGATTTATTGTATTAGGTAGCTATCTAATACAGTTACACATGAGCGTTTTTGTATAGGATTACCTACAGTAAATATTCTTTATTTTATGAGAGAATTTACTTTCTTTCGAAATACTCCTACAAATGAAACGAGATTTACTCGTTCGAATCCTCTTTCTCAAAATTATGTCGAGAAAGAAATCAAATGAAGATCGCGTGTAATGGAACTGCTCCTATAAAAAAAATTTCTTTTAAATATTCCTATAATGTACTTTTCAGTAATTTATTATAGGTATAAATCATTGCTCATTGTATTATATGGAGGGCTCAGAAGCCAATCAGTGTAAGTCGTCGTTTTTCTGCACGTGGATTATATGTCATAACAGATGCCTGAGTATTCAGTCTTTCAGATGCCGAGACGAATAAGTCACAGTTTGACATTTCTTACGCTAGATGGCAGCACATGCACTGATCACAGAGTAAATGAGTCGAAATATTCCGAAAACATTTAGCAAAAGTCAGTTTGAAAAACCAGTTTCTTCGTCTTGGGGTACTGTGAGACATAGTAGTCTGCTATTGTTACACAATATGTAATTTTTATATCAGAATGTCCTCTCCACTCGTTAAAAATAAAAATACGCCGTTTGCAGATAGCGGTTCTGAATATGTACCAGACAAAGATAATAATTTGTCCGATACAGGTATGTACATTCTAACCTCTAAAATGTGTTGTAATTTCATGCGACCACTCACAAAAGGCTTCTTTCCCAAAACTAGTGTATTGTTTATCTCGTTATTGATATTGTATCCTTTCCACCGGAACATTACATTACAAGGATTGCTGAACACGTGTTTTGGAATAATTTTTTTGAATTGTGAACTGTTTGGTGAGTTACATTGAATGACTTCCTAAATATTTTATTTATCTGTAGATGTCACTGAAGAAGATGATCGCCAGTTAGACAACCACGATAAAAGCACTGAAAACGAAAATATATTGATACAGAAAGGAAGAAAATGGAAGAGGAAGCAATATTCATGGAAAAGGCTAGTCAGTTCTGCCAAAAGATGTTCTGTGAAAGCTTATGTGAACAGAAGTGAGAAAAATATTCCTGCAAAATTCTATAAAAATGTGAACTGTACATGTTCACGAAAGTGTTTTGATTTAGTAAATCCTTCAGAACGGCGATCATTGTTCGAATCCTTTTATAAGTTGGGCGATAATGCAAAGCAGAACGTCTATCTTCGCAGACTGATAACAACACGAAGGTGAAGCAACGTCGTGCAAGAAACTCATCGAAGGCACCAAAATCGAAAATTCTGACATATTATTTGACAACAGTGATGTTAGTTCGTGTGTGTAAAAAGTTTATTATGGACACATTTCAAGTTAGTGATGCTCGTCTTTATAAAATACTGAGTAGTACAGAAACATCAGTATGTATTGATAAACGAGGCCATAGGCCGCCTACAAATAGAATCGATGTGACAAAAGTGAAAGAACACAGGACACGTCTGTAAAGGCATTGCATTTATTCCTGAACATGGATGGCTGTTGGACGCCTTATATAAGATCAATACCAGTAAGATGTTTCAACTTAATTTCACCGGTTATGGTTGGGATGAAGGTATATTACGTCCTTCGTCCTATTTTAATACGCTTATTCAGTTTATTTAAAAATTTTCTGGTCACAAGTTTAATATGATTTTTAATCCTAGGCTGGTCAGATTTCCTTGACACTAGTTATCAGTGAATGATCTGTTGTTACATTAACCCAGAAAGCAGTTGTTCATTGTTTCCAGCACAGGATTTCCTCCACACAAACGAAGAGATCATAAAATAATATGTTTAATGATCCATGGCAGCCATGAGTTATTTCTCTTATTTTTTCTCAGGGGCTCACAGTCGTTGGTTCCTTTGTACAATTTATACTATACTCATCAGATCTTAGTATTCTGAAACGAAACTAAAACCGAATTGACCAGCCGACGTCCCATCCACAATCTTCTACAAAGATGGACAAGGACTAAGATTCCTTCTTGCCTTGCAGGGTCTGTGATTGTGTGGGCAAGCACAATGAAAAGTGTCACAGATTTTTTCCAAAAACATTACAAAGACAGAAGGAACGACACCATATTTCGAAATAGATACTTCTTCTTCTCCTATCTTTCCGCCATGCAGTTTTCTTTTAATTAAAATTTTACGACTTTGTGGTGCTCATTGTGGTAGACACTTAAAAGTTTCAACAAATGTGAACTTATTGCATTGCGAGTCATGCAGTTGTTCGAGAAAACCTGAAAATCTCCTTCACGGGATTTTCCGATTAAGTTATGTAGCTTTCGAGAATAGGTAACAGCTTCTCTAATCTTCTCCTGCTGTCTTCCCCTCATGATATCGTCTGTCATGTCATACTCTGAAGCGATTCATTCAGCAGTGTTGCCACTTAAATGCCTTCCATGACTTGTTGAGGCGAATAGAGTTTGGAAGGCGAAGCAACATTTTGTTAATGTTCATCTTTAAGGGATCCCGGAAAGCATTGACAATGAGGACTTGAGAATTTTAAGGGGGCGAGAATTCCCTGGGAATACGAGCATTAGAATAAGTGTCAACGGAACACTATCACAAATCCTGCGGAGTATAGATAGCCTACGAAAAACTGAAACTCAAAGGTGCAGGAGAAATAGGAAACATCACTTTCACGCCTCACAGAATATGTCAAATCCAACGATAACAGAGCCAAACAAGACTGTGCCAACTTCACGGAGTGCAGTTAAATGGCCCCTGAGTATATTTTTGAGGAAAGCCGACACGAGGAAGAGGAGAACGAGATACAAGCAATCAGAAGCTTTGTGAGTGCAAAACCCACAGGTGTACGTTGCAGATTGCCTAACGGAAATCAGTGGTCCATCTGTTCACTCATGAGTATCCCACAGAATTTCAGCAGCACTACGATTAAAATCTCGAAATAAGTGTCATGTAGACGTAAAAGGCAGAAATATTCATCTCGAAGACCCAACGCAGCACATGTAGGTTTATTAATGTCTCCTCCTGCTTTCGCAGTTTTATGAAATCCAGTATTGTGCATGTCTTGTATTCGACTGAGCAGCTTACATTTTTAGTACTGTAACTCAAATTATTTGTTAAAACAGCCATAGGCGTAGGCGATGCCAGTCTTCCCCACTCATATTTGGTTAAAAATCGTTATGTTTTTAAACTTTTCTCAACTAAAAGCATTTGATAGGGAAAAATCATTTCGTCAGCATCAGATATGGGCATAGATCGTTTCTGGTCATGAAGCTTCACATTCCGCTTTCAGTACAGGCGAACATTTTTACGTACTTCGAATTTAAAAAAAGATCTGCGTCCTATCCTCCAGCCCTTCCTTGCGCTAAATCAAATTCGCTTTCCATAGCGATGGCTTCTTCTGCCATAAAAACTAAATTTCTTATTTCTGTCACATAACTAAGTATTTGTGTTGTTATGTTTGTCAATTTCCAGTATTGGCATAATATTACAGTCGGGACTTATAAGTATATGTGAAATATTAGGTGAATTTTCCTGATAAGTTATTTCCACTTATAATTTAAAGAGAAGCACTACTTCTTTAAATATATATAGTGAAAATCTAAGAAGACACAGTATTCCCCCCCCCCCCAAAAAAAAAAAGAAAAAACATAGTTCTACTCTATAGATGATGTTAAGTGCTCAATAATTGGAGAGTTTTGTTAAGTTTCTAAGAACAGATTGACAGAGAATATGAGAATCTAAAAATAAAGTTGTCAGTTATCAATGACACTTCAAGTTATTTTATTGTTAAAAAAATATGTTCGTAACTGAAGGAGCCATTCATTTTTTACATGTATATGCATCTATAAATGCTGATAAATGCATATAAATGTAAAAGAAAATTAATGGCTCCTTCAGTTACGAACATATTTTTTTAACTGTAAAATAACTTGAAGTGTCATTGATAACTGACAACTTTATTTTTAGATTCTCATATTCTCTGTCAATCTGTTAATAGAAACTTAACAAAACTCTCCAATTATTGAGCACTTACCATAATCTATAGAGCAGAACTACGTTTTTTCTTTTTTTTTTTGGGGGGGGGGGGGGGGAGATTACTGTGTCTTCTTAGTTTTTCAAAAATCTGTTATCTGTATATATCTTGGTTCTGATCCACTATTTAAAGTAAGTTTAATTTGTGTTGACCGCTGTATTTTTTCTTATCTGATGGACAGAACTCTCTGTTCTGGATTGTCCTTTTTATGCAGAATGAACAATTACATATTTTGCAAAGTTTAATTGAGGTAAATTTTTCATTTTTTGACATTATTTCATGCACAAACTGACACCTCATTTATTTGACTTCAATTTTTTTGACAAATTTAATTTGTGTCGACCGCTGTATTTTTTCTTATCTGATGGACAGAACTCTCTGTTCTGGATTGTCCTTTTTATGTAGAATGAACAATTATATATTTTGCAAAGTTTAATTGAGGTACATTTTTCATTTTTTGTTATTATTTCATGCACAAACTGGCACCTCATTTATTTGACTTCAAGAATTAACTACTTGTTGGCTTTGTTTGCCCATATTCCTGTCGAGTTTCTTTCTGTTTAATTCCTTTGCTTCCTGATCCCTTCGTATTTTAAGAGCGAAATAATTGCGATTATGTGGTTACTAGCCACTACTGGTATAATTCCGTATAAAGGCTGCATGCCGGTCCGTAGTGTGGTCTTTTTTTTTTTTTAAATTTTCGATACGTGAAGTTTTAAGCAGAATGGATACGGCAGAACAGTACACAATCGGAGGGCCACTCATGTCAGTTGTTTGTGGAGCGTCAGTTGCGTTCTACGATAGTTGGTAGTAACAAGGAACATTACATGAACGACGATTTTCCGGATATGCATTTCACGTATGATAGGGCTAAAGGCAATGTACGGGAGACTGTACACTTGTACCAAGAATCATACCCTGCCCGAAGGCGCCCCAAGAGTCGAACGTTTACAACGGTGCTTCAACGCCTCCGAGAAACTACGAGCTTTGCACATGATCCGGTAGCGGCTAGGCCTGTACGAACAATACCTGTTCTTGAAGAATGGGTTCTGCAGACAGTAAAACACTCTAACAAGGATACTTTCCGCACAAATTCCTATAAAAGCCACAGCGGTGTTTGGAGAATAATGCATCGCAATACAGTGTGCCAGTACCGTCAGCCCCCCGGCTAGCCGTGCGGTCTAACGCACTGCTTCCCGAGCGGGAAGGCGTGCCGGTCCCCGGCACAAATCCGTCCGCCGGATTAGTGTCGAGGTCCGGTGAGCCGGCCAACCTGTAGATGGTTTTTATGGCGGTTTTCCATCTTCCTCGGCGAATGCAGGCTGGTTCCCCTTACTCCGCCTCAGCGACACTATGTCTGCGATTGCTGCCCAAATACTGTCTCCACATAGATGTACATCATAATTACTCTACCACGCAAACATTGTGGTTACACTCGTCTGGAATGAGACGATCCCGGGGGGTCCACTAGGGGCCGAACCGCACAATAACCCTAGGTTCGGTGTGGGGCGGCTGTGGGGTGAGTGGACTGGTGCCTGTTGTGGGGTTATGTACCACCGGGGGCTACGGCGGGGACGAAGCCTCTCCGTCGTTTCTGGGTCCCCAGTTCAGTACATACATACATACCAGTACCACCTCCAACGAGTTCAGAGTCATGGTGGGCAGAACTCTGGTCCTAGACTAACGTTGTGTCGGTGGATGCAACAACAATCTATAGGCAACCCTACGTTTGAAAATAATATTTATTTTCAGATTTAGTAGGGTTTACTCGTGTGTTTAGTTGTCACAATTCTTAGTTTGGAATTACCTACGCTCTGACGAAAATGTTGTGCATGAGTCTTCACGTCACCGACGTTTCTCATTGAATGTATGGTTAGGGGTACTTGGCGTTCGTTTTATTGGACCGGACGTGTTATCAAACAAACTCAGTGGACGGAGTTACCTTCGTTTTCTGGGACTTCATTTTGCAGGATTACTTGAGGATGTTCCTCTAGAGAACGCCAGAGGATGTGCTACATACATGATGGGGCACCGGCACATTTTGCTGCTATGGCGAGACGACATCTAACTCGCCAGTATGACCAAAGAAAGTTCACCTTGTCTGAACACCATGGATTTCTGTGTGCGATGTGTGTAAGTGTAGTGTACGCCACTCCGGTTAACACGGTTGAAGTATTGGAGCACCAACTTGTCAGCGCTTGTCACGAGTTTTGAAATGATCTAAGAGTGTTTGAAAGGATTCGAAACTCATTGCGGCGACACGTACAGGGCTGCATTCGGGTACAAGACACTTCGAACACATCCATTAACTACGAGTACATGCATATATCTGTTGTTGTATTCGTTCAGATCATCTCCACTTCTACCAAAGTATCCCTAAACTTTTCTCAATTCTGTATACTACTGTTAGCTTTTCGTAGCTGGGACTTAAGTCAGTGGTGGCTGGTAATCACGCTGTTGCAACTATCTCGCAAAAGGTTCGTTTGCGGACCTATGCTTGAGCTGGTATCGTGTATTTTCAAATGTATGAGTTTACGTCATTAATTTTGACTTCCTGTATAACTGTACTCCATGGAATATAGTCTAACCTAGTCCAAGACGCTATATTCACTGGTGGGCTCAGATTATGTGGTCGTGCCTGTTTCAGAACCACAGCTGTTAGACCATTCGGTAGCTATTTTACTTCCTCCCACAGTCTACAAAAAAGTAAGACATCCCATCGCCTTTTAACATACCACAATCGTATTTCTTCTTCGTTCTGCTGTTAAGCTAAAGTTGAGATTTCAACCTTGAAGTTATTATGTCGTCAAATAAGCCAGTCTGATCCAGAATTAATCACATTTCTGATTGGTTTTAGTAGTTACTAGCTGTGTTACATACCATATTTCAGCAAGACATAAGTGTTGTCCACTTTTACCTTTTCGAGGAATGAAAGGTTGCTGTCAGTATTTTGCAATAGTTTCCTTCTAAAAACATCTAACTTCTTCCTCCAGTAACTCGCAGTCATTTTGGGGGTTATTGTATATGTCTGTGCCAAGTATATTGTGTCCCTGTCTAATGAAATTCATAATTGTCGGTTAATCCTACACTCTTCTTAAAACTAGAAAAACTTTATATTGCGGGTATTCACTTTAGCACCTAGCGCTGTGTTGTACTTTTTGGTATTTTCATAACTTTTGTCAGATATTGGTGCTTTAGTCCTAGTCCGACAACATTTACGTAAGCTTTAAACGTACGATCTGCACGAAGGACATTTCATAGAGAAACGTATTCTACTGTTAACAAAAGCGGAACGAGCGTTATCGTGAAAATCATAATGGATAAGAGGTATCCTTGTTTTACAGTCGACTTATGGTTGTTAAATCCGTCATTGGACCATGAATTACAATCCTTGAGCTGAAGTGACTGCATGTGATTTTAATAACTTTCTAAATTCTTGACTAAACTCTCTCGCGATCACTACGCTTTGAACACGTCCACTGTAAATACGAATGGACTCACTTTTGTTCTGTACGTTGCCCACAAGTAGTCTTTTTTTTTTCTTTTTTTGTCTATCAGGCAATCAGCTTTTCCCTTTCAATCAGCGAAAGGCGACAAAATGCGGTCTGTAATCGATTCACAAACCGCTGTTCAGTACTGTTGGCAGGTTGGTTTGGGGAAGGAGACCAGACAGCGTGGTCATCGTTCTCATCGGATTAGGGAAGGATTGGGAAGGAAGTCGGCCGTGCCCTTTCAGAGGAACCATCCCGGCATTTGCCTGGAGTGATTTAGGGAAATCACGGAAAACCTAAATCAGGATGGCCGGACGCGGGATTGAACCGTCGTCCTCCCGAATGCGAGTCCAATGTCTAACCACTGCGCCACCCCGCTCGGTCAGTACTGTTAAGTAGATTTATTTTAACGTTCGTCATAGGTGAAGGAATCTAGTGTCCTCTGAAAACGTCGTTAGGAACAACGTTCACATATTTCTCTAATTAGAAAACGTTCATTGTCCTTGTAGTAAGGTGTTTAAGAACAAAGTCCGCAAGTCTGGACCACGTCGATCGTCTCATCTGATAACACTGCATAAATACTGGTGTGTTGCTGTATCTGTAGAAATCATTAATTCAAACCGTGTTAAACTCCCAAGGTTTCGGTACTGCTAAGCAACATTGCGATTGTCAACCGAAGAGTAGAAACTGAGTAGTATTTATAATATGGGAGATAAATGATACTCTTTGTCTTTGCCTTCCTCCAGCGAGCAGTGGAAGCCAGATACTCAAATGTATACAACACTATGAATACTTTGAAAGCCGCAGTTACGTTCTCCTCCTAAAATAATAATTCGTCGTTTAGAACGAATAAAAGTTTGTAGAGATGACAGGTTTAGAACTCGGCAACTGTAGGTTACAAGCTTGAAGCTTCAACCACTACTCCATCATTCCACTTGTGTCCGGTGCTGTTAAAGAGTTGTAGGCTGCGCGCTACGTGGGGCAGCACACTTGACTAAAAACATGCGATAGTGGTAGCAACATTACCTGAATAAGTAAATTTTACTTTTAACCTCGGGAAACGCTGTCTTTATTGCTATGTATGAAGAAAATACATTTCATCGACATTTGAAATAATACTTACGAGGAACTTATTTACTAAATCATTTTCAAAGCATGCAGTCAGCAATGAACTGGAATTCTGCGGTGAGGGAAGTGCTCTCTATCTTGTATGGCACTTCGCTTCCTCTTGTGGTGTCAGTAGGTCCTTACTTGCGTCAAGGCGATTTGTGACAGCTGAAGGAATTTGCTGAAAAACGCATTCTGGCGCTTTATAAAGATGGATGCCGTATCAGCGCCATTTCCTGTACTCGTGGATATATCAAGTGTACGACTCTTCTCTGGGCGAATAGGATAGCGGATGAAGGCCACGTTAACCATCGTCCTCACTCTGGATGTCCATGGACTACCTCTGAGAATCAAGATATAACTGTACTCCACTGCAGTGATGACCCTTTCAGGACCAGCACAGAAATTTTCAGCCAAGCATGAGCCGGTCGACAATATGTCGTCTCAACCAGAAAGGAAGGTATGGATGGAAAACGGCCGCTAAGGAAATACTGACAGATAAACATAAGACTGCCAGATTAAACTTTGGATTAGCTTCCAGAAAGAAGCCGGTTTCGTTCTGGTACCAAGTAATATTTATGGGCGAGAAGGCATATTATACTGCACCAAATGGTTCACTCCATGTATATCGACCAAGTTGAGACAGATTCGACGGCAAGTATGTCCAGCAGAGACAAATGTTTGTCCAAACTTCTGTTAGAGTAGGGAATGAATATCAATAAATAGTTGCGGCGTCTTGTGGCATCTGCTCCGTCCGATTTCTAACGATTACTACTGCAAAATACGTGAGAATATGATGCTTTCTTCTGTTCTTCACAGATTTTTTGAAGGCAGAATAGTCCTCCAACATGATCATTCCCCGTCAACACAGCGAAACGTGTGAAACACTGGTTTCAAATGAACGAGACGTTGATCTGGTAGACTGGCCTCCAAAAGGTGCTGATCTGACTCTTGTACGGCACTTATGGGCAGAGATGGAGAAAATTATCAGTAGTGGAAGACATCCATCAACAACTGAGGCAGCACTGTCCGAAGCAGTCCATGATGCGTGGGAAGAGATGCCACAGAATAAGAGATTGATCTGGAAACTTATTGCCTCTATTTTTCGGCGAATAAGTGCTGGAGGTGCACTGTTACAAAGAATTCCGTATTACTAATTTGGTAAGGGCTTGCAGCAAAGTGAACATAGCAGCTACTTTTTACTATTGCAAAGAAAACTGGGCTAGATTCCGTGAGTGTACAAATAATTTACGAATTGTACAAAAAATCAGAGGATGAAAAGTATTGAAAATGTAATTGTGTGTAAAATCGAGAAAGAATTATAGCAAGGACGTTCTTTCCCCCGTAATTGTTGAATATATACATCGCAGGAGCCACACAAACCATAAAGGAGACAAACGAAAAGAATTAAATTCGTTGGTAAAGACGTAAGTGCATCACATTTTCTGATGAAATATCTCAATTCACAGTTTCACAAAAAGGAAATTAATAAATTGTCATTAATTTTCTAACGGATTCAAGGAGGAGCTCGGAAACATAAAAGAAGAAAAGTAAGTATTGGCAATCAAAATAGGTAATTTTAGCACTAAATATAAACAAATAAGCAACCTGACTATCTTGACAGTACAATTACGGAAGGTAATAACTATTTAAGGGGCTCCGGAAAGGCTCAAAATCACGAAAAGTTCAATTTTTACTTTTTTGCGTTTTAATAGATATATAATTTATTCAATTCCGAAGACTACAACTATTTTTAAATTTTTTTTGAAATGTGTTCTACATGGGCGTGACCCACTGTGGCGCTGTTAAACTGCTGTCAAATGGTGTTATTATTAACGTCCGTGTTCATCAGGTACATTTTAGTGATGTGAGATAAAGTATGTGTTGTGGCTAACCTGTGATGGTTCAATATATATCGCTGGTGTGATTGTCGATTGTTTCATGTTTATTTACTCTGTCGCTATCTCGGAAATATTCGTAATTAATTCTGTTTCTTGAGTCTCTGTTTTGCTGAAGTATAATAATGAGTAAAAGTAAAGTTATTAGAAATCCTCTGAAGGCTTTTAAGAAAAGGAGAAATGTTGGAAAGCCAAAGGTATGTGTTATTACTGTAAACAATAAAGACGATAACCAAGTGAGTGAACCTAACCTCTCAAGTACACCTGCCCATAGCAGTCAAAGTGGGAAAGAAAATACTTCACAGAAGAAGCTTGGTTCAATGAGTGAAAACTAGGAATGTTTTATGAGCGAATCGGATGTGAATTAAATATTTGATATGTCGGTTATCAAAGGAATTGTTTCAAACTGTGTAAGATGTATTCATTGTAGTGAAGCTGGTCTGGAACTCTCCATAATAAAGCACGTAGGACTTGCTAGTGAAATACAACTGAAATGTGATAAGTGTTCATACATGACCACCTTTTGGAACAGTGTTGCAGTAACTGCAACTGAAGAAAATGGTAGCAAAATCTACGAACACAACAACGAGCGATGCTTGCATTAGACAAGGAACGCCTTCGGGCTGCAGACAGGGCTGTAAGGAGTCTAGAAATACAAGCAAGAGTAAACAGGAGAAGGAACAAGAGGAAGCTGGAGGAGGAGTTTGCAGAGGATGAAGATAATCCATCCTATGGACCTGGAATGCACTAAAAAGTTAATCCAATCTTTGTCGCTCGATTCCCAAAACTTTTATTTTCTCATACTAATTACATGTTTTCTAAGGATCTTCCTAACATATTTGTTTCAAAATTTCAGTAAATGTTACACAGTACCTTCTGCATAATTTAACACAGCCTTTTTCCAAAAAACTGTATATTTTTGAATATATAAATAAAAAATTGCAAAAAAATGTTGTGAATTTTCATTACAATTGAAAAAAAATCATCTTTAATAACTGAACTAAAATTTTGTAAAATCCCTGTGTTAAGTTGCAGCCCATATTCCAATAAATAATCTGTAAAAAGTTCAACTTCCTAACTCAAATACCTTGTGAGGAAAGATGTAATTTATAAGCGTTATTTTAACATTGCAAGTGTTGGGCGCTCCGTAGCCCCTTAATATAAGCGAGTTGATGAATGGTTTTAGCGATGAAATTTTGTTATGCATTGTTGATTGAGGTTATGAAACTCTTTTCAATTACGTTACTGCACTAGTATTGCTATACAGTTATCAATCATGGTGATTTATTTATTAAATTTTTAACTCAAGAAAGTTTAAAATTTCTTAGACTTGAGGGTCCAAGTTAAGAAGTAGATTCTAGGTTAATAGTGTAAGTACGGTTTGTCCAGGTTCTGACGGGTATAAAGCAGTAAAACAGGTCAATAATAAGCAGAAGAAGAGGCAGCCTGTGAGTAGTATCAGTGTCGTCGGCAGCGGAACTGACATCGGCTTCAGCAGCGACATCGGCTTCGGTTTCAGCCTCGGCAGCTCACCGAGCGAGATTAAACTGCAGTGGAGGTGATACACATCAAAAACTTTAAGTACAGTAAATCCAAAATTTTCTCTTGTGTATCGGTAACGTTGGTGCTTTTTGTTCAATTTTGCCTTGACCATAATGTATTCATTGTGGTAGATCGGATTAATAGGGAAAATGTGTAATAGTGATTGTGGTGTAACAGTCTTGTTCTGTCCGAAGCAATTTATTTGTGCAGTAAACTGAAATGGAAGAACATATATGAACACTTCGTTAAAGTTTATAGTATCTAGCAAAATGGAGGGAGAAGTGACAGATTTAATCACTACGTTAATGGAGAGTAATAAGAAGGATAGAGAGGAGGCTAAGAAAGATAGAGAGAAAACCGACAAAATTTTAAAAGTAGATAGAGACGAGATCAGAGACACCCAGGATAAGCCATTGCAATAATGAGCGAGGTACATGAAAGGTATGATGAAGTTAGCGGTAAACTAACAAAAGTTAGCAGTAAAGTGACAGCACTAGGGGGAACGTTATATGAAATGAAGGAATCACATCAGTTCTCACTGAATTTGTTACTACAAGATAATAATGATACGATGGAAGTCGGTAGTGAGCAGCTTGTAAAACAATTTAGAGGTATGAGCTAAGTAGAGGATTAGAAATTTAAAATGTCACAACAGTCAATAGATACTAAAGCAGAGAAGACACAAAAGTAGGTTCTGGAAAATGTTAAACAAGCAGATCCTATGATGCCAGAAGTTTGTGCTTTTACGAATAAACCAAGGACTGAAAGTGAAACGAGAAAAGCTCAGGGGAATAAGACAACCTCCATCCCATGTAGTAAAGGCATAATTAGTTCACAGGGTAACAGCAGTCTTGGGCCTTCTACCCATGAGTTATTACACAGTAATCGTAATAATGATCACAAATATAAAGCTAGTCATAGTACATGCGACTTAAATGAGGAGTTAAGGCCAGGTAAAAAGAACTGAAGTAGTCATTTTCCGAAGTTTAAGGCACTTGGATCAGTTCATCCCATCAATTTCCTGAAATCATGTCAGTGGACTTGGCCAATCTTAAGGGATGAAGTAAGTCACTCGAAGAAAGACACCTCGCAGTTGCCAATGCTTAATCTGAATACATTTATTACTGTTGAAGATTTCATTAGTGCTTTTAAAGGTAAATATTTGTCAGCAAATACACAAACAAAGCCGAAGCTAGAACTGTTCCGTCCTCAAAGATGTAACGAGAGTTGGGGCGGATAAAGAAATTTTGTAGAGTTCCATATCAACTAGATTTTGTATCTAGATGAACCAGTAAATGAGAAACATTTAATCCAAGTACTAGTTGGAGGAAAGTGAACACAGGCCCAACCGTTACTCCAGTTACTAGAACAGCTGGGCTATCTAAATGAATCTAATGGCAGAACACAAACTAGGAAGTTCAACTGCGTAGAAGTAAAACGCAATTTTAGAAATAATGGAAAGGAGAGGAATCTGTTTCGGAAGGATCAAAGAAATATTCACAGCCGTGGCAATGGAAACAGTAATTACTATAATGGTTTCAGACCAAGAGGTAAAGGTAGAAAGTGGATAGGAAAGAAATGATACTAGGGATAAGAAAACTAGAAATTATGGCCACCAGTCAGATGATAATGGCGGTTACAATGGTCATTCAGAGAATTATCATAGAGAAAGAAATGCAGAAAGTAAGTTCACCAAGGTTACGAATGTGTGACCTACTCAGGCAAACAATACATTGCTTATAGAAGATGTAACAGATAGTTATTAGACTAACCCAGTTGCGAGTCCTTCGCGAAATCATAGAGATGTGAGAAATTCATTTTTAAGATACAGATACCAACAACTTTTGAACGTGGAATTGCTTTTAGAACGAGGAGATAACTGTGTCCAAAAGGCGTCCACATTAGCAGTACTAGTTTTAGTGAACAATCAGAAGATTTACGCTTGATACTGGAAGCCAGGTCAGCTTGTTATGCAAAGAGATATCAAGCAGAAATAAGAGTAGATGGCAAGGTCCATCCTTCCCCTTGACTATCGTGCATGTTGTAGGTTTAAATGGAACGAAAAGGAGAAACGTGGAAGAAGAAGTGTTGTTAACTTCTAGAGTTTCAAGTATAGTGCTACAACAATCGATGCTGGTGGTAGCAGATATTAGTTTTCCAGTGTTGTTAGAAATGGATTGATTGAGTGACTAAGGTTTACAGAAATAAAGAATGGGTATAGACGTCAACAGTGAGTACAGATGTGTTCCTTTAACTAAAACTGTTGATGAAGAGTGGGGAAAGACGAATCTTAGTACGGGAAGAATCAAACGGACAAAAGTATTATCATAAAGTAAGATGAAGGCGACGGAATGGAGATGACTTATGTTAACAAAAGGAAGATCAGGCGAATAAGAAATGTTCCAAATCGGTGAGCATAGCTGCAAAGTAAAAGTGTCAGCTGAAAATGGTATTGTTGGGGAACGAAGAGTTATTTAACGAAAATCCAGGCGTAATTGAGAGGTCTGAATGTAAAAGAAACATTAACAACCATTTAATATTTTTTTAAAATCGCGATATACCAAAGTATTACATGTTCATGAAGCATTTTAGAAAGAAATCCAAAGAATGGTTAGACGGGTTATTATCTGAAAGTCAGACGGCCCTTACAACAATCTCATTGTACCTGTCAAAAAAAAAAAAAAAAAATTGGAATGAAATCTAGGAAATATACAGTTTTCTGTTCAATTGACGTTCTTAAAAAATTAAAATATTACCTTTTCGACTGAATGTGTAAGTAGCCGAGTTTATTGAAGCATTGGACATAGCGTCAGATTACGAATTATTACAGAAGTTATTTATTTATGTGGATGACGTTTTAATGGTATCAAAAACCTGGGATGAACATATAAAGTCAATAGAGGAGGTTCTACAAGGGTTAGCAGCTAAAGAAAGTAACTGTTAAGTTTGCCAAGCCTCTTTTTGATTGTAGTGAAATAAAGTTTTTAGGGCACCTTGTGAGTCCACAGGGCATTCGCCTGGATTAAGAAGCTAGAAGCTATTATGAATTGTCCCCCACCTAAGAAAAAAAAGCAACTGAATTCTTGTTTATCATTTGTGAGATTTTATAGTAGATATATTCTAAATCAGTTTATGAATTGTGTAAATCTCAACGCATTGTTAAAATTGAAAGCCTCGTGGTTATGGTGTAATAAGTGTCAGAAAGAACGGGAGGATATTAAAATAAAACTATGTAATTCATTATTATTATTATTTCTTTCTTGTCTCAGACGTTATGTCTGGTTAAAAATGGAAGGTGACACGGACCTTGATGAAGCGTGACTTCCTTTTAACTGTACGGTATATGTTACATTGCATTTAGGAACTTTCGGGTTATTGAACAAGTGTCAATAATTACAGATTTCTGTATTCGTATATATAAGTTTGGATGTAGCTGTATTGCATTGATGTACTGGTGGATATTGTGTGGTATGACTCCTGTAGTTGATAGTATAATTGGTATAATGTCAACTTTATCCTGATGCCACATGTCCTTGACTTCCTCAGCCAGTTGGATGTATTTTTCAATTTTTTCTCCTGTTTTCTTTTGTATATTTGTTGTATTGGGTATGGATATTTCGATTAGTTGTGTTAATTTCTTCTTTTTATTGGTGAGTATGATGCCAGGTTTGTTATGTGGTGTTCTTTTATCCGTTATAATGGTTCTGTTCCAGTATAATTTGTATTCATCATTCTCCAGTACATTTTGTGGTGCATACTTGTATGTGGGAACATGTTGTTTTATAAGTTTATGTTGTAAGGCAAGCTGTTGATGTATTATTTTTGCTACATTGTCATGTCTTCTGGGGTATTCTGTATTTGCTAGTATTGTACATCCGCTTGTGATGTGATCTACTGTTTCTATTTGTTGTTTGCAAAGTCTGCATTTATCTTTTGTAGCATTGGGATCTTTAATAATATGCTTGCTGTAATATCTGGTGTTTATTGTTTGATCCTGTATTACAATCACGAATCATTCCGCCTCACTGTATATATTGCCTTTTCTTAGCCATGTGTTGGATGCGTCTTGATCGATGTGTGGCTGTGTTAGATGATACGGGTGCTTGCCATGTAGTGTTTTCTTTTTCCAATTTACTTTCTTTGTATCTGTTGATGTTATGTGATCTAAATGGTTGTAGAAGTGGTTATGAAATTGCAGTGGTGTAGCCGATGTATTTATATGAGTGATTGCTTTGTGTATTTTGCTAGTTTCTGCTCGTTCTATAAAGAATTTTCTTAAATTGTCTACCTGTCCATAATGTAGGTTTTTTATGCCGATAAATCCCCTTCCTTCTTCCTTTCTGCTTAATGTGAATCTTTCAGTTGTTGAATGTATGTGATGTATTCTATATTTGTGGCATTGTGGTCGTGTAAGTGTATTGAGTGCTTCTAGGTCTGTGTTATTCCATTTCACTACTCCAAATGAGTAGGTCAATATTGTTATAGCATAAGTGTATTAGCTTTTGTCTTGTTTCTTGCTGTCAATTCTGTTTTCAGTATTTTTGTTAGTCTTTGTCTATATTTTTCTTTTAGTTCTTCTTTAATATTTGTATTATCTATTCCTATTTTTTGTCTGTATCCTAGATATTTATAGGCATCTGTTTTTTCCATCGCTTCTATGCAGTCGCTGTTGTTATCCAATATGTAATCTTCTTGTTTAGTGTGTTTTCCCTTGACTACGCTATTTTTCTTACATTTGTCTGTTCCAAAAGCCATATTTATATCATTTCTGAATACTTCTGTTATCTTTAGTAATTGGTTGAGTTGTTGATATGTTGGTGCCAGTAGTTTTAGATCATCCATGTATAGCAGATGTGTGGTTTTGTGTGGGTATGTTCCAGTAATATTGTATCCATAATTTGTATTATTTATCATGTTGGATAGTGGGTTCAGAGCAAGGCAGAACCAGAGAGGACTTAATGAGTCTCCTTGGTATATTCCATGCTTAATCTGTATTGGCTGTGATGTGATATTATTTGAATTTGTTTGGATATTAAGTGTGGTTTTCCAATTTTTCATTACTATGTTTAGGAACTGTATCAATTTAGGATCTACTTTGTATATTTCCAATATTTGTAGTAACCATGAGTGGGGTACACTATCAAAAGCTTTTTGGTAATCAATGTATGCATAGTGTAGCGACCTTTGTTTAGTTTTAGCTTGATATGTCACCTCTGCATCTATTATCAGTTGCTCTTTACATCCTCGTGCTCCTTTGCAACAGCCTTTTTGTTCTTCATTTATAATTTTGTTCTGTGTTGTATGTGTCATTAATTTCTGTGCAATGACTGAAGTTAATATTTTGTATATTGTTGGTAGGCATGTTATGGGGCGATATTTAGCTGGGGTTACTGTGTCTGCTTGATCTTTAGGTTTCAGATAGGTTAATCCATGTGTAAGTTAATCAGGGAATGTGTATGGGTCTGCACTGTAACTGTTAAATAATTTAGTTAGATGTGAATGTGTTGAGGTGAATTTCTTTAGCCAGAAATTTGCTATTTTATCTTTCCCAGGGGCTTTCCAATTGTGAGTAGAATTAATTGCTTGGGTGACTTCATGTTGCAAAATTATCACTTCAGGCATTTGTGGTATCATCTTGTATGTATCTGTTTCTGCTTGTATCCACCGTGCATGCCTGTTATGTTGTACCAGGGTTGACCATATGTTGCTCCAGAAGTGTTCCGTGTCTGTTATGTTTGGTGGATTGTCTATTTTAATGTGTGTGTTATCTATTGTCTGGTAAAATTTCTTTTGGTTTGTGTTGAATGTTTGGTTTTGTTTCCTTCTATTTTTACTTTTTTTGTATCTTCTAAATCGTTTGGCCAATGCTTGAAACTTCTGCTTCTTTTCATCTAATTGCTCTATCACTTCTTGTTGTGAGATTTTACCTAACCTTTTTCGTTTTTTTCCTGACATTTCATTTCTTATAAATTGTGTTAGCTGTCTGATGTCTTTTCTCAGTTTTTCTATTCTGATCTGTAGCCTGTGTTGCCATGCTGGTTTTGTGGGTTTCTTCTGTGTGTTGGTTGGTTCTGATCTCTGACTAGTGTGTATATTTAGTGTAGTGAGTGCTCCTATATAAACCAGTAGTTGTAACTCTTCCATAGCTGTGTTTTCATTTATTTTGTTGTGTATGATTGTGTTGATAGTTTTTATTGTTGTTTCGACTTGTGGGTTATTTGGCGGTCTATGCAAGAATGGTCTAATGTCTGTATTTGTCTCTTTGTATTCTATATATGTCAGCTGAAAATTTTCTTCTATATCTAACATGTGTGTCACTTCGTGTTCTATTTGTGCTTGTTCTGGTGGCTGTCTTAAGATTTCGTTTTCCTCTGACTGTTTAATTGATGCGTGTTGTTCTTTGTTTGTTTGCTCTGGGATGTTTGAGTCCATTACTGTATTTTCTTCTTCTTCTGATTGCACATTATTTTGTTCCAGTATTTGTTGTACTTGTTGTTTGATGTTTTCTAACTCTGACTGGGGTATCCTGTTATTTTTGACTATTACACAGATCTGATCAACTAGTCGTTGTTCTGTTAAAAATTTTAATTCTGGGTATCTGGTAATAAATATTGTGTATACTTGTAATCTGTATCCAGTTGTGTTGGTTCCTAGGTTTGTTGCTGGGTAATAACAGAACATGAGGTGTCGATTAACTTCATCTGACCATCTCATCCACTGTCTTTGTTTTCCTTCTAGGGTGGTTGCAGGAACCATATCCTGCAAAACACCTCTTTTTCGATTTGAATCATTTTCCAGTTGGCTAGCAGTGTCGTTACCATTGTGGGCGGGCATAGGGTTCAAGCGTGTCCCCGACCATGACGGCGCTTGTCCGAGGCTTCTTTAGTTCAGTCCTGAACCAACTAATCACACTAAAAGGGGGGTTAGCCCTATTAGTGGTTTGTTCTTTTCGTCGCCTTTTACGACTGGCAGAACATACCGGAGGCCTATTCTTTTCCCGGGCCTTATTATTATTATTATCATTATTATTATTATTATTACTAAGGTATTATCAGGATTGTTAGGAGAGAATTAAGAACTTGTATAGCGTACCAGCAAAATAAGTACAATAATCACCGATGTTAAGTGCAGTCTTATCCTGTTATACCTGCAAAATTAAGGGATTTATCGGCGATTGATGTTTTCAGGCCATAGCCTCGTGGCAACAGAGGGATGGTTTATGTTGTTGTTATATTGCCAGTATCGCCCACATTCGTTAAACTACATCCATTTAAGGCGGCTACAAGTAAAGCGACAATAAGAATACTGGAGCAGGACTACTTAGCCAAGGTGGGTAACCCATAAAGGCTAATATCAGAGAATGCTACTCAATTTACATCTAAAGAGTTTACCTGTGTTTTTGTTAATTGCACTTTTTCTCTCCCAGGTCAACCAGAGTGAAAGAATAATGAGATAATTAGGACGATTAGGTGGAACATACTGTAATCAAGATTTGTATCTCAGGGTGTTTGGGGGGATCTTAAACGACCTCCATTATGATAGTATGGGAGTAGCACTTCTTGAAATAATCGATAGAAAGATCATGGGAGATAAGTTATTAACTATAGTTGAATTCCCATGTAAAGAGGATGACTAGGAAAGGAAAGCTATAGAGTTAGTAAACCGGTATTTACTTACAAATGCTGAGGTTCGAACAGAAAAGCTAAACAAAAATGTAGGGAACAGAAATTTTATTGTCAGGGATTATGCCTTGGTACGAAGTCGCTTAAAGAGTAAGAAAATAATTAAAAGTATTAAAAAAATTTACCAATTATAAGATGTTCCATGTAACATTAAGGAATTTTCCCATTATACTACAGCCATACTGAAAGAAATTAACCCGCATAAGCAAGTAGGGAAATTTCATTTAAGTGAATTGAAACGGTACATTACCTCAGTCGTTACCTTAAGTAACAGTGAAGAACAAAACACTAATAATGTTACTGATATTACAAGAGTGGGGAATCTAGGACATTTATTTGATGCGGAAACACGTAATGACGTCATGTCATTAAGAGACTAAAAGGGTAATGCAGCCCTTGACTCAGATGAAAAGGCAGGATTGTTCACAATATTTGATGCAAATGTAAGTTATGCTAGAATTAAGACTGCTCTGAGATAATGTAAGCATTCGACTAAAACGGATGGATATTTAGTGGTTATTATAAATGATATTAGTAGAAAATTAGGAGGAAAACTTCAACAGGGTAATTCAATCAAACAAAAAGGCACGAAGTCAAGAAAATTGAAATTGAAGCCAGGACGCCAAGAGCTTACCAGAAATTTTAGGCTTGGTGGTGGTTCTGGAACTGATGGCTTTACTCAAGCCATAAGGTACTGGCGAACTGACAAGATGTGCCCATAATAATCTTTTAAGTTTTTGTGATTTGTTAAGTTGAGTGATTAAATGTTTTTATGTATCCTGTATCTAGTTAGTGTTAGGATTGTTAATGCTAAGCTGGTGTTTATGCGTATTGTTGAACCACCCCATTGCAGATGCAACTTAGTGAATAAGATAAGTTTGGCTCGTAAGTATTTGTACTAAAGAATGATGAATTATTTTGAAACCCTTTTCCTGATTAAAACTGTTTAAACTGGGAGGAGGCGGAGACGGATATAGTCAGTGGCAAAAACTTAGCGTTTAACGCATTAATTCAAACAAAGAGAGAACTGGATTGTTAGACACTGTCTGCATGAGACAATTAATAAGTCATTTAAAGACAGACTCGCTCAGTTAATAACTTAAGTGGTTCATATGTTAAAGACAATATGATTAATCAGACTACCTTTGTTATAAATGTCACCAAACATCAATTAATAGAGTAAAACTAGGAGGAGGCTCTGTGACGGGACAAAAGATTTGGAGTGCCATCACGGGTTCTTTATCGTTTCAATATATTCATTAAGAGGTTGGAAAGAAGTTAAACCATGAAGATTGTTGTAATTTCATTAATGTTATGTAACTAATGTCACTGTACATTAATATGTTGTTAAAAAGTGAGCAAGCGTCCGCACTTGGAAGTCCGAGCAAGGTGCGGCAAAGTCTCACCACGCTCCTCAGCAGAAAGCAACAGCTGACTGCGCCAAATATCGCATCTTATCTAACTGGCCACAACACGACGCAGGGAAGACCTCAGAAGAATGAACATTTAACTGTTAAAGCAATAGAATCATAATGTGATTGTAAAAAAATTGATTTCCCTGTGGTTAAAGTAGGTTAGATGGTCAGCTCTGTTTGAGATGGTATCGACGGAAGTCACCATTTAGATATCGTGTGTAACAATCGCGTGGGAAAGACAGATGATCGGTGATCTAGCTGAGGTAGCGAACACTTAATTTGTTGGGAATATCTTCGATGAGCGGGTCTGATCTGAGATATCGATTTAGATGTTGCTGGAAATTTTGATCACTTACTCGGTGTGATCGGTTATTGAATACGAGTTTTGCTGTGTGTCGCCTTATAACACATTTCATTCCGTTAGATAAGATCAAGGTACGTTGAGAGCAGTCAGTTTTAGATTTTCTGATAGTAAGTTCTTGAAAGGTTTAGGCACGACACGGTATACGGCAAACGTGATAGTAGCGCTGGGAAGGCGTGAATATTAATTGTTACTGGTCATGGAAGCAATAAGTGTGGGCTATCGTGATGAGCAAAATTTGACACATGAATTGTAGAGGCTGTGTCTATGTTTCGAAAAGTTAGATGCTTGGAGGAGTTGTCGTTAATCATAGAACTGGACTATTATTGGCGTTTCGTCGTTATCCTGCCGAGAACAAGACACTGATAGTCGTTGAAGGTGTGTTTGGTGCTTTCTGAGATACCCACGACCTAAGGTAATGGAATATTTGCGACAATTTTGTGGTTGACGTAGGACGCGCACAGTAATGTAGCCGAGTGTTTAGCGCTCTTTATTGTTGAGGTTTTAAAACGCACTACTGGGTTAGTGGCGTAACATACATGGCGTATGTACCGAGGATCAAGAATCTTAGTCGATGACTGATAATAGCCAGGAACCAGAATTTTATAGTGTATACATTGAAAGAATACAACCGTTGTTGCCCGCAACTGTGTGACTGCAAACAGTGCGGATACCTTAGCGGAACAAATAAACACAAAAACCGACGATATTCAATAGCTTCTTAAGGTGACGAGTAACATTTCAAATAGGGACTGTTAGTGAGAACACGTGATCAACGCCTGAAGAGGGTGAATAGAGCCTAATAATTTAATGTAATTTCGGGTACAGCTGGTGGTGGCATGTACGTTTTTTGTTTTCAGTTTGGGGTGAATCATTGTCCTGGTGTAATTGCACAAGAGCATCGGAATGCACAATGGACATGAGTGGATGTAGGTGATCAGACAAGATGCTTACGTACGTGTTACCTATCAGAGACGTATCGAGACGTATGAACGCCATATGTCACTCCAACAACACACGCCCCACGCCATTACAGAGCCTCCACCAACTTAAACAGTCCCCTGCTGAAAAGCAGAGTCCAAGGATTCATGAGGTTGTGACCACACCCGTACACATCCATCCGCTCGATACGATTTGAAACGAGATTCATCCGACCAGGCAACATGTTTCCAGTCATCAACAGTCCAGTGCCGTGTTGAGGGGACCAGTCGAGGCGTAAAGCTTTGTGTCGTGCAGTCATGAAGCGTACACGATTGGGCCTTCGGCTCCGAAAGCCAATATCGATGATGTTTCGTTGAATGGTTCGCACACTGACACTTGTTGATGGCCACCATTGAAATCTGCTGCAATTTGCGGAACGGTTGCACTTCTGTCACGTTGAATGATTCTCTTCAGTCGTCATTGGTCCTGTTCTTGCAGGAACTTTTTCCAGCCGGAGTGATGTAGGAGATTTAATGTTTTACCCGGTCCCAGATGTTCAGGGTACACTGATGAAATGGTCGTAAGGTAAAATTGCCACTTCATCGCTACCTCGGAGATGCTGTGTCCCATCGCTCGTGCGCCGACTATAATACCATGTTCAAACTCACTTAAATCTTTATGACTTGCCATTGTAGGAGCAGTAACCGATGTAACAACTGCGCCAGACACTTCTTGTCTTATATTGGTGTTGCCGACCGCAGCGCCGTATTCTGCCTGTTTACATATTTCTGTATTTGAATACGCATGCCTATACCAGTTTCTTTGACTCTTCAGTGTATTAGTTTAGGAGGAGAACGTAATTGTAACCTTCAAAGTATTTATAGTGTTGTATACGTTTAAGTATATTGCTTCCAATGCTCGCTTAAGGGAGGCAAGGAAAAATAGTCTCCATTAACTTCCATATTATACATACGCATCAGTTTGAGGATGAAGTCAGCCTTCGGTTGATAATCGTGTTCTAGTTTTAGCAGAACCGTACCCTTAGGAGTTAAACACGGTTTCCACCAATGACTTCCATAGCTGTGGGAATAGAAGTATTGATACCTATTAGGCAAAATACTTATGCTGGTGTCTGTATGATGTTGCACTACCTGGAGCTTGAGTTGATGCACAGAAGGTTTAGGTCAGGCACATACACAGTTATAAGCCGCGGCACGATTAAATTCTGCAATCCGTATACATTGCTTGTACATGAGTACATGAAATTATTGATGCAATGTAGTTATGGAGGTCAAACGGTGAACTGCGTATTATCCGGTAAGGAAGAGGACAGGCAAACATTGGATCTGGTGTTTCACAGAGTTAGAATTTCTGGTTGGCAACTAACAATAAGACGATCAGACCTGTTAATGAAGTACTTTAATGAGTCTTCGGTAAGCTGTAGAGGGACCTGTCCCGACTATCTGGATAACGGCTTTTCTTGCGACTGACCCTAGTTTCCGAGAAAACTGTTGAATTTTTAGGGTACCACCTGTACCCGTATGGTTGCTCATGTTTGGACCAAGCGAGTGTAGAATAGCGACTAAGGTTCGCGGCTACCACGCTGTCCCTACAGATTAGAGAAACCTCTGACGTTTATTTACACAGTTAGGATGAAATATTCACGGCAAAAATTTAAAATTCTCCCGAACTGCTAACGACTATTACAGAAACATCTTCGACGGAATATTCCTTAAAAATACATTCTTTAATTCTGCTCCTGTTTTCACAGAAATGATTAGATACGAATGGTTCCCACCGAATTTGATAGGAGAAAGAACAAGCTTTTTGAATTTAAGCTAACTGTATTTTCCGGTATCGCTTCTGAAAAATTCTTGTACCTGCAAGGCGGTAGCTTTTATTAAATGTGCATGGTGCTCTACAATTATTTGTTCCGATTGCTTCTACGACGAACACCGCCCAGAATTCTATTTTAGCACAGCAAGCGATGCAAGCTACAGCGAGCAACACGATTCTGTAATATATTTTGTAAAAAACGGAATACACATCCCAAAAACGTTTGGTACAAGGAGGGGGGGGGGGTTATTAATGAGATTACTACGGCATTTGAATAATTTTCCATAACAATTAGCGCACCATAAGACAAAAATAAGACTCACCACGAAGAAATTATCAGAATGTGACGGTTATTGGTAAATGTGGCGTATATGTATAGACAAAAAAATGATTACAGTTCCCTAAAAACTAGATGATTCATTCAAGAGACCTACCACTGTGCTGTAACGATGCTACAGTCTTTGGCCTGGAATCTCACAGACTGGAACAGAGTTGTCTTCAGTTATCAATTCCTCTCCGAACTCAGCCCCGATGACCAGCGAACACATATCTGGAGACGCCCCAGATAGCGGTGGGATACCAACCTGACTGTCGCCCGTCAGGAGTAACGCTCTGGGCTGCCACTTCTTGTCATAACAGGACCCTTTGGTCGTCATCCGCGACACCCTTACAGCACAGCGGTACGACGACCATATTCTGCTTCTTGCTTTGTTTGCCTTCATGGTAAGATCTCCTGGGCTTATATTTTAGCAAGATAAGCCCAACTTCCCCCCCCCCCCCCCCCGCCTCCCCCCGCCCACAACACACACACTGCGAGAGTATCTACCATTGGCTTTTGTGCTTGCCAAATCTTACCCCGACAGAATTTAGCACGAATCCTCTCAGGAGGACATCCAACAACTCTATCAATCAATGCTTGCGTAAGGGCCAGGGTTGGACCAACATGTTACTGACTTGCTCAATATCTGAAGCTCTTTCTCTTGAGTAAATCATCCACTCTTTCTGAAATTGTAATCATTTGTTCGTCTGTTCTTCTGCACACGTAAGTCACGTCTACCGATTTTCATCCCACTCATGAAATTCAGTGGTGCATCGGTATTTTTTTAGTTTATTTAATTATATTCTGTACGATGAAACTGAAAAAAAGTGCAGAGGTGAGATCTGAATCCGTACCACTAGCATGGTAGCAGTTCTCCTTAACCACTTTTCTTTTTATGGCAACCTTCCTTCCCATCCCCCATCAACCCGTCCTTCCGCTCGCAACAATTACCTTCTCAGATTGGCTTCAATGTCATTTGCTTATGTTGTGATAAACATATTTTGGTAGTAAGATCAATAATAACTATCTCTCTTTGTTGTTCTGTCTTATCCAGAAGACCATGTCTGCACAGGAACTATCTCAGATAAGCGACGGCTTCAAAGTTTCCTCTTCACGAAGATTTGCTTTCTAGTCGTACTTTACTTCGCGATATCTCCATGGACTATAAAACGTATCGGTTTTCAGAGGTTTGTTTGCTGAGCAGGTGCTCTCGTAACTCTGAGCATGCTACACACCGGAAGCTCCGTACTGCCATTTTGGTTGCTTCAGGTGACTATGAACGTATCACAGAACAGAAGATACTGAGATAGTCACTTCTTCTGGTTAAAAGAGGTATTGACACATGGACGGAAATACATCTACATTTACATCCACATGGATACTGTGAAAATCACATTTAAGTGCCTGGCAGAGGGTTCATCGAACCACCTTCACAATTCTCTATTATTCCAATCTCGTACAGCGAGCGGAAAGAACAAACACCTATATCTTTCCGTAAGAGCTCTGATTTCTCTTATTTTATCGTGATGATCGTTACTCCCTATGTAGGTCTGTGTCAACAAAATGGAGTAAGTTGGTGATTGGAATTTCGTGAGAAGATTCTGTCGCAACGAAAAGCGCCTTTCTTTTAATAATGTCCAGCCCAAATCCTGTATGATTTCTGTGACACTCTCTCCCATATTTCGCAATAATACAAAACGTGCTGCCCTTCTTTGAACTTATTCGATGTACTCCGTCAGTCCTATCTGGTAAGGATCCCACACCGCGCAGCAGTATTCCAAAAGAGGACGGACCTGCGTAGTAGTCTCCTCAGTAGATTTGTTACATTTTCTACGTGTCCTGCCAATAAAACGCAGTTTTTGGTTAGCCTTCCCCACAACATTTTCTATGTGTTCCTTCCAATTTAAGTTGTTAGTAATTGTAATACCTAGGTATTTAGTTGAATTTATGTCTTTTAGATTAGACTGATTTATCGTGTAACCGAAGTTTAACGAATTCCTTTTAGCACTCACGTGGATGACCTCACACTTTTGGTCATTTAGGGACAACTGCCAATTTTCGCACCATTCAGATATCTTTTCTAAATCGTTTTGCAATTTGTTTTGACCTTCTGTTGACTTTATTAGTCGATAAACGACAGCGTCATCTGCAAGCAACCTAAGACGGCTGCTCAGATTGTCTCCCAAATCGTTTATATAGATAAGGAACAGCAAAGGGCCTATAACACTACCTTGGGGAACGCCAGAAATCACTTCTGTTTTACACGATGACTTCCCGTCAGTTACTACGAACTGTGACCTCTCTGACAGGAAATCACAAATCCAGTCACATAACTGATACGATATTCCATAAGCACGCAATTTCACTACAAGCCGCTTGTGTGGCAAAGAAACACAGAATCGATCTGAAATCCCTTGTCAATGGCACTCAACACTTCATGTGAATAAAGAGCTAGTTGTGTTTCACAGGAACGATGTTTACTAAACCCATGTTGACTGTGTGTCAATAGACTGTTTTCGTCGAGGTAATTCATAATGTTTGAACACAATATATGTTCCAAAATCCTGCTGCACATCGACGTTAACGATATGTACCTGTAATTTAGTGGATTACTCCTACTACCTTTCTTGCATATTGTTGTGACCTGTGCAACTTTCCAGTCTTTGGGTACGCATCTTTCGTCGAGCGAACGGTTTATATGATTGTTAAGTATGGAGCTAATGCATCAGCATACTCCGAAAGGAACCTAATTGGTATACAGTCTGGAGCAGAAGACTTGCTTTTATTAAGTGATTTAAGTTGCTTCACTACTCCGAGGAAATTTGCTTCCACGTGCCTCATGTTGGCAGCTGTTCTCGATTCGAATTCTGGAATATTTACTTCGTCTTCTTTTGTGAAGGTATTTCGGAAGGCTGTGTTTAGTAAATCTGCTTTGGCAGCACTGTCTCCGGTAGTATTTCCATTGCTATCGCGCAGAGAAGGCATGATTGTTTCTTGCCGCTAACATCCTTCACATACGACCAGAATCTCTTCTGATTTTCTGTCAGGTATCAAGACAAAGATCCGTTGTGGAAACTGTTATAACCATCTCGCATTGAAGTACGAGCTAAATTTAGAGCTTCTGTAAAAGATCGCCAATCTTGGCTATTTTTCGTCTGTTTAAATTTGGCATGTTTGTTTCGTTGTTTCTGCAACAGTGTTCTAACCCGTTTTGTGTACCAAGGAGGATCAGCTCCGTTGTTTGTCAATTTATTTGGAATAAATCTCTCAGTTGCTGCCGATACTATTTCTTTGAATTCAAGCTACATCTGGTCTACTCTTATGTTATTAATTTCGAATGAGTGGAGATTGTCTCTCAGTAAGACGTCAAGAGAATTTTTATCTGCTTTTTTGAATAGGTATATTTTTCGCTTCATTTGCGAGGTTTTGGGGATTACAATATTCAGTCTCGCTACGACAACCCTTTGCTCACTAATCCCTGTATCGGTTTTGATGCTCGTTATTAACTCGGGATTATTTGTTGCTAAGAGGTCAAGTGCGCTTTGACAACTGTTTACAATTCGCGTGGGCTCTCGAACTAACTGCTCGAAATAATTTTCAGAGAATGCGTTTAGCACAATTTCGGATGATATTTTATGCGTAACTCCGGAATTAAACATGTATTTTCGTCAACATATCGAGAGTAAATTAAAATCACCATCAACTATTATCGTATGAGTCGGATACGTGTTTGAAATCAAACTCAAGTTTTCTTTGACTCTTTCAGCAACTGTATCATCTGAATTGGGAGGTCGGTAAAAGGATCCTATTATTATTTATGACCTCTGCCCATACTAACTCACAGGAAGTATCTACTTCAATTTCGCGGCAAGTTAAACTACTTCTAACAACAACAGACACGCCACCGCCAACCGTGTTTGGCCTATCCTTTCGGAACAGGGTTAGGTTCTTCGCAAAAATTTCGGCTGAGCGTATTTCCGGCTGTAGCCAGCTTTCAGTGCCTATAACGATTTGAGGATCAGAGTTTTCTATTAGCTCTTGGAGCTCTGATACTTTCCCAACACAGCTACGACAATTTACAACTGTTATACCAATGGTTCTTGTATTTACGTTCTTGCTGTGTTCAGCCTACACCCTTTGTGACTGAAGCCCTTCTTGCGGTTTCCCGAGACACTCTAACCTAAAAAAAATAAACTAAAATAAAACTGAATAAAAAGCACGACGTCTTCTCTCGTGAGGATTGCTTCACCACAAAATAAGATGCTTCTGGGCTGTGTATTTCAGCTTTTTTTTCCCTTTCCACATAAAAGAAGTACAGCGGATGAGAGAAGAAAAGAGAAAAATTGGATTCGTAATTATTTTGTTCTTGAGTTTAAATCATTTTTAGTTCACTTTGTACACTAAGTATCACATAATTATATTTACTAAAAATGTGCGAAGTTTTTCTAATAGTCTTGTCTTCATTAGGTTGTGGTGCTGAAGGAAAAGGTGTAATCGGAAATCATCCTTGGTTTTATTTTCTTCGGCCAGGAGGTAATATATTGTTTGGCTTTTTGGCCAGTTTACGGCTTCTTCTTTTTTTTTTTTTTTTGTATGGATATGGAACATCACTAGCATTCAAAAATCGGCAGGCAAGATATTGGCGGTACTGTTCGTGCTATCCCGACTAATATTTGTCTGATAATTTTCCAAATCTTCCTCACTTTAGTGCACACAAACCTATGTTCTTCGGTGTCCATTAGGCCATAATTCTCAAACTGCCGCGGATGACTCAGATGGAAGGCATGATGTTTCGCTTTGGTAAATACTTTCCTGTTTACTGCCTTGTATGACGTAGTTTTCACACTTGTTGGTAGGTGACGGGTGCTTTCCAAATGGCCTTCTACTTGAAATGTAGGTGTTTTTCTTCAGTGGCATTTCTGCTCTTTTCTTCCATTAATTTCACTTGTATGTCCGTAACTTTTACCATATTCGAAGGGTGGACTCTAGTCTGGATACAACAGAGTTCGACTAAAAATTGTTAAATATGACAAACCCATTGGAGACTTGTCATACATCTACACTATGTGATCAAAAGTATCCGGAAGTCCACAAAATATTAGATACATTGTGCTACTACCTACTGCCAGATACTCCATATTAGCGACCTCAGTTGTCATTAGACATCGTGACAGAGCAGAATGGGGCGCTCCGCTAAACTCACGGACTTCGAACGTGGTCAGGTGAATGGGTGTCACATGTATCATTCATCTGTACGCGAGATTTCTACACTCGTAAGCGTCCCTAGGTCCAACGTTTCTGATGTGATAGTGAGGTGGAAACATGAAGGGACAAGCACAGCACAAAAGCGTACAGGTCGACCTCGTCTGTTGACTGACAGAGACCGCCGACAGTTGAAGAGGGTATTAATGTGTAATAGGCAGACAGCTATCCGGATCATCACACAGGAATTCCAAACTGCATCAGCATCCACTGCAAGTGCTATGAAGTTAGGCGGGAGGTGAGAAAACTTGGATTTCATGGTCGAGCTGATGCTGATAAGCCACACATCACGCCGGTAAATGTCAAACGACGCCTCGCTTGGTGTACGGAGCTTAAACATTGGACGATTGAACAGTGAAAAACGTTGTGCGGAGTAACGAATCACGGTACACAATGTGGCGATCCGACGGCAGGGTGTGGGTGTGGCGAATGCCTGGTGAACGTCATCTGCCAGCGTGTGTAGCGCCATCAGTAAAATTCGGAGACGGTGGTGTTATGGTGTGGTCATGTTTTTCGTGGAGGGGCCTGCACCCCTTGTTGTTTTGCGTGTCTCTATCACAGCACAGGCCTACACTGATGTTTTAAGCACCTTCTTGCTTCCCACTGTTGAAGAGCAATTCGGGGATGGCGATTGCATCTTTCAACGCTATCGAGCACCTGTTCATAATGCATTGCCTGTGGCGGAGTGGTTACACGAAAGTAACATTCCTGTGATGGACTGGCCTGTACAGAGCCCTGACCTGAATCCTACAGAACATCGATACCTCTCCTCAGTGCAGCACTCCGTGAAGAATGAGCTGCCATTCCTCAAGAAACCTTCCTGCACCTGATTGAGCGTATGCCTGCGAGAGTGGAAGCTGTCATCAAGGCTAAGGGTAGGCCAACACCATATTGAATTCCAACATTACCGATGGAGGGCACCACGAACTTTTAAGTTATTTTCAGCCAGCTGTCCGGATTCTTTTGATCACATAGTGTATAAGTGGATACAAGACAGTGGGAGTAATTTCGTCTAGTAAGTGGGATGGGTATATTCTTCCACAGTTTGTATGTGGTGCACACCAAAAAATCTTGCGAATTTCTCCTAACGTCAAGGGGGTTCCCCGTTTTCGGCTGAGAGGGTGAACGCATCGAACTTGACTCTGTACATGCTACGAGTTACAAAATGATCCAAAGCTGTTTGACGTGTTATGGGTAGAACCTGTGTTTCCTAGCTGACTTTATCGACCATATACATCTTTGCAAAGGCTGTGTTTTTGATATCGTCACGTCTTCTCACACTATGTCCTTCGACACCTGCTGGCATGCTTGCAGGGATTTCCCTAGACTTTACAGCTATAGTACGCTGTATGTTAGACCTGTAGTCGATTCCTAGGATTTGTATATGGGTGACCACATTTAGTTCTTCAGTGCTTTGTAAAGATATTCAATGCCCTACATTAATGCGTGATTTGGTTTTCCTTAGCTTCGCACTTGCTGGAAGTTCGTATTTGTACATGACCTGAAATGCATCTCCACGTCGCTTTCACCTGTGCTCACCAGACGTAAACCATCTGCGTAGGCCTTTCATATGATATTTTGGCCGTGTATGCTGAGTGGACAGCAGGGGTCCTATGGAAGTGGCAAACAAGGGCATCGACATGGAAGAACCTGGTCTCATCGAACTCGTAAACATAAGTTGCCTGGTCAGCTGACCATTAATCATGATTTTGATGGGCTGTTCTTCAAAATTCTATCAATCATGTTGACAAAACATTGGGTCAAATCTACTGTCGTCTTTGTTTTGAGAAAGAACTGGCGGCTCACCCTACCGAAAGCTTTTTGGACTCAGCAACGCCTATATAAGGCAACAAGTGTCTGGCGCAGTTGTTACATCTGTTACTGCTCCTACAATGGCAGTCTATGAAGAGTGTGTTTGACCATGGTATTATAGTCGGCGCACGAGTGATGGGACACAGCATCTCCGAGGTAGCGATGAAGTGCCGATTTTCCCTTACGACCATTTCACGAGTGTACAATGAATGTCAGGAATCCCGTAAAACATGAAATCTCTGACATTGCTGCGCCAGAAAAAAGAAGAACAGGACCAATAACGACTGAAGAGAATCGTTCAATGTGACAGAAGTTCAACCCTTCCGCAAATTGCTGCAGATTTCATTGGTGGGCCATCAACAAGTGTCAGCGTGGGAACCATTCAACGAAACATCATCGATATGGGCTTTCGGAGCCGAAGGCCCACTCCTGTACCCTTGATGACTGCACGACATAAAACTTTTCGTCTCGCCTGGGCCCTTCAGAACTGTTCACTGTTGACGACTGGATACATGTTGACTGGTCGGACCAGTCTCGTGTCAAATTGTATCGAGCGGATTGGACATGGACGGGTGTGGAGACAACCTCATGAATTCTTGGACCCTGCATGTCAGCAGGGGACTGTCCAAGCTGGTGGAGGCTCTGTAACGCTGTAGGGCGTGTGCTGTTGGAGTGCCATGGGGCCCCTCACACATTTACATACGACTCTGATAGGTAACGTACGTAAGCATCCTCTCTGATCGCCTGCGTTCACATATGTCCGGCCGAGCGGTTCTAGGCGCTACAGTCTGGAACCGCGCGATCGCTACGGTCGCAGGTTCGAATCCTGCCTCGAGCATGGATGTGTGTGATGTCCTTAGGTTAGTTAGGTTTCAGTAGTTCTAAGTTCTACGGGACTGATGACCTGAGATGTTAAGTCCCATAGTGCTCGGAGCCATTTGAACCACTCATGTCCATTGTGCATTCTGACGCACTTGTGCAATTTCAGCAGGACAATGCGAGACCCCACACGTCCAGAATTGCTACAGAGTGGCTCCAGGAACACTCTTCTGAGTTTAATCACTTCCGTTGGCCACCGAACTTCCCAGATATGAACATTATTGAGCATATCTGGGATGCCTTGCGACGTGCTGTTCAGAAGAGGTCTCCACCCCCTCGTACTCTTACGGATTTATAGACAGCCCTTGAGGATTCATGGTGTCAGTTCCCTTCATCACTATTTCAGACATTTGTCGAGCGTATTCCACGTCATTCTGCGGCTCTTCTGCGTCCTCGTGGGGTTCCTACACGATATTAGGATATTAGGCAGTTGCATCAGTTTCTTTGGCTCTTCAACGTGTCTCTGACTTTGAATACGCGTGCCTACACAACTTTTTTTGGTGTTTCTGTGTAGTATTAGAATCAGCATCTAAAACAGCTTTGGAAAAGCAGGTCGCGAGGAGTGGCCGCGTGGTCTAGGGCGCCACGTCACGGATTGCGCGCTCCCCTCCCCCTCCCCCCCCCCTCCTCACCGGAGGTTCGATTCCTCCCTCGGGCATGGGTGTGTGTCTTGTTCTTAGCATAAGTCAGTTTAAGTAGTGTGTAAGTCTATGGACCGATGGCCTTAGCTGTTTGGTGCCTTAGGAATTCACACATATTTGAAAATTTGAACTTAAGGCAGACGGGATAGATAACATTCCATCCTAACTTCTAAAATCATTGGGGAAAGTGGCAAGAAAACGTCTACTCACGTTGGTGTGTAGAATGTATAAGTCGGACAGTACACCGTCAGACCTTCGGAAGATATCATCCACACAATTCCGAAGATTGCAAGAGCTGACGAGTTCGAGGATTATTGCACAATCAGCCTAACAGCTCATGCATCCAAGTTGCTGACAAGAATAATAACAGAAGAATGGAAAAGAAAATTCAGGATGTTTTAGTTGACGTTCAGTTTGGCCTCATAAAAGGTAAAGGCGCCCTTGAAGCATTTCTGACGTTGTCCTTGATAATGGAAGCAAGACGAAGGAAAATCAAGACATTTTCATAGGATTCGTTGACCTGGAAAAAACGTTCTACAATGTTAAATGGTGCCAGATGCTCTAAATTCTGAGAAACTTAAGGGTGAACTATAGGGAAAGACGGGTAATATAAAATATGTACAAGATCCAAGACGGAACAATAAGAGTGGAAGACCAAGAACTAAGTGCTCGGATTAAAAAGGGTGCAAGACAGGGGTGTAGTCTTTCGCTCCTACTGTTCAACTCAAACACCAAAGAAGCAATGACGGAAATAAAAGAAAGGTCCAGAGTAGAACTAAAATTCAAGGTGAAAGAATATCAGTGATAAAATTCGCTGATGACGTTGCTGTTCTCAGTGAAGGTGCAAAGGAATTACAGGGTCTGTTGCACAGAATGAACAGTCTAATCACAGCGTGAAAATTGAGAGTAAATCGAAGAAAGACAGAAGTAATGAGGATTAGTAGGAATGGGAACAGCGAGAAACTTAACATCAGAATCGTTGATGTCGAAGTAGACGAAGTTACGGAATTCTGCTGCCCACACAGCAAAATAACCCATCACGGCCGGAGCAAGGAGGTCGTAAAAAGTAGACTGGCACTGGCAAAAAGGGCATTCCTGGCCCAGAGAAGTCTACTAATGTGAAACATAGCCCTTAATTTGAGGAAGAAATGTCTGAAAACGTATGTTTGGAGCACAGCATTGTATGGTAGTGAGACATGGACTGTAGGAAAACCGAAAAGAAGAGAATCGAAGCATTTGAGGTGTGGTGCTACACAATGATGTTGAAAGTTAGATGTACTGTTGACATAAGAAATGAGGAGATTCTCTGGAGAATCGACGAGTAAAGAATATATGGAAAAGACTGACAAAAGGAAGGGTCAGGATGGTAGGACAACTGTTAAGACATCAGGGAAGAACTTCAGTGGTACTAGAGGGAACTGTAGAGGGTAAAAACTGTAGAGGAAGAGAAAGATTAGAACACAGCCAGCAAATAACCGAGGACTTTGGTTGCAAGTGCTACTCTGACATGAATAGATTGGCACAGGCCGGCCGAAGTGGCCGTGCGGTTAAAGGCGCTGCAGTCTGGAACCGCAAGACCGCTACGGTCGCAGGTTCGAATCCTGCCTCGGGCATGGATGTTTGTGATGTCCTTAGGTTAGTTAGATTTAACTAGTTCTAAGTTCTGGGGGACTAATGACCTCAGCAGTTGAGTCCCATAGTGCTCAGAGCCATTTGAACCATTGGCACAGGAGCGGAAATCATCGTCATCGTTTCTGTGCTGCCACGTGTCAGTTAAAATGACCTCTTTAAGTATGTATTCTAAGTCAGCCGATGGGTTCAAATTAGGGACTTGATCTTTGGGACGTAGGACACCGTTGAAAACTCCCGCTAAAATGATGTTATCATAATATACTCCGAAGAGTGAGACAATCTCACATTTAAAAAGCTGTGCTGTGTAGAGTCGTTTACTGCTAATACATGGAGCACATATATTGACGATCCTGTTGTTGTGGATAGTACAAGCGCACCCACTACTATTTGTGAGTTTTTCAACGTGACTGACTATTCTACTCTCCTTCGAGAGTGTCTCTGTTCCCAGCTCACTACCACTCCCAGCATTAATTACAGTGTTATACTCAAATATTTCGTGTAGCGCCAAGTCCGTTACTTCTTAAAGTCGACTTCTTAAAGTCGTGTGACTAGGTCCTCCCGTCGGGTAGACCGTTCGCCGGGTGCAAGTCTCTGATTTGACGCCATTCGGCGACTTGCTCGTCGATAAGGATGAAATGATGATGATTAGGACAACACAACACCCAGTTCCTGATCTTTGGGACGTAGGACACCGTTGAAAACTCCCGCTAAAATGATGTTATCATAATATACTCCGAAGAGTGAGACAATCTCACATTTAAAAAGCTGTGCTGTGTAGAGTCGTTTACTGCTAATACATGGAGCACATATATTGACGATCCTGTTGTTGTGCGGTCTCCGACCCAGCCGAGAATCGAACCCGGCCCTTAGAATTGACATTCTGTCACGCTGGCCATTCAGCTACCGGGGGCAGACTGAAATAGATTGATATTAATATATGCCGCGCATAGGAAGTCTTTCAAGCTGTTTAATTTCAGTGAACTACGTATGCTGTTAATGTTCAAAGTTGCAACTCTGTAGGCTTGAGACGGGGTCATATCGTACAAGGGCTAAATTTTAAACGTTCAAATCCTTCATCATATGCAGTCAATATGAAAGCTGTCAATAAGTATCAGATACATATCCGCTTCCTGCTACGTCTTCTGGGAGAGATAACCGCTCATTAGAGGAGTTTGGCATTGCCTCTCTAATCGTTAAAAAGAGTTTCTCGCATTCCCCCTCTTCTCAAAAGACGATCTAAACGTATCTTTCGCGGTTTTACGTGAGGTTTCTGCAGCACCTTTGTGTGGAGCTCCACTTCTTTCTTGTTTTGCTCCCACAGGCGTGGGTGCATTAGCGCCGGCTGGTATGTGAAATGGTGCAGACTGAGTACGACTGGAAAATTCCTCTGAACTGTAATTTATGGGCTATTTGTTTGACTTTTCCGTTCATTACTGGAACAATACGATCAGCAGCTTAATATGAAATCCTCCATTACATATGTTTTCTGGCATTTCGGTGAGCTTGTAGTATTTTCTGTTGCTGTATCCTGCTCAGGTTCAGCGATGTTCCCGTCAGCAGACGGTCCATCAGATTTCAGAATACTTTCCGGAATTGGCTCGTTTAGGGCTTCCTTGTAATGTCCTGTCTGTTGCGGTGATGCCAGAATTACCTCCTCTACTTCAGTGACTTCCACTGGAATACCGTTATAATTAGCATTATCAGTTTGAGGAATGACCAGAACAGGGGCGGCGGGTGGGAGTCCAGTGACAGCAGCCACGTACTTTGTCAGCATATAGCACACAGCAGGTCTAACAGCTTCGCTAGCCGCATCTGGACCCCGCGCCTTTGTATGTACTGGACACGCACGTGACTCTTTGAGTCACACTCTGCCCACGTTCAAGCCTGTCCTTCATATTTGACGATAGCTCGGTAGCCACGAACATTAATATAAGATGGGATACGTTACTGTAGTTCTACTTAAGGCTGTTTGATACCATTCAGCACTGGAAACTGATGTGAGTACGACCACTTTTCTGGAATATTACTGAGCACAAAAAATGGTTCAAATGGCTCTGAGCACTATGCGACTCAACTTCTGAGGTCATCAGTCGCCTAGAACTTAGAACTAATTAAACCTAACTAACCTAAGGACATCATACACATCCATGCCCGAGGCAGGATTCGAACCTGCGACCGTAGCGGTCACGCGGTTCCAGACTGAAGCGCCTTCAACCGCACGGCCACACCGGCCGGCCTACTGAGCACTTTCCCGTAAGACAGTACTACTACATTTATTTGCTCACCTGGGACTTTAAATGGTAATTCGAAATTCCCTACTGTTCCTATACCGAAACCGGCATGGGCAACATTAATTTCAGTGATGTTTCCGTCAGAGTACTTGAATCTAAAGATTCCTTCACTAGATACGACAATTTTATCACTAAGGTCAGTATTTATGGGTTTGACATACACAACACTATTCACGATCGAGAAATATATAACTATTAAATCACCACAACCTATCGTCACATTTTCTTCCAAAAAAGAAGCTGCAATAAGCGTCAGACGTGCCGAAAGCCGCCAAGCTGGCCGCAACTTGCAACACAGGCGTGCATACCACCGCCGCAGAAGGCAGACCGCCACGGCTATTCGGACACACTGTGTTCTAGCACAGCACGTGATGCACCCGATAGCGAGCAAGACGATATTATAACATACGGAATTCATATTTCAAGAAATTTTGGTGAAATGACTGATTTATCAATGAAATTACTACGGCGAAAATGACTTCTTTTGATTAATTTTGCATGATACATACCGTGCGACGAAACTGAAAAAGGAAAATAAGTACACAGAGGGAGATATGGAAATAAATAAATAATTCAACGGTTTTTGGCAAACTGCTTCTAAAAAAAGACCTTCAAACACGCTAGTAGTAGAAGCTGTAGAGAAGAAAATATCAGCAATGACATTAATCATCGAATTATCTGGCAACATCATTATTATAGCGCTCTTTCTCGAACTAATAAATTTTTTAAAATAGTTAACATAATGATTATGATGATGATGAGTGAATATTTCCACGTGACTTCCACTCCCGGCTATGACGACAAGAAACGACTTCGTATCATGCTGGTATGAGGCTAGCATAATTTCCGTATCAGAGGCTTACTGATAATTAACTACTTAAAAGAGCGCCTGTGTCTAATTTGTAAGCTCATTTTAATTTTAGAGTCAAAAATTAATCGTAAACGATCAACAGTTAAACCCACATATAAACTGGTTTTGGTCTCATTTCGGTAATTGATTTGTGGGATTTGTGGAGGTATTGGCCATAACGAGAGCACACATAGATCAACTGATGCAGCTGGTGATTTCCGATGCAGTCGAACAAAATTTGCAACAAAGACACGAAATGAATGTACTGAACAGGTTGGATTCCACATTCCTGGAATACATTAACGCTCTTCTCCCGTTAGAATATTGCAATGCAGTTGACGAATGCTGGATACATTTGTCTGGTGGACTGATCGTAGTTTGAAGTATGTGAGGTCTGGAATCGAATCCCACTACAAACACTCCTTTTTCATAGACATGAACAGATCTCCTTCTCTCTGGCAGCGCCAAGTGAAGAACGCCAGGTTGCACCATAGTTCAGAATACCCCTTAAACATGATATCTCTGCGTTACCAATTGGGATAGAGACGGTTTAGGTAGGTCCATAACAGAGGTGGAAGTCGCCGCAAACTGAAAATCTGTCACCAGCAGGGTTTCTTACACTACAAATTCAACTTGAAACGTTGAGTATTTTGGTCCCTGGCTGGGATTCGAATTCGGATCTTTTCCTTCACGGTATCTGGCGTTACCGAAAATATAAAGGTCGATCGATCCGTTGTTCTCTCCTTATTGCAGTCTCTTCAAGATCTTGATGAAAGGAACTTTATTTCAAGTCCTATAAATGCACTCCGAACTACCGATAAATAATAATTTTAATTTTTAGTGTCTCTTTGTGTGCTGTCAACAACAACGATAGGTGCTCCCATATATAATAAAAAAACCGCACAACAAGCAGCTGATACTTAACGTCTGTTCGTGGATAGAAAACAACGGTGTTGGGGGCCTGGTCCGAATCCTCGCCTGGCAAAAAAGGACACAAACATCTAGCTATAGGTAAAAAAAATTCGGTAGCTGACACTTGACTTCCGTTAGTTAAAAATTCGATTACGCGCTGAGCTCGATTCCCCGTCACAGAAATTTAGAGAATGGCGTTTCAGTCTGAAACATGTGCGCATTTTATTACTTGATACTATATTAAACATCTTTCGTAGCCAGTAACAGGGATATAAGGCTCTTGATAGGATTCCCAGTTGAGTACAAAAATATCCGTCATTTATGTTCAAGTTCGAATTTTCTAACTAATACTGGTGAAAACTTCGACTTTCAACGTCTCTTCATGTCTAGCCGGCAATGACGATCGTTGCTGAGATTGAACTCAGTCAGGCACCAATGATTCGATTAGTTAAAAATGACTATGGATGCTGGCTTTGAATCCAAGCTCAGAACAAAAGATTTCGTCATTTCATTTAAAGTTTAAACACATACGCAAATGACTTTTCATGAATTATGAATACAGCGAAATTACTGTTGGTACACTGTTTATGTTGAGGTTTCCATAGGGCTCTTGCCGGTATTAACGCATTTTTTAATTTTTTTTATTTATTTGCTTCCTTTATTGGTAACTCCAACAACCAGTTTGTGCAGTACCACTCGCCATAGTAATGGCGTTTAGCAGATGTTGGAAAAACTTTTACAGGGCAAAAATAATTCGAATTTTCATACAACTTTTTGAGTCTAGATATTAGCTCAAAGCTGTTGATCATAAAAATATTAAGTGTACCGTAGGTCTCTAGAAGAGCGTAGCGTTCCAAAGGATTGGAAAAGTGCACAGGTCATCCCCGTTTTCAAGAGGGGACGTCGAACAGATGTGCAGAACTATAGACCTATATCTCTAACGTCGATCAGTTGTAGAATTTTGGAACACGTATTATGTTCGAGTATAATGACTTTTCTGGAGACTAGAAATCTACTCTGTAGGAATCAGCATGGGTTTCGAAAAAGACGGTCGTGTGAAACCCAGCTCGCGCTATTCGTCCACGAGACTCAGAGGGCCATAGACACGGGTTCACAGGTAGACGCCGTGTTTCTTGACTTCCGCAAGGCGTTCGATACAGTTCCCCACAGTCGTTTAATGAATAAAGTAAGAGCATATGGACTATCAGACCAATTGTGTGATTGGATTGAAGAGTTCCTAGATAACAGAACGCAGCATGTCATTCTCAATGGAGAGAAGTCTTCCGAAGTAAGAGTGATTTCAGGTGTGCCGCAGGGGAGTGTCATAGGACCGTTGTTATTCACAATATACATAAATGACCTTGTGGATGACATCGGAAGTTCACTGAGACTTTTTGCGGATGATGCTGTGGTGTATCGAGAGGTTGTAACAATGGAAAATTGTACTGAAATGCAGGAGGATCTGCAGCGAATTGACGCATGGTGCAGGGAATTGCAATTGAATCTCAATGTAGACAAGTGTAATGTGCTGCGAATACATAGAAAAATAGTTCCCTTATCATTTAGCTACAAAATAGCAGGTCAGCAACTGGAAGCAGTTAATTCCATAAATTATCTGGGAGTACGCATTAGGAGTGATTTAAAATGGAATGATCATATAAAGTTGATCGTCGGTAAAGCAGATGCCAGACTGAGATTAATTGGAAGAATCCTAAGGAAATGCAATCCGAAAACAAAGGAAGTAGGTTACAGTACGCTTGAATACTGCTCAGCAGTGTGGGATCCGTACCAGATAGGATTGACAGAAGAGATTGAGAAGATCCAACGGAGAGCAGCGTGCTTCGTTACAGGATCATTTAGTAATCGCGAAAGCGTTACGGAGATGAAAGATAAACTCCAGTGGAAGACTCTGCAGGAGAGACGCTCAGTAGCTCGGTACGGGCTTTTGTTAAAGTTTCGAGAACATACCTTCACCGAAGAGTCAAGCTGTATATTGCTCCCTCCTACGTATATCTCGCGAAGAGACCATGAGGATAAAATCAGAGAGATTAGAGCCCACACAGAAGCATACCGACAATCCTTCTTTCCACGAACAATACGAGACTGGAATAGAAGGGAGAACCGATAGAGGTACTCCGGGTACCCTCCGCCACACACCGTCGGGTGGCTTGTGGAGTATGGATGTAGATGTAGATGATCTTTTGGATAGGGTGGATAGTAATGTGTGGCTGTTTGCTGATGATGCTGTGGTGTACGGGAAGGTGCGTCGTTGAGTGACTGTAGGAGGATACAAGATGACTTGGACATGATTTGTGACTGGTGTAAAGAACAGCAGCCACCCCTAAATATAGATAAATGTAAATTAATGCAGATGAATAGGAAAAAGAATTCCGAATGTTTGAATACTCCATTAGTAGTGTAGCGCTTGACGCAGTCATGTCGATTAAATATTTGGACGTAACATTGCAGAGCGATATGAAGTGGGGCAAGCATGTAATGGCAGTTGTGGGGTGGATAGTGGTCTTCGGTTCATTGATAGAATTTTGGGAAGATGTGGTTCATCTGTAAAGGAGACCGCTTATAAAACACTAATACGACCTATTCTTGAGTACTGCTCGAGCGTTTGGGATCCCTATCATGTCAGATTGAGGGAGGACATAGAAGCAATTCAGAGGCGGGCTGCTAGATTTGTTTCTGGTAGGTTTGATCATCACGCGAGTGTTACGGAAATGCTTCAGGAACTCGGGTGGGAGTCTCTAGAGGAAAGGAGTCGTTCTTTTCGTGAATCGCTACTGAGGAAATTTAGAGAACCAGCATTTGAGGCTGACTGCAATACAATTTTACAGCCGCCAACTTACATTTCGCGGAAAGACCACAAAGATAAGATAAGAGAGATTAGGGCTCGTACAGAGGCACAAAGGCAGTCATTTTTCCCTCGTTCTGTTTGGGAGTGGAACAGGGATAGAAGATGGTAGTTGTGGTACGAGGTACCCTCCGCCAAGCACCGTATGGTGGATTGAGGAGTACGTATGTAGATGTAGATGTAGATATATACTGGCCTTCAGATCAGGTAGACACCGAATGTGTCCCTAGTAAAAGAGTTATTTTAGATATCCCCTCTCACATGACTTCAGGTCAGGTGATCCTGCAGGCTACGCATCTGGAAAACATCTGGAGATAAAACGTTCGTGGATGGTTGTTCAAACAGATATTTCACTGAGCAAGCTACATGATTTGTTGCCCCGTCTTGCACGAAAACAGCGGTTTCAACACAGCTACGCTCTTCCAAAGCAGGAATAACATGCTGTACAAGCAGGTCTCGATAACGTGCAGACATCACGGTGCACTTGACATGCCTTCTGGGAGCATTCTGTTCAAAGGAGAACGGACCGAGAATAAAGGTGCTCGTGAATGCGCACCACACAGTCACATACGCCGAGCGCAATGGCTAATCGTAGACAACACCCAGTTTAACAGTATTCCAAATTCGGCAGTTCCGTATATTCACTGCATCCGGTAGTGTAATATGTGCCTCGTCATTCCATGGAACATTGCCAGAGTCAGCGCCTGCATTGTCGCCTGTGGAGGCTACACCGCGTACTAATATGGGTGTTTAAGCATTGTTCGATACTTAGTACCTCAGAACAGTTTCTGCTACTGATCTGTAAACGTAATCATTTCATGTATCCATATGCTGTGTTGCAACATTAAGTCTTGAGTGTATTGGATGCTTGTAAAAGGGTGTACTAATTTTTGTCCAGCAGTGCATATGTCATGTGGGAGGGGTTTACTGATGTTACTAAAACCATGCTTATATTATAGGATCTTTGGACACTATGAAACTATTGGCTTCATCAATTTAAGACTTTTGGTGCCATATGTGGCTTAAGCATACTTTCCATTTTAACTGGCAAGACAACTATACGTTACATGATATTTCCATTGGAGTGCTGATACTCTACTTTTGGTCGAAAACTTGCAGATGCGCACACATTCCAGCGCAGCTGAATATACTATCAAGTGGTGCCCTACTTACAATGCTAAATACAATTACTTCAAGTTTTTTAAGCAAATGTGTCTGTACTGTCTCTACCTGCACTTGCTGTCAACATGTCCTCATTCTTCCACCTAGATGCAATGTCTGTCACTTCTTAGTATGATATTTAAATGTGGTTCAAATGAAGGAGAGCTTCTGTAAAGTTTGGAAGGTAGGAGACGAGGTACTCGCAGAAGTAAAGCTGTGAGAACGGGGCGTGAGTCGTGCTTGGGTAGCTCAGTAGGTAGAGCACTTGCCCGCGAAAGGCAAAGGTCCCGAGTTGGAGTCTCGGTCCGGCACACAGTTTTAATCTGCCAGGAAGTTTCATATCAGCGCACACTCCGCTGCAGAGTGAAAATCTCATTTTGGACGTGTTTCCTTGTATGTGGAATATCGTAGTGTTAATTTACATCTGGATTTATTACCATAAAGAACAGTGTTCTCTGCA